>NC_081392.1:2897386-3259052 GCF_030684315.1 Stegostoma tigrinum | reverse complement strand
TTCTGACTGTCATTTAACGGATGCATTAAAGTGTGGATATTAACGTTCATTAAAATAGTGTAGAAAATAATGTAATTCAAACCCCTCAACACATCTACAATAAATAATACTCAACATGATTTTAGATCTCTCAAATTATAACAGTATTATTCAATTACAAGGTTGAGAAGTTGGTACTATCTTCGTGTAATCACAGGACTCCAATCTTTTTAAAAATCAGTGATGTTCACCAACATTGTAGCTTAGGTTTCCCAACTTCATCACCCTGGTGCATGCTGATCTGTAAGTGTTTCCAATCTGAAAACTCCTCAATTACTATTTTCAAATCATGCAATGGCCTTACCCATTTCAATTATTTTAAACAGTCTCTAGGTGTACAAACCCCGGAGCATTTTGCATTGTTCAAATTCTGGCATCTTGATTTGATTTGATTTATAGTCATGTATACCTCAGAACAGTGAAAATCTTTGCTTGTGAACAGTACAGGCAGATCATAGAAAGCAAGGACATACAGATCATGGGGTGAAGAAAACTTGGACAGAGTGAGGGATACAGTTTACATTGCACAGGACATGCTTGAAGCAATTTCAACGTTGACAAAATCAACATTATTTGAAGTTAGAGTCTAAGAATGGCAGGGAAGAAGCTGTTCTTGAACCTGTTGGTGTGTGTGTTCAAGCTTCTGTACCTTCTGCCTGACAGAAGAGTTTGTAGGAGGGTTTTAGCAGGGTGGGATGTGTCTTTGATGATGGTGCCAAACTTTGCACTGTAAACAGAAAGCGTAAATGGAGTCCATGGATGGAAGGTTGGCTTCCGTGATGGTCTGGGCTGTGCAAACCGCCTTCTGTAGTTTCTTATGGTCCTGGGTAGAACAGTTGCCTGAAACCTAGGTCTTGGAGTTTTGAGATAATGGGGACTGCAGATGCTGGAGATTCCAAGATAATAAAATGTGAGGCTGGATGAACACAGCAGGCCAAGCAGCATCTCAGGAGCACAAAAGCTGACGTTTCGGGCCTAGACCCTTCATCCAGGATGAAGGGTCTAGGCCCGAAACGTCAGCTTTTGTGCTCCTGAGATGCTGCTTGGCCTGCTGTGTTCATCCAGCCTCACATTTTATTATCTTGGAGTTTTGAGATCAGTTTGGAGAGGATAATGGTGTTGAAGGCGGAGCTGTAGTCGATGAGCAGCAGTCTAATGTAGGCATTCTTGTTTTCAAACTGTTCCAGGGGTGAATGCAGGGGTGGGGAAATGGCAACCTGTTACGTCAGTAGTCAAACTGCAGGGGATTGAGGCAGGCTGGGAGGCTAGAGTTGATGTGGGCGATGACCAGCCTCTTGAAGCACTTCATCATTACAGAGATCAGAGCCAATGGGCAATAGTCATTAGGCACGTGGCATCTGCTTTCTTAGGTACTGAGATGATGGTGGTCGCCTTGAAGCAGGTGTGGACTTCAGCTTGTAGGAGGGAGAGATTCAAGATGTCAGTGAATACCTTTGCTAGCTCGACTGCACAGGATTGAAGTGCACAGCTGGGGACACTATCCGGGCCCATCGCTTTCCCTTGGGTTGACTCTCAGATAGACCAATCTCACATCTGCAGCAGTGATGGAGGGAACAGGTGTGTCTGGGGCTGTTGGGTGGGTGACACCGCACCGCTGGCATACTGCTTGAAACAGCATAGAAAGCATTAAGTACATCAGGGAGGGATGTGCCTTTTTCCGCTATTTTGCTCTGCTTTATTTTGTATCCTGTTATGTTGTTTAGATCTTGCCACTGGCGGTGGGTGTCCATATGGTTGGTGTGGATCTGGGCCTGTAACTTGGTCCAGTACTGCCTCTTGGCATCTCTGATAGCTTTGTGGAGGTCTTACCTTGATTTTCTTATAGGTCTGAATCGTCTGACTTGAATGATGCATGCCTGGCCTTAATAGTCAGTGGATTTCCTGGTTTCCAGTTGGGGAACACCTGGATTGATTTTTAGAGCACATAGTCCTCCACACATTTGCTAATGAAGTCCGTGACAGTGATGATGTACTTGTCCAGGTTTTCCACTGAGTACTTGAATATGGTCCCATCCACTGATTCCAAGCAGTGCTGGGGGTGCTCTGCTGCTGCCTTGGACCAGCATTTTATATCTTCCTGTGAAGAATCCTCCTGTTTCAGTTTCTGCTTATAAGCTGTGAGGAGGAACACAGCATTGTGATCTGTGCCCTCCATGATTTTCACTTCTTCACCATCAACTGTTACACCTTCAGCTACAAGGTCCTGAGCTCTATAATTCCACTCACTAAATCTCTCTGCCTCTCTCTTCCTTTAACAGAAATTATCTCTTTGACCAGGTTTTTGTCTGTCTGTCCTAATGTAGCTCAAAATAGAGATCCACTGCAGGCAGAGTCGAGATAACATTTGATGGGGAATCTAGGGACCTGTATAAATGAGGAACTGCAAGATATTAATATTAGTAAAGAGAAACCCTAGAGAAATCCCCTGGACCCAGATCTCAGACTGCTGAAAGAGGTGGCTGGAGAAATTGTAGATACGTTGGTTGTCATCCTGCAAAATTTTATACAGTCTGGAATGGTTCCTGAGAATATAACCCAACAATTTAAAAAAATGAGGGAGATAGAAAACTGGAAACTACAAACCTGTTAATTAACATCAGGCAGAGGGAAAATGCTAGAGTCTGTAAGAAAGAATGTAACAAGAGGACACTCAATATGATGTTAGTGTTGACAAGATTCAACATGGATTTGTGAAAGGGATATCATTTTTACACAAATCCATCAGGGGATTTTTGTTTTGGAGAATGTAACTGGCAAAATAGATAAGGGAAAACTAATGGAAGTGATAACACAGTGTGGAGCAGGAGGAACACAGCAGGCCAGGCAGCATCAGAAGAGCAGGAAAGTTGACATTTTGGGTCGGGACCCTATTTTACAGAACGTTTTTGATAAGATAGCATGCAAGAGGTTAGTAAACAAAATTAGAGCAGATTGGATCCAGGAATTATACTGGCATTGATTGAGAACCTATTATTGGACACAAAACAGATGATAGAATTGGGTTTGTTGTCATATCTATTCAAGTATAGGGATATGTGAGTACAGTGGAAAGTGTACAAAGCTGCCATTTCTGGCACTATCTTAGGGAGAAATGTACCTTAGCACAAAATTCTAGGTTTAAATTAGAAAAATAAATAAAGGTAAAAGTTCAGCATCCAATCCTTCTAAAGCAGGGATACCACGCTGGATTTTACCTTATGGCCGTGAGTCCATGCTGGGCTTCTTTATGGAGGCCGGGAATCAGTGTTGGGCTTCCTCAAGGCAGGGAGTCCATGCTGGGGAGGCCTGGAGTCTAGGTTGGGCTTGCAGGAGGTCAAGAGTCCATAAAGCCCATTCCTGCTGGGTTTCTTTGAGGTCGGGAGTCCCTTCAGTCTGTGCTGGCTCAGGTATCCACCACCAGTGCCATCCGAGGAATAGATAAGTAGAAAGAGAAAGAAATGTACAAGCTCTGGCTTAGGAGACCTACTTCACTGCCATCTTGCCTGTGTCATAGGAATAATTGGGTCATTTTCAGATTGGCAGGCTGGACATCATGGTTTATCACAAGGATCAGTGCATGGGTGCCATCTATTCACAATCTATAACCAATCATTTGGACCGTGGGGATTTTTTTTTCATTCTCTTGTGCTGCTGGTTGGCCAGCATTTATTGTCCATTGCAGTGGCCCTTGAGAAAGTGGTGCTGGTGAGCTGCATTCTTGAACTACTGCAGACCATATCTATAGATGGACCAACATTGCTGTTAGGGAGGATTTTCCACGATTTTGACCCAGTGACAGTGAAGGAATAGCAATAAATTTATGTATTAGGACGGTGAGTGGCTTGGGGAACTTTAAACTTGGAAGTTGTGGTGTTCTCATGTATCTGCTGCTCTTAACCTTCCGGACGGAAGTGGTTGTGGGTTTGGTAGGTGCTGTCAAAGGTTTCTGCAGATAGTACACACTGCTGCTACTGAGTGTTGGTGGTGGAGGGAATGGATACTTGTGGATGTGATGCCAATGAAGCAAGTTGCTTTGTCCTGGATGGTATAAACTGAAAGAACTGTGGATGTTGTAAATCAGGAACGAAAACTGAAGTTGCTGGACAAGCTCAAGAGGTCTGACAGCATCTGTGAAGCAAAATCAGAGTTAACATTTTGGGTCCAGCAACGCTTCCTTAGATTGGAGGAAGTTCTGAGGAATGATAGTCAGACCTAAAACACAGACTCTGATTTTTCTTCATACATGCTGCCAGACCTGCTGAGCTTTTCCAGCAACTTCTGTTTTTGTTCTGGATGGTGTTAGCTTTGAGTGTTATTGGAGCTGTACTCATCCTCACAAGTGGAAAGTATTCAATCACACTCCTTGTAGATGGTAGACAGGTTTTGGGAACTAAGGAGGCGAGTTACTCACTGCAGTATTCCTAGCCTTTAACCAGTTCTTGTGGCCACTGCATTTATATGGTAAGTCCAGTTGAGTTTCTGCTGGTAACTCCTGGGGTGTTGATAATGGGGGATTCAGTCTTGCTAATATCATTAAAAACCGAAAGAACTGCGGAAGCTGTGAATCACGAACAAAAACAAAGTTGCTGGAAAAGCTCAGCAAGTCTGGCAGCATCTGTGAAGGAAAAAACAGAGTTCTCCTAAGAACTGATGGTGGCTCAGAAAACGTCAGTTCATATGCAGAAAAAAGGGAGGGGGGTGGGGTAGGGAGTAAATGATAGGATAGAGCCTAATGAGAAAGAAGAGCAGTTGGATAGACAAAGAGCTGAAAATGATCACGCTGGGAGGGTGAATAGTTGTTAATGGGGGTTATTAGTGACTAACAACAAGTGGTGTGTGATGGCAAACTATGTAGTAACACAGCCTGGTGTGTGAGATAGGGAACTGGGATATGGGAGAGTTTAGGCCCTAAAATTATTGAACTTGATATTGAGTCTGAAGGGCTGCAGGGTCCCCAAGCAGAAAATGAGGTGTTGTTCTTCCAGCTTGCGCTGAGTTTTGCTGGAACACTGCAGCAAACCAGCGACAGAGATGCCAGGGAACAGGGTGGTGCGTTAATGTGGCAGGCAACAGGCTTGTTCAGGATCTTCTTTGCGAAATGCTAATATCATTGAATGTCAAGCGGCAGTGGTTAGATGTTATTCTATGCATCTCCAATAACAGACATAGATACACAGAGGAGTGCAGCGCAGGACCATGTCTGTGCAGACCATGATGCCATTCTGAACTAATCCCATCTGCCTACACATTCCCTGCCTGTTCATGTGTCTGTCAAAATGCTTCTTAAATTTTGCTAACGTACCTGCTTCTACCATCTCCCCTGGCAGCACATTCTAAGCACCTTGCCAACCTGCGTAAAAGAAATTTTTCTCGCACATCTCCTTTAAACATTCCCTCTTTCACTTTAAATCTATGGCCCCATGCATTTGACACTTCCATCCTGGGAAAAAGATTCTGAACATTAGGGCTATTCATGCCTCTCATACTTTTATATACTTCTATTAGATCCCTTAGCCTCTGACACGCAAGTGAAAAGAATCCAAATTTATATAACATAACACGGTTTGAAGCTGGATGAACACAGCGGGCCCAACAGCATCCGAGGAGCAGGAAAGCTGACATTTCGCGGCATGGTGGCACAGTGGTTAGTGCTGCTAACAGCGCCAGGGACCCAGGTTCAATTCCAGCCTCGGGCGACTGTCTGTGTGGAGTTTGCACATTCTCCCCGTGTCTGCGTAGATTGAGTCAAAGTGGGTTTCCTCCGGGTGCTCCAGTTTTCTCCCACATTCCAAAGATATGCAGGTTAGATGGATTGGCCTTGCTAAATTGCAAGTGTTCAGGGAGGTGTAGCTTAGGTGGGTTATAGGAGGATGAGTCTGGGTGGGATGCTCTGAGGTTCAGTGTGGACTTGTTGGGCCGAAGGGCTTGTTTCCACACTGTAGGGATTCTAATTCTAATTTCGGCTTGGGACCCTTCTTCAGAAATGGGGGAGGGGAAGGGGATTCTGAAATAAATAGGGAGAGAGGGGGAGGCGGATGGAAGATGGATAGAGGAGCCAATAGGTGAAGTGGAGATGGACAGCTCAAGGACGTGGGGATGGAGCCAGGAAAGGTGAGTGTAGGTGGGGGTTGGTCAATCAAGGGAAGACAGACAGGCTAAGGAGGCGGGGATGAAGACTGGTAGGTAGAAGGTGAGGGTGGGGGTTGAGGTGGAAGGAGTGGATAGGTGGAAGAAAGGACGGTTAGGTTAGGGAGGCGGGGATGAGCTGGGCTGGTTTTGGGATGAGTTCGGGGGCAGTGAGATTTTGAAGCTTATGAAGTTCACATTGAGACCATTGGGCTGCAGGGTTCCCAAGCGAAATATGAGGCGTTGTTCCTGCAACCTTCGGGTGGCAGAAGAGGCGGAGAATGATGTGTTGGATCCAGAGATTTGTGGGGTGGTACATGAGGATGAGGGGGATCCTGTTTTTGTTGTTATTGTGGGATGAGGGAAGGGATGAGTTGTGGGAAACACGAGAGATGTGGTCAAAGGCGTTTTCAACC
The DNA here is from genome assembly GCF_030684315.1 of Stegostoma tigrinum. Classification (NCBI taxonomy): domain Eukaryota; kingdom Metazoa; phylum Chordata; class Chondrichthyes; order Orectolobiformes; family Stegostomatidae; genus Stegostoma; species Stegostoma tigrinum. The sequence continues at coordinate 3,252,471 of NC_081392.1, read as the reverse complement.
ACTGTGGAGGGGAAGTTGCAGTCCTTGAAAAATGAGCACACCTGGAATGTCCGGGAGTGAAATGCATCATCTCAGGAGCAGATGCAGCGGAGGCGAAGGAATTGGGAATAGGGAATGGCATTTTTGCAGGATGGTGGGTGAGAGGTGGTGTATTCTGGGTAGCTGTGGGATTCGGTAGGCTTAAAATGGATATTGGTTTCCAGGTGGTTGCCAGAGATGGAAACAGAGAGGTCCAGGAAGGAGAGAGGGGTATCGGAGATTGTTCAGATGAACTTAAGGTTAGGGTGAAAGGCATTAATGAAGTCGATGAACTGTTCAAGATCCTCATGGGAGCATGAGATGGCGCTGAAACAGTCATCGATATAATGGTGGAAGAGGTGGGGGATAGGGAAGGTGTAGCTTCAGAAGAGAGATTGTTCCATGTATCCTGCAAAGAGGCAGGCATGGCTTGGGCCCATGTAGGTACCCATGGCCACCTCCTTTGTCTGTAAGAAGTGGGAGGAATTGAAGGACTTGTTAATGGTGAGGACGAGTTCAGCTAAGCAGACAAGGATGTCAGTTGAGGGCCCGCAAAACAAGAAGTGGAGGGCCTTCAGGCTATCTGCATGGGGAATGCAAGTATATAGGGACTGGATGTCCATGGTGAAGATGAGGTGTTGGGGTGCAGGGAACCGGAAGTTTAGGAGGAGGTGGAGGACGTGGGTGGTGTCACGGACGTAGGTGGGGAGTTCCTGGACTGGGGGGAGAAAATGGAGTCGAGATAAGTGGAGATACGTTCAGTGGGGCAACAGCAGGCGGAGACAATGGGTCGACCAGGGAAGGCAGGTTTGTGGATTTTGGGAAGGAGAAAGAAACAGGTGGTGTGGGGTTCGGGAACGATGAGGTTGGAGGCTGTGGCTGGAAGATCTCACTACTTTAATCGTGATCCTACTGACTCCTTCTCCCACCTCCACTACACCCCCTCCTCCTGGACACTACCCAAGGCCTCCTACCCTTCCTCAACCTCTTCATCTCCAACTGCCATCGAGACATCAATCGCCTCAACCCCTCCACCCCTCTCATCCAATCCAACCTCTGCCCCACAAAACATGCAGCCCTCCGCTCCCTCCGCAGACCATAAAACCTGTGGACAAAGGTGGCACAGTTGCATTATGGCATATTGACCTCTACATCGCCGAGGCCAGGCACCAGTTCTCTGACACCACTTCCTACTGTCCCCTTGATCATGACCCCACCCCTGACCACCAAGACATCATCTCCCAGACCATCCACAACGTCATCACTTCAGGTGACCTCCCACCCACAGCCTCCAACCTCATTGTTTCCCAACCCCGCAACGCCCATTTCTATCTCCTTCTCAAAATCAACAAACCCAACTGCCCTGGTCAACCCATTGTCTCTGCCTGCTCCTGCTCCACCGAACTTATCTCCACTTATCTCAACGCCATTTTCTCCCCCCGGTCCAGGAATCCCCACCTACGTCCATGACATCACCCACATCACACACTCCACCTCCTCCGAAACCTCCTATTCCTGGGACACCAACACCTCATCTTCACCATGGATGCCTAGACCCTATATACTTGCATTCCCCATGCAGATGGCCTGAAGGCCCTCCACTTCTTGTCCCGCAGGCCCAAGCAGTGACCCTGCACTGACACCCTTGTCCGCTTAGCTGAACTTGTTTTCACCCTTAACAACTTCTCCTTCAATTCCTCCCACTTCCTACAAAGTGGGTGGCCATGGGTACCCGCAAGAGCTGAAGCCAAGCCTGCCTCTTTGTAGGATACATGGAACAATTCCTCTTCTAAAGCTACACCAGCCCTATCCCCCACCTCTTCCTCCATTATGTCGACGAACATATCGGCGCCGCCTCCTGCTCCCACGAGGAGTACAAACAGTTCATCCATTTCACTAACACCTTCCACCCCAACCTTAAGTTCACCTGGTCCATCTCTAATACATCTCTTTCCTTCCTGGACCTCTCTGTTTCCGTCTCTGGCAACCACCTGGAAACCGATATCCATTTCAAGGCTACCAACACGCACAGCTACCTAGAATACACCTCCTCTCACCCACCTTCCTGCAAAATGTCATCTCCTATTCCCAATTCCTTCACTTCCGCTGCATCTGCTCCCAGGATGAGGCATTCCACTCCTGGATATACCAGATGTCCTCGTTTCTCAAGGACTGCAACTTCTCCTCCAAAGTGGTCAGAAATGCCCTTGACTACATCTCTCGCATTTTCCACAACTCATCCCTCACACCCCCTCCCCGCAATAACAACCAAAACAGAATCCCCCTTGTTCTCATGTACCACCCCACCAACCTCTGGATCTAACACATCATTCTCCACCACTTTCGCCACCTGCAATCTGACCCCACTACCAAGGACAATTTTCCCTCCCTACCTGTATCTGCCTTCCAGAGGGACCACTCTCTCCCTGACTCCCTTGTCCACTCCACATTCCCCACCAGCCCCACCGCACCTAGTGCTTTTCCCTGCATCTGTAGGAAGTGCTACACCTGCCTCTATAACTCCTCCCTCACCCCCATGCTAGGCCCCAAGAAAATCTTCCACATCAAACAGATGTCCACCTGCACATCTGCTAATGTGATATACTGTATCCACTGTTCCCAATGTGGCCTCCTCTACAACGGGGAAACAAAGTGGAGGCTAGGAGATCGCTTTGTGGAACACTTACGCTTGGTTCACAACAGACGACTGCACCAACCAGCTGCAAACCACTTCAACTCCCCCTCCCACTCCTTGGATGACATGTCCATCCTGGGCCTCCTCCAGAGCCACAACGATGCCACCCGAAGGTTGCAGGAACAGCACCTCATATTCCGCTTGGGAACCCTGCTGCCCAATGGTCGCAATATGGATTTCACAAACTTCAAAATCTCCCTGCCCTGACCTCATCCCAAAACCAGCTCAGCTTGTCCCCGCCTCCCTAACCTATTCGTCCTTTCTCCCACCTATCCAGTCTTTCCACCTCAACCTCCACCTCACCTCCTACCTACCAGTCTTATCCCCGTCTCCTTGACCTGTCTGTCTTCCCTTGACTGACTAACACCCACCCTAACTCCCCACCCACACTCATCTTTACTGGCTCCATCCCCACCTCCTTGACCTCTCCATCTCCTTTCTACCTATCTGCTCCTTTATCCATCTTCCATTCACCTTCCAATCTCTCTATTTATTGCAGAATCCCTTTCCCCTCCCCCATTTCTGAAGATCGGTCCAGACCTGAAATGTCAGTTTTCCTGTCTTTGGATGCTGCTTGGTCTGCTGTGTTCATCCAGCTCTACACCTTGTTCTACTCTCAATATCCTGGTAAACCTCTTTTGCATTCTCTCTAGAGACTGCATATCCTTCCTTTAGCGTGGAGAGCATAACTGCACACAATACTCTATAAGTGGCCTATCTATAAAGTTTCATGCAACTGCAACATGACTTAACAAGGTGGAGGAGCTGGAGGAACACAGCAGGCCATGCAGCAATAGAGGAGCGGGAAAGCTGACTTTTCAGGTCGGGTCCCTCCTTCAGAAATGGGGGGAAGGGGGCTCTGAAATAAGTATAAATTTCAGGAGCGGTGATAGCAGGTAGTTAGTGGAGCAGAAGGTGAAAGAAAGAACAGACAGGTCAAGTAGGCAGGGATGAAGCTAGTAAAAGTGAGTGTAGGTAGGAAGTGGGGTTGGGGATTGATCAGTGAGGTGGGAGGAGCAGATACATGGAAGAGCAGACGGACCAGTCACGGAGGCAAGGATGAGAGTGGGGGCTGGTCTTGGGATGATGTTGGCTGGGGAGATTTTGAAGCTAGTAAAGTTCACTTTGAGGCCATTAGGTTGTAAGCTTCCAAGATGGAATATGAGGTGCTGTTCCTCCAGTTTCCAGGTGGCATTGTTGTGACATTGGAGGAGGCCCAGGATGGACATGTCGTCCAGGGGGTGGGAGGGGGAGCTGAAGTGGTTCGCAACTGGGAGGTTTTGTCATTTGTTGCGATCCGAGTGTAGGTGCTCCACAAAGCAGTGTCCGAGCCTTCACTTGGTCTCCCCGATGTAGAGAAGGCCACATCAGGAACAGCAGATACAATAGATCACATTAGCGGGTTTGCAGGTGAACATCTGTTTAATGTGGAAGGTTTTTTCTGGGGGCTGGGGTGGAGGTGAGGGGAGAGGTGCAGGGGCAGGTATAGCACTTCCTGCAGTTGCAGAGAAAAGTGCCAGGGGCAGTGGGGCTAGTGGGGAGTGTGAAGTGGACAAGGGAGTCACAGAGAGAGCGGTCCCTCTGGAAGGCAGATAAGGGTGGGGAGGGAAATATATCCTTCGTAGTGGAGTCAGATTGCAGGTTCCGGAAGTGATGGAGAATGATGCATTGAATCCAACATAACTTGTCTACGCTAATACTCAATGCCCCAACTGATGAAGGCAAGCATGCCATATGCCTTCTTTATCAACTTATCCAGTTGTGTTGCTACTTTCAGGGAGCAATGGATTTGGACCTCAAGATCCCTCCGAATATCATTGTTCCTAAGGGCCCTGCCATTTAATGTACACATTCCTCTTGTATTTGAGCTCCGAAAATGCATTACCTCACACTTGTCCAAGTTAAACTCTCTCTGCCATTCCTCTGCCCAATTTTCTAACTGATCTATATCCTGCTATATCCTTGGCTAACTTTCTTCACTATCTACAACTCCCTCAATTTTCTGCGTTGCCTCCAACTTCCTAATGAGACCACCTTTACCTTTATCTAACTCATTTCTGTATATTACAAACAACAAAGGTCTCAGTACTGATCCTTGCAGTATACCACTGGTCACCAGAAAAGCACCCTTCCACAACTACCCTCTGTATTCTATGATAAAGTCAATTTTTATCCAACTTGCCAACTCACCATGGGTCCTCTAATCTTTTGGACTAGCTCACCATGAGGGAACTTGTCAAATGCTGTAGTAAAATCTGCTCTACCCTCAATCATCTTCATCGATTACTTTAAAAACTCAGTCATATTTTTGAGACAAAATGTCCCCAGGATAAAGCTATGTAGACTGTCCCTAATAAGTCCATTCTTCTCCAAAAGCTCTTATCCCGAAAAATCTTCTCCAATAATTTGCTTACCAATGTAAGGCTCACCAGCCTAAATTTCCTGGATTATCCTTGGTGCCCTTCTTAAACAAAGGAATAACACAGGCTATTCTCTGGTCTTCTGGGACCTCATCCATGACTAAAGAGGATGCAAAGATCTCTGTCAAGGCACTAGCAATCTCCTCTCTTGCCTCTCCCAGCATCCTGGGATAGATCCCATCAGGCCTTTGGGACTTATTGACCTAAATGTTTTTCAAGACACCCAACACATCATCCTTCATATCAACATACTCCAGAATATCAGCGTATCCCTCCCTAATCTTACAAATATCCATATGCCTGGCATTTTCATGGCACAAATGTTACGTGCCACTTATCAGCCTAAACCTGAATAGAATATTGTGCAGGTCTTGTTGCGTTTCAACATGGACTGCTTCATTATCTGAGAATATGAGAGTTCAATCATAAATGAATATCCCTACTTCTGACCTTATGATGGAGGGAAGGACATGAAGATGGTTGGCCCTAAGACACTACCTTGATTAATTCCTGCAGAAAATGTCCTGGAGCTGAGATGACTGACCATCAACAACCACACAATTTTCCTGTATAGACAATAGGTGCAGGAGTAGGCCATTCGGCCCTTCGAGCCATCACCACCATTCATTATGATCATGACTGAACATCCACAATCAGTATCCTGTTCCTGCCTTATCCCCATAACCCTTGATTCCACTTTCGGTAAGAGCTCTATCCATCTTTTTCTTGAAAGTATCCAGAGACTTGGCCTCCACTGCCTTCTGGGGCAGAGCATTCCATATATTCACCTCTCTCTGGGTGAAGAAGTTTTTCCTCAGCTCTGTTCTAAATGGCCTACCCCTTATTTTTAAACTGTGTCCTCTGGTTCTGGACTCACCCATCAGTGGAAACATGCTTCCTGCCTCCAGAGTGTCCAATCCCTTAATAATCTCATACGTCTCAATCAGATCTCCTCTCATCCTTCTAAACTCAAGTGTATACAAGCCCAGTTTTTCAACATATGATAGTCCCGCCGTTCCGGGAATTAACCTTGTGAGCCTACGCTGCACTCCCTCAATAGCAAGATTGTCTTTCCTCAAATTTGGAGACCAAAACTGCACACAATACTCCAGGTGTGGTCTCACCAGGGATCTGTACAGCTGCAGAAGGACCTCTTTGCTCCTATACTCAATTCCTCTTGTTAAGAAGACCAGCATGCCATTTGCTTTCTTCACTGCCTACAAAGAGTTAGCAAAGAGTTTCTTTCCTGATTCCCAATGATGCCAATTTTGCCAGAGCTCCTTGATGACACACTCAGTCAAATGTGGCCCTGATGTCAAGAGCTATCAGTCTCACCTCATCTCTGGAATTCAGGTCTTTAGTCCACATTTAAAATTTTGAGGTTTTCTCCCATTCCTATAAAAATACTTGCATAAACTAATTTGGTCCAGATTCCCTTAAGTGAGATGAAAATTTAATTTAATTTAATCATTCACCTGAAATAATCTGATGGTTTGGAAACAACTCTGGGCTGTTCTAACTTCAAATTAACCAAATGCTGCTTTGTGGTTAAAGAGGATTTGTGGTTAAAGAACGCCACCTTCAGGGCTTTCAAGTAGGAGCTGGCTTTGGCACAAAATGTTTCTTAAAAAGATTTTGACCAAGCATCCACATCAAGAAGGCTAACACCTCTGGCCTCTCCATAGATGCTGACAAGCTGTGTGATTTTGGTACATTCTGTGTTTACAATATTTTTTACTTTAGGATGGGGTAAGGAGTGTAATTTAGTTTAATTGGGGAGACATAAAACCTAGAGTCATAGAGAAGTACAGCATGGAAACAGGCTGCTAAGGCCAAAATGTCCATGCGGACTAGATATCCCAATAAAACGTAGTCCCATTTGTCAGCATTTGGCAGATATCTCTCTAAACCCTTCCTTTTCATCTCCCCATCCAGATGCCTTTTAAATGTTGTCATTGTACCAGCCTCCACTACTTCCTTTGGCAGCACGTTCCATATGGGCACCACCCTCTCTGTGACAAAGTTGCCTCTTAGATCCCCTTTAAATCTTTCCCTCTCACCTTAAATCTATGCCCTCTATTTTGTATTCCCCTACCCTAGGAAAGAAACTTTGGCTATTCACCTATTCATGCCCCTTTTGATTTTATGAACTTCTCTAAGGTCACCCTCAGCCTTCAACACTCTAGGGAAATTGGCCCCAGCCTATTCAGCCTCTCCCTACAGCTCAAACCCTCCAGCCTGGCAACATGCTTGTAAATCTTTTCAGAACTGTTTCAAGTGTAACAAATTTGGGTGTGAACATAAGAGGTATGGCTACTAAGTTTACAGAGGATACCAAAATTGCAGGTGTAGTGGACAGCGAAGAGTATAACAGGATCTTGATCAGACAGGTCAATGGACTGAGAAACAGCAGATGGAGTTTAATTTAGATAAATGTGAGGTTCTGCATTTCGGAAAGGCAAATCAGGGCAGGACTTTTGCACTTAATGGTAAGGACCTGGGGAGTGTTGCTGAACAAAGAGTTCTTGAAGTGCAAGTTCAAATTTCCTTGAAAGTGGAGTCACGGGTAGACAGGATAGTGAAGGAGGCATTTGATATACTTGCCTTTATTGGTCAGTGCACTGAGTACGGGAGTTGAGAGGACTTATTGCGAATATACAGGACATTAGTTAGGCCACTTTTGGAATACTCTGTGCAAACCATCCCCAATCAACTTCTGAAAGATCTTGCCTAATAGCATCAAAATTTGCCATTCTCCAATTTAGAATTTAAACTTTTATATTTGATCTATCCTTTCTCATCACTATTTTAAAACTAGTAATATTATGATCACTGGCCTCACAATACTACTCTACTAACACATCAGTCATTAGCCCCGCCTTATTTCCCAAGGGAAGGTCAAGCTTTGCCCCTTCTCTAGTAGGTACATCCATATATTGAATAGGAAAATGTTCTTTTCCACACTTAACAAATTCCTCTCCATCCAAGCCCTTAACACTCTGCCAGTCATAGTCTATGACTGCAAAGTTAAAATCCCCTAATATTACCACCCTATTATTCTTACAGATTATTAAGATCTCCTTAAAAATTTTCTTCTCAATTACCTGCTGACTACTGGGGGCATCTATAGTACAATCCCAATAAGGTGATCATTCCTTTGTTGTTCAGTTCCATCCAAATACCTTCGCTGGACGCAATCCCTGGAATATCCTGCCTAAGTACAGCCATAATGTTATCCCGAATCAAAAGCACCACTCCCCCTCCTCTCTCGCCCCCTTTCTGTCCTTCCTATAATATCTAAACCCTGGAACATTTAGCTGCCAGTCCTGTCGATCCCTGAACCACATCTCTGTCGTAGCTGTGATATCCCAGTCCCATGTTCCCAAACATGCTCAGAGTTCATCTGCCTTACCTGTCAGGTCTCTTGAATTGAAATAAATACAGTTTAATTCATCAGTCCTAACTCATTCCCCACTTTGTTGCTGATTGCCTTGACTGTTTGATTTGCTCCTATTCCCAATTGCACTAGCCTCAAACTGATCTCTTTTCTCAATATCTCTCTGCCCCCCACCCACTTTACAACTGTAAATCCTCCTGTGTGGCTCTAACAAATCTTCCCGCCAGTAATATCAGTCCCCTTCCAATTCAGGTGCAATGTGTCCTTCTTAAGCAAGTTTCTTCTACCCAACAAGAGATTCCAATGATCCAAAAATGTGAATCCTTCTCCCCTGCATCAGCTCCTCAACCACTTCATCTGCTCTATCCTCCTATTCCTTCTCTGACTAGCACGTGGCACTGGGAGTAATCCAGATATAAACACCCTCGAGAATCTGCTTTTTAACCTCCTATATTCTCTCTTCAGAACCTTGTCCTTTTCTCTTCCTATGTCATTGGTTCCGAAGTGTACAATGACCTCCTGCTAGCCCCCTTCCCCTTTCAGAATACTTTGCACCCTCTCTGAGACATCCTTGACCGTGCCACCGGAGAAGAAACACAGTATTCTGATGTCTCGTTGTCGACTGCAGAAACATCTGTCTGTGCCTGACTAGAGAGTTCCCTATCAAAATTGATTGCTTAGAACCTGACATGTTCCTTAAACTAGTTTTTTTCCCCCAGATGGGTAACTGTCCCTCTACTGTAAGAAATGATTACATTCTAAGTCAGTGGCTTCCAACCTATATGCTGTGAAATTTTTGAGAAGCAGTGCCACTTTACCTCAGCATTAAAACCATGTCCATGCTCCTGATCTCCTCCAGATCCTTGGTTTCTATTATTGAAGGCAGAATGTGCTAACACCAGGGGCACTAATCAACTACACATGTGCAATCCTCTAGAGCCGCAGAAATAGACTTTTATGATACAGTGCTCGTGGTATGAAAATGCGGGTTTACCGTGGAATTGTTTATCTCATTGAAGTGTGGCTTAATGTTGAAAAGGTTGGGAATCATTGCTCTAACTACAGCAGACTAGCTGCTACACATGTTATGGCTCAATTGTAGATTGCAAGCCTTTCAGAAAGAAGTTGTGAGTTCCACCATCACAGCTGTGAGGATGGCACAGTGGCTAGCACTGCTGCCTTGCAGTGCCAGGGGCCTGGGTTTGATTCCATTCTTGGGCGACTGTTTGATTGGAGTTTGCACATTCTCCCTGTGTCTGTGTGGGTTTCCTCTGCAGACCAGAGATGTTCAGGTTCGGTAGATTGCCATAGTGTCCAGGGATGGTTGGGATGCTTTTCGGAGGGTTGGTGTGAACCCAATGGGCAAATGGCCTGCTTCTGCACTGTAGAGATTCTACGATTCCAGAAATGTAATCCAGGTCTAACTTCAACGCCTTGCTAAGAAGGTGCTGTGCATCTGCTGCCTTTCAGCTAACATATTAAACAAAGGCTCTTCTGAGATGGACATAAAAGATCCCAATATATGCTCCTCAATCATTAAAACCAAATCACATAACTGCTTTTGGGATCTTGATAAATGCGCATTTCCTTTGTTATTGCTGTGACTTCACAAAAGTATTTAATTGGCTGTAAAGTGCTTTGGAATATGCTTGGGTTGTGAAAGTAGCAACACAAATGCTTTGCATTCTTTTTCTACAACCTTACAGCTACTATCACATTTGAGAGATTTTCTTTATGATGTGAGACATATGATCTAATGGCTTAATTGTTATTACAAGTGTGTGATTGCTGTTAGAATGCACAGCAATCATATGCAATGTAATATGCCTTCTCTTAGGTAGTCCCTCAGGATTGAGGATGATTTTCTTTACTCTGATTCAATTAGGGGCAGTGATTCATATGTGGAATGATTGTCTGGAGGACATGGTAGATGTGGGCACAGTTACAACATTTAAAAGATATTTTAATAAGTACATGAAGAAAAATGCAGATGGGATTAGTTTAATTTGGGATTGTGGTCAGCATGGACTGGTTGGACCAAAGGGTCTAGTTTTGTGTTGTGTGAGTGTAATTGACTTACCTGGCCGGGGACAAAGAAAAGGAAAGGTTGGATCCTGTTAGGTTATCCCCTGAGTAAACTGTCAAAGTAATTTAGCAGAATGCCTTATCACCAGAACTTTTCAACAAGCACCACGAAATTGTATCAGAGATAATGGGAACTGCAGATGCTGGAGAATCCAAGATAATAAAGTGCGAAGCTGGATGAACACAGCAGGCCAAGCAGCATCTCAGGAGCACAAAAGCTGACCTGTCTGTCTTCCCTGGACTGACCTATCCCCTCCCTACCTCCCCACCTATCTTCTTTTCTCTCCATCTTCGGTCCACCTCCCCCTCTCTCCCTATTTATTCCAGAACCCTCACCCCATTTCCCTCTCTGATGAAGGGTCTAGGCCCGAAACTTCAGCTTTTGTGCTCCTGAGATGCTGCTTGACCTGCTGTGTTCATCCAGCTTCACACTTTATTATCCAAGAAATTGCTTGGCTGATGGTGAGAAGGCACTATCTGTGAGAACTTTCATGTATGCCTGAACTCTCTGCACAACCTTATAGTGCCCTCAAAGCAGCTTTTCTTTGAGGGCGCGGCATGATAGGGACTGGCACACAACTCCTTCTGGAGTGTGCCTTTGCAAAGGAAGTCTCGAGAGTGAAGCAGTGGTTTTTCACCCTCAAGTGACTGTCTGTTTGGACCTGCACAGTCTCTCCATGTTTGCATGGGTTTCCTCCCACAGTCCACAGGTGGGTTGGCAATGCTAAATTGCCCATAAATCCAGCAACGTGCAGATTAGACATACAGACATGCCGGGTTAAAGGTTAAGTCTGGGTAGGATTCTTTTTAGAGGGTCAGTGTGGACCCAATGGGCCGAATAGCCTGTTTCCATACCGTAGGGCTTCTACAATCTATAGCTCCATATTCATTGGTCTGTTTCTTGGAGGACCAGCAACTCGGTGAAAGGCACTCTTTGGTCTGCCTGAAATTTGTTGGTCTTCCAGAGCAAGGAATTGACTTTGACCAAGTGTTGCAGACTGGCACATACCAAGGTCCAGGACTTCATGCTGAGGGACACACTAAAAGCTTGGGCAGCTGCTGCCAAAGCGCACTGTGAAAGGACACCATCCAAAGTCTTTCAGCCAAAGTATAGTGGGAGTCTGTTCAGTTATTGTACCCTCCTGGTGCCTCAAAAACATGTAAATGGTATCTTGCATAAGTAAAATGTGCCTTGGCTTTTTGGAACTATAGACAGAATCAATTTCCAAAGTTTGTTTGTTGTCAATACGCTATGACTGTACAGAACTCAACTGCTTTAGTGGCTATACATGTATGTAAAGATTTTTATGAATAAAATATATTTTTGAAATTAAAAAAACATCAGCCCAATGTGGACTGTGTCTGTAGGGACACAATGTACAAAGCTCTGAAATGGGGTTTGGGTTGGGAGTGCAGACCCAATAGCACCCTCATCCTGATGGCCACTTTTGTGTTCAGCCGCATCAAGCTGTGTGTAAACACTAAATGCTGTTATGTGCTGAGGTTCTACCTGTCCCTGGTGTTGAGAAGGATAGGTTTAGCCCCAGTGCCATGGAACGCTCCGAGTAATTGGACCGCACCATATCACCTGCCCTTCGTGGAAAAAATTTGCAAAGAAAACACCTTCGACCACAGGTCTGTCAGGAACGGATCAGCATGTACCTTTCTTGATATGTTGTGTGAAAAGAAGAAGGTGGATCCTATCACGTGGTTCCCTGAACAGACTGTCAAAGTCATTTGGCAGAATGCCTGATTGCCAGAACTTTACAACCAAGACACAGCTTGTGAGAAGGGCACGTCCACCATGTCCTTCATGCATGCCTAGTTTTGGTGTACCAGCGCATACTGCCCTTGAAGCAGCTGCACTGGTGAACAGACTATCAAACATCCCCTTCTGAAACGGCCCTTTGCAAAGCAGGGATAATGGGAACTGCAGACACTGGAGAATCCAAGATAACAAAGTGTGAAGCTGGATAAACACAGCAGGCCAAGCAGCATCTTAGGAGCACAAAAGCTGACATTTCGGGGCTAGACCCTTCATCAGAGGGGGGATGGGGAGAGGGTTCTGAAATAAATAGGGAATGGGGGGAAAGCTGACTGATGATGGATGGAGAAGAAGATAGGTGGAGAGGAGAGTATAGGTGGGGAGGTAGGGAGGGGATAGGTCAGTCCGGGAAGGACGGACAGGTCAAGGAGGCGGGATGAGGTTGGTAGGTGGGAAATGGAAGCGCGGCTTGAGGTGGGAGGAGGGGATAGGTGAGAGGAAGAATGGGCTGGGAAGGTGGGGACGAGCTGGGCTGGTTTTGGGATGCAGTGGGGGAAGGGGAGATTTTGAAGCTTGTGAAGTCCACATTGATACCATTGGGCTGCAGGGTTCCCAAGCGGAATATGAGTTGCTGTTCCTGCAACCTTTGGGTGGCATCACTGTGGCACTGTAGGAGGCCCAGGATGGACATGTCATTTAAGGAATGGAAGGGGGAGTTAAAATGGTTTGCAACTGGGAGGTACTGTTGTTTATTGTGAACCGAGTGTCCCCAAGCCTCTGCTTGGTTTCCCCAATGTAGAGGAAGCCACAAAGGGTACAGTATACCACATTGGTAGATGTGCAGGTGAACATCTGCTTGATATGTATGTTCACATCTCCAAGGCAGGTGGCGGGCACGCACTTCTTCACTGCAGACATTATGTACAGGAACAGTCCTCTGACACTTATTATCACCAGTTGACAGTGAGCAGCTGGACGTCCTGCAACTGCTCTCACTACTGCTGGCAATATCCAAGCTGGTCATTCTGGTGACTTCCATTGGCTTCATCAATGAAGCTGGACTCCGTGCAAGCAGAGAATTCCTGTTTGTGTCCTGAGCATTCTGGGTCAGATCCATCGATGTCAAGACGGTGTTCTTCTCTGAATACTGCCTCCTATTAGCCAACTGTCACCATGAGGACGATCAGCAAAGCAACTTGGAAGCTGAACATGAAACTTTTCACTGCAGAACATACTGAGGATCTCAAAAGGGATTGCACAGGTTGCAGAACTGTGAAACCTGTCTCTCAGTCTCCAGTGGTCTGGTGGGAAACAGTCAAGGGGAACACCAAGAGATTTCTTCATCATTACTGGTATTCAGAAGTGGAGAGAGAAATGGGTAGACCTGTCCAAACTCCACAAAAGCATGCAGAACCCACTCCTGCTGAAGATGATGGGGTTGATATCAAGGAGGATTTCCAGGTGGTGTTGTGTCTGCATGCCTCTTTGTCTCAGAGACCTACAGGATAATCTTCTGGTCCAGGGCCCATTCTGTGGAGCAGGATGAGACGTACACGTGTTTCTTCTACCAGAAGATGCACAGGCAGAACTCTGTGATCGACAGTCTGAAGAAAGATATCATCTCAATTTGACATCCTAAGGATAGCAGGGACAACACAGTGTGCAGCTGGAGCAACACAGCAGGCCAGGCGGCATCAGAGGAGCAGGGAAGTTGACATTTTGGGTCAGTTCCCATCTTCAGAATTGGGGAGGGGGAAGGGAGACAGAAAATAAATTGAGAGAGGAGGGGTGGGATAGGGGAAGGTAGTTGGGATGGTGATAGGTGACAGCAGGTAGGTAGTGATGGGATTGGTCATTGGAATGGGTAGGGCGGGTAGCTGGGAGAGAAGATGGACAAGTCAAGGAGGCGGGGATGAGAGGGAAGATTAGACATGGGATGAGTCCGGGGATGGGGAGATTTTAATACTGGTAAATTCTATGTTTAGGTCATCGGGCTGTCACCTCCCAAGGCAAAATATGAGGTGTTTGTGTGTGGTGTCACTGTGGCACTGGAAGAGGCCAGGTTGGAAACGTCATCCAGGATGTGGGAGGAGAAGATAAAATGGTTGGCGACCAAAAGGTGTTGTCGTTTGTTGCATAAAGAGTGCAAATACTCTACAAAACAGTTCCCAAGTCTTCGCTTGGTAGAGGTGGACACATTAGGAGCAATGCATACTGTAGGCCAAGTCAACCCCTGTCGGATATGAAAAGTTTGCTTTGGGCCTTGAATGGAGGTGAGTAGGGAGGTGTAGGGGCAGATGTAGAACCTCCTGCATTTGCAGGGAAAGGAGCTGGGTGTGGTGGGGTTAGTGAGAAGTGTGGAGCGGATGAGGGAGTTGCGGAGTGAGCGGTCCCTACGAAAGGCACATAGGGACAGGTAGGGAAATATCTCTTTTGTCATGGGATCAGATTGTAGATGGCAGAAATGACAGAGAGAGATACGCTGGATGCAGAGTTTGGTGGGGTGGTATGTGAGGACCGGGGGATTCTGTCTTTGTTAGAGGGAACAGATGCAGTCGAGATACATTAATTTGGACTATGGGATCACATTCTTGCAGCAGGGTGGGTGAGAGGAGGTGTAGTCCAGATAGCTATGGGATTCGGTGGGCTTGAAGTAGATGTCAGTTTTGAGGCAGTTACCAGAAATGGAGACAGAGAGGTCCAGGAAGGGGAGGGAGGTATCGGAGATGGTCCAGGTGAATTTTACGTTGGGGTGAAAGGTGTTAGTTCAGTTGATGAACTGTTCAAGCTCCTTGTGAGAGCATGAGGTAGCACCAATACAGTCACCAATGTATTGAAGGAAGAGGTGAGGGATAGTGCCAGTGTAATAGTGGAAAAGAGACTGTTCCACATATCCTACAAAGAGGCAGGCATAGCTTGGGCCCGTACAGGTGCCCATGGCCACCCCCTAAGTCTGCAGGAAGTGAGAGGAGTTCAAGGAGAAGTTGTTCAGGGTAAGGACAAGTTCTGTTAAGCGGGTGAGGGTGTCGGTGAAGGGGACTACTTGGGTCAGTGAGAGAGGAAGAAGCGGAGGGCTTTTAGGCCATCTGCATGGGGGATACAAATGTAGAGGGTTTGGATATCCATAGTGAAAGTGAGGTGTTGGGGTCAATGAATTGGAAGTCCTGGAGGAGGTGGAGGGATGGGTGGTGTCCTGGATGTAGGTGGGGAGTTCCTGGACTGGGAAGAAAAGACAGATCAAGGTAAGTGGAAATTCAGTGGGGCACGAGCAGGCAGAGACAATGAGTAGGTCGGGGCAGTCAGGTTTGTGGATATTGGAAAGGAGATAGAAACGGGTGGTGCAGGGTTGAGGAATAATGAGGTTGGAGGCTGTGGGTGGGAGGTCACCTGAGGTGATAAGGTTATGAATGGTCTGAGAAATGATGGCTTAGTGGTCAGAGGTGGGGTCATAAACAAGCAGCCGATAAGAGGAGGTGTCAGAGAGTTGGTGCCTGATTTTGGTGATGTAAAGGTCAGTGTGCCATACCAGTACTGCAACCCTCTTATCCGCGGCTTTGCTGATGAGGTTAGGGTTGGAGTTGAGGGTTGCAGGTTCTGTGGGGGAGAGGTTCGACTGAGTGGGGGGGCAGTGGAAAGATTGAGGCAATTGATGTCGCCATGGCAATTGAAAATGAAAAGGTCAAGGGAAGGTAGGAGGCCATGGAAGATAAGGTTTGTTTGAGTTGGGAGAAGAGTTCAACATCCAGGCGTGAATGGAATTCATTGATGTGTGGGTGCAGCGGAATGAAGGTGAGTCCTTTGCTGAGTACTGACTATTCGTCCTGAGTGAGGGGGAGATCTGGGTGGATGGTGAACACCTGGCAGGACTTGGGGTTGGGGCTAGGTGTACAGCTGGAGCTGGGTATAGGAGCGGAAGTGACAATGTCAGTGTTGGAAGTGACAACGTTGGAGGAAGGGGGCGCAGTAGTGGTATGGTGCACTGACCTTTACATTGCCGATTGAAACTTACAGAATACTGAATGGCCTGGATGGAGTGGATGTTGAGAAGATTTTTCCATTGGTAGGAGAGATTATGACCCAAGGGCACAGCCTGGGAAGACCTTTTAGGTCAGACACTGAGTATATTTAGGACAGAGATAGATAGGTTCTTCTTTGTCAAGGGGCTCAAGGGTTATGGGGAGAAAGCAGGAGAATGGGCTTCAGAAACATGTCAGCCATGATTGAATGGTGGAACAGACTTGATGGGCTGAATGGCCTAATTTCTGCTCCTATGTCTTATGGTATATGCTGTACCAGGAGGAACATCTCTCGGAGCCTTGTGTTCCTCAGGTATATGCTCACCTTATTTGCAATGCAGTGGGGTGGACACCTGCCTCATTGTTCTGGATCAAGAGTAGGCCTTTGACAGTATACTAGACACCTATGTGATGGATATGTCCTCCAAAATGAGCTTTGGGCAGTGAATCCGAAAACTACATCGCTCTACACCAACATCAGTGGTGCAGTTTCAATTAGTGGGTGGGAGTCTGAAAGCTTCCTGATCAGATCTGAAGTGAGGTAGGGCTGTGCATTCTCTCCTGCTGTGTTTCCATGTTGTATAGAGGCTTTTGCTGAGACCATCAGAAAGAATACGAGCCTGAAGTGGGTGACTATCCAGGCGATGGAAACCTACAGGTCAAAACCTCCCTGTGCGTGGATGATGTCACTGTTTTCTGCTTAGATCTGCTTCAGTGCAGAGATTCATGAGCATCTGTGACCAGTTTGAACTGGCCTCAGGAGCGTTGAAGCAACAGCAAGGCCATATTCTTTGGAAATTAGGCTGACCAATTCTTTATCCCCTTCACTGTCAGGTCAGATTATTTGAAGGTCCTAGGCATATGGTTTGGACGGGCCGGGTAGGTGCCAAAACCTGGGAAGAGCGTATTGCCAAGATGAGGTATAAGCTGGTCAAATGAAGCACCGTTCCCTCTCCATTTAGGGTAAAAAGCTAGTCATCAGGTGTAAGGTGTGCTCAGTTTTGCAAAGCATGGGTCTGACCTATTTCCCATGCCTGACACACTGTGGTCATCCGTCTTCATCTGGAGCTTAAAAATGGGCTGAGTACCCAGGGACACAGGTAGAAAGCTCTGGATAAGAGGCTTAAGAACGTACCCAATGCTGCCCTCATTTTGATGGCCACCTTGGTGTGTGGCTGCAACAAGCGGTACACAGACCCTAAGTATGCCAACACCAAGTGTTACTACATACTGAGGTTCTACCTGCTCCCAGTGCGACGAAGGATGGGCCTGGCTTTGTTGCTCCAAGTAGTTGGTTTCTTCTGTATCACATGTTCCTCACAGAAAAGTCTATAAAGGAAAATACCTTTGATTACAAATCTATCAGGCAGTCATCGGCACACAGTATCCTCAAGGTCCTGTGGGAAAAGGAGAGGGTTGATCCTTTTGAATGGTTCCCTGTGCAGACTGTCATTGTCATTTGGCAGAATGCCTCATTGTCAGAACTTTCCAACAAACATCAAGATGTAGCTTGGTTGGTGGTGAGAAGAGTATGATCTGTGAGATCCTGTATGTATTCCTGGACTCTCTCCACCACCGCAAGCTGCCCACGAAGAGATCACAGATGTCCTTCTGGAACATGCCTATGCAAAAATATGGACAGACATGCAATGGTTATTGTTAAATCTGTCCTAGCGTCTCTGGTTATTGTTAAATCCATCCTAGCATTTCCTAGCCTCGGACTCTATGGTCTGCAGTCTGTTTCCTACACCACACACCTAGACAAACTTTGACTGCGGCTGAAAGACCATCAACTCAGTGACAAACGCTCTTCAGGCTGCTCAAAACCTGTTGGTCTTCAAGTGCAAATAGCTGACCTCAACAGTGTTGCAGCCTGGTATAATTCAAGGTCCAGGACTATGTACTGAGCGATGCATTAACCTTGGGGCATCTGCTGTCAAGGCGCACTGGGGCAAAACCACAATCTAAGGTTTTTCTGCCAAAGTTAAATGGGAGTCTGTTCGGTTATCAGACCCTCCTTTTGTGTCAAATGTATGCCAATAGTCCTTCATGAGTAGGAAATGCTTTTGGTTTTTTGCAACTGCAGGGAATGTCAAACTCTAGTGTTTATGTTTCTTTGTATTACAAAGATTGTACAGAACTGCTTTAGTACCTGTGTTTGTGCATGAAGATTTTTCAATGAATAAAGTGTATTTTTGTAATTTTAAAAAAGTGACCTGTAGACTAGTGGTGCTTGGAGGATTGGGTGGATGAGTGATTCTAGATATGTGCGCTCTCCAACACCTCAGCTACACCTCTATGTGTTTCTGATAGTTTTTTTGATATGTTCATACCTTCATGCCTGAATGAACCTTCTTTGTTTTGTTTGGTCATAAGCCAAAGACTCCCAAGGGCTGGCTGGGATGTCTGATCTTTTCAGGGAAATGAGGATTTCCTCCCTAAAGTGTTTTAGTTGTCTTCCTATAATTCTCCTGCTTTACTGTAATATATTCGTCCAAACACTAGATGGAGAATTAGGTATTTTCTGTTAGAAGACAATTTAGGTGCTAGTATTAATAGGTGCTGGTGTTAATGTCAACGTATTCCTTCAATTAAATAACTGTAATTATTGAAAAAATGAACTTGATTTGGAGTCTTAAATGCTCTATCTTTTCCTGCAATGACTTGTCCCTTTGTTTATAAAAAACTGTGGCTCTTCAGTGGCGGCCCTCATTGAAGTTCACTAATTTCCAGATTTCCACTGCTCATTCTTTGAAGAGCTGCTCATTAGTCATGGTTTCTAGGTCTGGATTCCATTCACCAGAATAAAGAGTTTGTATTTATTGTATGGTTTATTTTGTCAGATCAGATCACCTTTTAATCTATATTCAAAGGAATGGGAACCTAGGTTAGGCAACTGGTCCTCTGTTTAACCCTTTCAGTCCCTGCACAGGGCCGCATTAAGGCAATGTGCATCATACCATGATGCCTTCCAGTGTAATGCCTGGTTACCAATGACTGGGATAGAGTGCTGCCACCAATCCTTTTGATCTTTGTGCTTGAATATGTCTCAGCAAAAGAGGCTCTTGTCTTTCACACATTGTGCAGTCTATTATACCACGGTAACTATACACAAGCTACATTAACTCTTTGGCTTATTAACTATAACAAGAGATCTCCATCAAAAGACCTAGCTAGAGTCCAACTGATTCTCCACCCAGATGCTGATTGACATTAGATCTGGTAGAGCTAAGCACTTCTCAAACATTAACTCTTTCACTGCCGTGACCTTATACAATATACGAATCTGATAAAGTTAATGGCCTTTTCCAATGAGGGGAAGCTTCTGGCTCCCGGGTTAGCAGAACTAATTTCTCCTGCTCCATCCTATCTGTTCCCTCCAATAGCATGAAACTTTGATCAATGCACCCCTTAACTTTCTAAATTCCAGGGAATACAATTTCAGCATGTGTGATGTCTCTTTGTAATTTAACCCTTAGAGTTCAGTAAAATTAAGCCATATGACAGTGTAATGTCCAGAACAACTCTCAGCATACCAGGTGTGTTCTGAACAAGGCTTTGTACATCTGTATTAGACTTGACCCTTAGATTCTAATCTTCATGAGGTCAGCCTTTATTTAGCCAATCTGATTATTTTCTTCACCAGTTTGCGGCATTTTAATGATTGCAAGGACCTTTCTGTTTCTAGATTTTCATTATTTGTGAAGTGCTCTTTTTCTAACTTTTAGATCCAAAATGAATAAATAACCTTTCATTTGCCAACACTGAACTCCATAAGTCATAGTTCCGCCCATTCACATAATTGATTAATACCTTTGTAATGTTATGATTTTATTCCAACTGTTTACAAATACTGCCTGTCTTTGTAACTTCAACAAATTTGGCAATTATTTATCCAATAAGCAATATCAGGTAAAAAAAAAATTGCCCAGGCTATTAGAGAGGTTTTGCTTTGTGAAAATTGCTTGCTACATTTTCCCTACACTTAACAGTATCATAATTCAAATGCAATTTGGATTGTCCCAAAATCGTGAAAGATTCCATATAAATCTTCGCTTTAACTAACTTTAAAAATTGGTAAATTCAACTAACAGAGTTTGAGGTACAAACCACTAATCTATGTATTTGACATCCTACTACATTTTACGAATCCTAATATTTCGCATTCCAATTTTTCAAACTTTTTGAGGTATTTAGACATTCAATAGATTTTATCACCTGTTCTATTGTTTAGTTTAACTGAGGAATGATCTGTGTGTTAACTCCATACACCCACCTTTTTTCCAAGACCATGAATACCCTTGCCCAACAACAATCTTCCAAGTGCAGAATTGAAATTTTGGTTGGCAACCAAATATGAACCAGGGATTTTGGGGAGAATCCACTGGCCATTTTTGAAATAGGGCCTTTTATATTGGCCTGAAAAGATCAATTCAATACCTCACCGAAAAATTGGCTGCTCTGCCAATATCACATTCCCACGGCACTGGGACTAAAGACGTTAACACCACATTCAAGCACTCTGGAGGTAATAGAGAGGGGCAAAGTCAAATTTAAAGCAAACGTTTATGACCATTGCCTCCATTACAAAGAGCGAACATCAAACTAAATAGTTACTTTAATGAAATAACAAGGTGCAGAGCTGCATGAACACAGCAGGCCAAGCAGCATCAGAGGAGCAGGAAGGCTGACGTTTTGGGCCGAGAGCCTTCTTCAAAAATTTCCTGAAACGTCAGCCTTCCTGCTCCTCTGATGCTGCTGTGTTCATCCAGCTCTACACCTTGTTATCTCCGATTCTCCAGCATCTGCAGTTCCTGCTAGCTCTGAAGTTATTTTAATGAACTTTTTTAAACATCTGACACATCTGGCGCAACTTGAACCCAGGCTTCCTGGCTCAGAGGTAGGCGTACCACTACACCACAGGAGCTGCTCAAGCTGCATATAGTGGATGAATTTGAATCTCACAAAGGATTGCTGTCATCATGATCATCTGTGTTGTGTGTCAGAGATTAATTAAATGCTCCATGGTAACATATCCACCAATCAGAGGCAACTTGCTAACCCTAATTATGGTATCAATTGTTGCTCCCTTTAAAATTTGGTGTTCTTCCATCTGTTCTGAGAAGTGTAAGGATTAAACTTTGACAGCAGGTCTCTTTCTTAAGCAATACCCAAGTTTTACACGACCGGCTATCCACAAAAAAGTTTTGTTTTGAAAAAAATGGTACACACGCTCGCTGACGTCGCAAAATTAAACACCGTACATTCGCATACAAGTTCAAAAGCAAACCATGCCATTGAATAATCAGGGAGAAAGAGAGAGCTCACACCAAACCTCCATCCGCCTACGATGCTTTCCGCCGCTGCCATGGCGATAATCATGGGCGTGGACAGGTCTCGCGAGAGGAGCTGGGCCCGATCTCGCGAGACTTTCCCCACCCAGGACCGCTGTCTCCCGCTCGCGCGTCCTTAGCAACGAGCGTAGCGTCACATGGAGGGTGGTCACTCGGCTCCGACCGGCGACGTTTGGGAGCTGCTCCCATCATGGCGTGACCCAGAAACTCCCCTCCCCTTCTTTTAACTTTCGTCCTAATGTTCAGTCAGGAGAGGTTCAAGGCCACGAGCCTGCTGACGGGGGCGGCGGCGGGTATGGCTTCGGGCTTCCTGGGCTTCTACTACATGTGGCGGCACCACAAGAGCCGCCTGGTGTTGGAGGGCCTGGGACCGGAGGGGACACTCCAGCCCATCGCCACGGCTCAGGTCCAGTCCCCGTCCCCGATCCAGCTGCCGACTGCAGCCCAGCCCAAGCCCGCTCCCAGCGGTCCCTCAGAAGAACAGCTCGAGATTCGGTGGCATCTCGACTCCATTCAAAATTGCCTGGACGGTCTAAAGGCAGAGGTATCGTCCCTCAAGGAGTGCATCCAGTCCATCGTGGAGAAGCAGACCAGCCTGAGGAAACCCAAGAGCTCCAGGAAGAAAAAGAGGAGATACGAATCCAAGAGAGACAGCGACGATTCGACGGAGTCCGTCTCCATCTACTTCACAGCAAACCCAGGGAAAGCCACAGACAGCGAGAGTGAGACGGGTTTAGTTAGCGCTCCTGCTCCCATAGGGTGGGTAACTTGGTATTTATTTCATTAATTGTGTGACTTGGGCCTTAATTTATATCGAAGTCCTCCTGTTGGCCACCCTCAGCAGCCCAGTGGTAATTGGTCCAAGGGGTTAAAATCAGCTGTAGAAAGATGATGTGGCTGTTTTCTGAGCTTCATTAGAAGAGTGTAGCAGTCCAAGGTCAGAGTGGGAGCACAGTGGAGAATTAAAATGATAGGTGACATGTAATGTGTGAAGCAAATATACAATATGGTAAATTGGAAGTTGGACAAGTAAATTGTTGTACTGTGGAGGTGTGCTTGGGGCCTTGCACAGTAGAAAGGATAAAGGGAAAGCTGAAATTGCATGGGAAGGTGTTTCAGAAGTTGGGATATTGCAGGTGACAGTAATGAACAGAGTATTAGAGAAGAAACCATTACTCTATAATGCTGAAAGGATGGGAAGATAGTGGAGACTTGTTTAGTGGCATCATGCTTGACAGTGGTGATTGATGCATTAAACAGAGACTGGTAGGGTAGAAGGTTAGGAAAGGGCAAACCTTTTCTGTAGTTCTGGAGAGAGAAGATGGAGTCATAACAGATGGGGTGAAATAGAGTAGCTGTGGTAAAAGGCACTGGCATCAAGCTTCGAGGTTATAGGTAGCCAGGGGATCCTCAAATGAGGAAAGTGGAAAACAAATGGGGGTCATAAACTAGAAGGTTGCACTTTACAAACAATAGCAAAAGAGATTGAGAGAGTTGGAGGAAGGAAAAAGTGATTACAGGAAATTGCTAAGAGGAAGTGTAATTAAGGTAGTTGTGAGAATCTATGGGAAGATCGACTGTGTTTAGTATAGTTGAAAGAGGGTGGAAGAGAGGGACAAGCTAGCATTAAGATATGCAGAACTGCATCTTTGAGTCTTCTGATGTCCTAGATCATGAAAAATGGGAATAGCAATAGCCTGTTTGGCCCCTTGAGGCCACTCCCCATTTAAAAGGAACGTGGCTGACCTGACATTCTTCACATCCACTTCTCTGTGCTTTCTTTGTAATCCTTAATTCCCCTACTGATCAAGAATCTAGTGATCTCGGTCTTCAATATGTACAAGCACTCTATTCCCCACAGCTGCCTGTGGCTAGAAGTTCAGCCCTTTGGCAAGACTGTCGACCCTCTTGACAGAAGAAAATCCTCCTCAGCTTAGTCGTAAGTTGGGGCCTGTTTGTGCTTAGACTGTGCCCTATGGTCCTGGACTCTCCCATGAGGGAAATGTTCTCTCAGCATTTATCCATTAAAGCCCCTGAAGAATCTTATGTACCAATGAGATTATCCTTCGTTCTTCTAAACTGCGGTGAATTGAACCAACAACCTGTTTAGCGTTTGCTAAGACAATTCCTCCGTACCGGGGATTGTCCTAAAGAACCTTTTCTGAACTGCCGCCAATTAAATGATGCTAGCTTTCCATATTTCATGTACAATTACCCTCTAGTCCCTTTATGTTGCAGCTTTCTGCAGTTTTTCTTCATTTAAATAATATTCTGTTCTTTTATTCTTCCTTCCAAAAAGGACATCATGTTTTCACCTACTTCTTAACATAAAATAGCTCTCCGTAAACTGTTTGTATCCATCTCTCAACCTGCCTTTCCATCTGTTTTTATGTCCCATTGTGTAGTTGCCTGAGCCTCAAGCCCTTACTTACCTGTTTATATCTCTGTAAACGGTACCCCTCTTGCAACTTGTCTTTGGCAACTTTAGCTCTTAGACATTTGCTTCCTTTCTCCAATGTATTGTAAACAGTTGTGATCCCACCGAAGATTCCTGTGGAACTGCATTGGTTACATGTTGCCAACCTGGGAAAAAAACCCTTATCCCCACTCTCTTTCCTGCCCATGAGCCAGCTATCTGCCTGATACTTCGATAGTTTTCAGTTGCATGGCAGAACTGTCTCCTTTTCAATGTGAGCACTCACTTTCACTTTTCTTAAGCTTGCTGCTTTTTCTTACCTGCAGATGGCAGCTGTTGAGAATGCTGCCATTCACACCTCCTATTGACGCATCTTCTGTTTCTTTACTTACCTATTACCACTCCCTTCAGCCTTGAGCTCTGTAATTTAATCCCTCCTGCCCTACATCTACACCTTCCCTATTTGTTCTTTTCTTAGTCTCCACCTGCCAGTTGATGGAAACTGTTTGAGGCTATTTTTAATTTCTCCTTAAGAGGACACTCGTTCATGTATGGAGACAGACAAGCAAGCCCGCAGATGGGTTTCCCGTCAATGGCAGTTGATGCCTGATTGAGGAACTCGGTATTGAAAGGGTTAATTATCTCTGCCCTTTTCTCCAGTCCCCTCCTCCCCTGCCCTTGCTGATGACCCCATTGCACCATTGCTTACGTTTCTCCAGTAATCCAAAGATCATAACTTAGTGAGGGTCCAAATTTGTTTCTGTCAGTAGCCAGTAATCATTGATGTACTTCCCGTTGGCCAGCTGAGCCAATGTTTGAACATAGAACAGTACAGCACAGAACAGGCCCTTCAGCCCACAATGTTGTGCTGACCATTGATCCTCATGTATGCACCCTCAAATTTCTGTGACCATATACATGTCCAGCAGTCTCTTAAATGGCCCCAATGACCTTGCTTCCACAACTGCTGCTGGCAACGCATTCCATGCTCTCACAACTCTCTGCATAAAGAACCTGCCTCTGACATCCCCTCTATACTTTCCACCAACCAGCTTAAAACTATGACCCCTCGTGCTAGCCATTTCTGCCCTGGGAAATAGTCTCTGGCTATCAACTCTATCTATGCCTCTCATTATCTTGTATATCCGATTTTTTGTATTTTTTTAAAAAGGAGGTCTCCAGCACCTCCTCTTCTGATACGTGGACTGTCTACGATATCAATGTTTATTTCTGAGTTCCCTAGCCTCCATGTCTTTCTCCACTGATGCAAAATGTCAGATGAGTATCACCCCATCTCCTGTGGTTCCACACATAGATAACCTTGTTGATCTTTATAGGTGCCCTACTCTTTACCTAGTTGCTCTTAACGTACTTGTAGAATCTCTGTGGATTATCCTTAGCTTTATCTGCCAAGGCTATCTCATACCCCCTCTCGGCCTTCTGATTTCTCTCAAAAATTCCCCTACACCCCTTATACGCTTCAAGAATATCAGTTGATCCCAGTTGATGAGACCGAACATATGCCTCCTCCTTATTCTTGAAGGGTGAATCACCATCTTCATTCATCCACAGCTCCCTAATTTTTACCAGTCTTCCCCTTCACTCCAACAGGAACATAATGCCTCTGAACTTCCGTTATCTCACTTCTGAAAACCACTCACTTGCCAGTTGTCCCTTCACCTGCAAACAGACTACCCCAAATCAACCTTTGAGAGTTCGTGTCACGTACCATCAAAGTCTGACTTACTCCAATTAAGAACTTAAGTTTTTATGCAAGGCCTATACTTTTCCATAACTATTTTAAAACTGGTAGTATTACGATCACTGGCCCCAAAGTGCTCCCCAACTAATACCTCAGTCATTTCTCCTGTCTTATTTCCTCGAGAGAAGGGTCAGGTTTTGTCCTTTCTAATAGCAGGTACATCTACGTATTGATAAAGGAAATTTTCTAAAACATATTTAACACATTCCTCATCTTCCAAGGGCTTAATACTATGGTAGTGCCAGACTATGTTTGGAAAGTTAAAATCCCCTACTACTACAACCCTATTATTCTTATAGATTGCTCTACATATTTGGTCCTCAGCTTCCCCACTGACCACTGGAGAGCATATAGTACAATCCCATCAGAAGTGATCATCTTATTTGAGTTCCACCCAAATACAACTCTTAAGTCTGTATTATCTACAAACTTTGAAACTGTCCCATGCATAGCAAGATCTAGATCATCAGTATGTATCTTCCACGTGGCAATGCTCCTACTGCCAGTGAGCAGCTTACTTCCCTTCAGCTTCCTTGCAATTGGTTTGGCAGGATTCCCACTAGTTTTTGGTGATGGTTGCCCCATCCCCCTCATTTAATTCCAACCATTAATTCTAATTAACACTTCACAGACAGTGCTAAGCATTTTCTAGTTCTCTTTGAGTTCCACGTATGTTTGTGTAAATATATAAAAATGTCAGTGTATGTATATTTTCCTGCATACATATTTGTGCATTAATATAATAAATAGGGAATTGAATATATTTAAAGTATTGGCAATGATCTGTAGCTCGGGTTTTGTAGCTTCTGGATGTTAAGGTGGAATGATTGACAAACGGGGAGCTCCAAAACTCAGTATACAGAAAAGCAACCGATCAAATCCTCAACTCCCACAGCAACCACCCAAATGTCCACAAACAAAGTTGCATTAGGACACCCTTTAAATGGGTCAGGACACACTGCCACACTCCAGAATTAAGCCGGGAAGCGGGAGAACACTTATACAAGATCCTCGCTTGAAACGGAAATCCCCGCAACTTCATCCACAGATGCCTACGTAACAGACAACAACAGGAGGACACAGTATGACCTGACACACTAACCACACTTCCCTACATCAGGAACATATTGGAACTGACAAAACCCCGAAGACCACCAGGAACCATGGTGGCCCACAAATGCGCAGCCACTCTACAACAAACACTTGCAAGGATTCAAGACCCTATTCCCACAACAGGCAGAACAAACGTGATTTATAAAATACCATGCAATGACTGCCACAAACATTACATCAGACAGACAGGAGGGAAACTTGCTGTCAGAATACATGAACACCAGCTAGCAGCAAAAAGGCATGATGAACTGTCCTTAATATCTGTGCATTCAGACAATGAGGGCTATCAGTTTAACTGGGACTAGAGTAGCCCAAGCCAAATATAGACGTGCACAGGAATTCTGAGAGGCATGGTTCTCCACCCATGTTTCACTCAACAAACGTATAGAATTGGACCCCATATGTAAACCCATACAGATCAAAACTGGAAATGACAGTACTCACCGTACCAGACCGGACAGTATAAATTCCAAGTGGAATATGATAACATTGCTTTGTCAGAGGCTCCACTGATGATGTCGCCTAGCAAGGTGATGAAATATCTCAACAAAAACAAGCCAGCTCAGCAAGCAAGTCTACAACCTCAATTGAATATATATTCCATACTTGTCTCTGTGTAAACATGTGCCTCTACTCCCAAGTGTATATATCGCAAATTTTGCAAAAATCCAGTCATATCTTCTGTAAGAAAAATCTCTTGCAACATTCGAAGCTATTTTGAAAATCCAAACTGTGCCATAAATTTCACTGCAACATTGCTATTTATGTTTAGACCCTCCTCAAATCCATTTATTTAAAAGAGGCTCAGGTTCCTCTTAAACTCAAAAACACTAAAGAATTATGGAAGCTGGAAATTAGAAACAAAAACAGAAATTGCTGGAAAAACTCCACAGGCCTGGCAGAGAGAAAACAGAGTTAATATCTTGGGGCCCATGACCCTTCTTCAGAACTGATTGTACCTAGGTAAAGTTTGGTACGTCTGCTGAAAGTGGGGTGTGGGGACAGCGGTGAAGAGTAAACAATACGTAGAGATGAAGCACAGAGAACAAGTGCAACATTTGGGCAGAAAAAGTATGAATTAATGTTGGTCTGGGAGAATCAATAGCTGCTAATGAGGACCATTAGTAGCTGACAGTGGCTGATTGTGGCAAGAGCCCACGTGATGACGAGGCCTGGTGTGTAGGGGTTGGGTTAAGGACATGGGAGAAGTGTTCAGGACCTGAAATCTATTGTACTGTATTAAGTTCTGAAAGCTGCAGGATCTCCAAGTGGAAAATGGAGTGCTGAGCTTCGCTGGAACATTACAGCAAGCCTGAGACAGAGATGGTAGCCAGGGAACATGGTGGCTTGTTGAAGTGGCAGGCAACAGGAAGCTCAGGATCATTAGTTCTGAAATAAAGGTCACAGGATCCAAAATGTTCATTCTTCTTTTTCAGATGCTGCCAGACTTGAGTTTTTCAGCAATTTTGATTTTTGTTTCCTGTTAAAATAAATGAATTTAAAGCCCAGTCAAGAGCCCCAACTTATGATACCATTTGATGGTATTACAGGCAAGTACAATCGTGGAATGAAACCCAGCTGGATGGATCATATGCATTTTTTTTTGTTTAGTTAGTTACTGTGATGAAGAAATATTCACGAGGCTTCAGACTTCTTTTAGTAAATGAGAAGTTTGTTACACTAAAGATAAAAAAAACTAAATAAAGAAGGGAGGAAGATCTTAATGAACGCAGTGAAATAAATTTTCAACCTGTTTACCTACATTATCCATGGAAGACTCAAGTCCAAACTTACATTTGGTTGGGTTGTATTCATTGGGATTTAAAAGAATGAGAGGTGACCTTGTTAAAATGTGCAAGATTGTAAGGGGACTGACCAGGGTAAATGTGGAAAGGTTTTGTCTTGTGGGAGAGTCTAGGGCTGGAGGGCAGCAAATCTGTGGAAACTTTTCCTTTAGAGGCTGGTTTGTTAAGTGTATGCAAGGCTGGGAGACACATTTTTCATTAGTAAAGGAATCAACAATTATGGGGAAAAGGTGGGAAAGTACAGTGGAAGTCAATCAAATCAGCCATGATCTCATTGAATGATGGGGCAGGCTTGATGGGCTGAATGACCTACTTCTGCTCCTACCTCTTATGGTCTCATACCCCTGTCTCTTTAGGGTTCCACTTAACTGACCTCTTGCAGGTTATTTCCTGTAGACTGTGGAGACAATTCGATGACAAACTTGGAAGGATTCAATGTCAACTTCTCACAAATCTGAAAGCCTGCTCTTCCTCAGCTCTAATAACCTGCTGATTCCAGACAAATTGTCCTGGTTTGGAACATTCACAAACAAAACACTTCTGTAGAGGCGACTAGAGATAGAAGGATGCTGGAGAATCTGAGACAACAAGGTGTAGAGCTGGATGAACACAGCAGGCCAAGCAGCATCAGAGGAGCAGGAAAACTGATGCTTCAGGCCTCAACCCTTCTTCAGAAATGGGGGAAGGGAAGTGGATTCTGAAATAATTAGGGAGAAAGGGGGAGGCAGATAGAAGATGGATAAAGGAGAAGATAGGTGGAGAGGAGACAGACAGGTCAAGCAGGTGGGGTTGGCACCAGTAAAGGTGAGTATAGGTGGGGAGTTAGGGAGGAGATAGGTCAGTCCAGGGAGGATGGAAAGTCAAGGAGGCGGGATGAGGCTAGTTAGGTAGGAGATGGGGTTAGGGCTTGAGGTGGGAGGAGTGGACAGGGAGGAGGACAGGTTAGGGAGGTGGGTACGGCTGGGCTAGTTTTGGGATGTGGTAGAGGAGGGGATATTTTGAAGCTTGTGAAGTGCACGTTGATACCATTGGGCTGCAGGGTTCCCAAGCGAAATATGAGATGACCTTTGGGTGGCATCACTGTGGGACTGCAGGAGGCCCAGGATGGACATGTTGTCCAAGGAGTGGGGTGTGGGGGGGAGTTGAAATGGTTTGCGACTGGGAGGTGCAGTTGTTTGGTGTGAACCGAGTGTAGGTGTTCCACAAAGCTGTCCTGAATTCCTTCCGGGATAGAAACTAAATTTGTTTACATACTCAATCCTGTGTTCTGATATGAATTAATTAAACTTACTATATTCTGGTTTTTTCAAATGAAAAATAAAGTTAATGGTCTGGAATATTTGCCGTATTTGTAGTAAACCCAACAGTGTAAACCTATTGAGATAACAAGGTATAGTGCTTAATGAACATAGCAGGCCAAGCAGCATCAGAGGAACAGGACATAGAACATAGAACAATACAGCGCAGAGCAGGCCCTTCAGCCCTCGATGTTGCGCCGACCTGTGAACTAATCTAAGCCCACCCCCCTACACTATCCCTTCATCATCCATATGCTTATCCAAGGACTGTTTAATGCCCCTAATGTGGCTGAGTTAACTACATTGGCAGGCGGGGCGTTCCACACCTCTCTGAGTAAAGAACCTGCCTCTGACATCTGTCTTAAATCTATCACCCCTAAATTTGTAGCTATGCCCCCTTGTACAAGCTGATGTCATCATCCTCGGAAAAAGACTCTCACTGTCCACCCTATCTAATCCTCTGAAAGGGTTTACTACAAATACGGCAAATATTCCAGACCATTAACACCACCTGGATATGCACACCCTTTTTTGTGGCAAATGCAGGAGTTACATTACTCTTCTAGAAAGAGACAGAAACCTTTTTCCTTCGTAGTAGTAATCCATTTTGTTTCTATTTTGAAACCCAAAGTTCAAGAACAATATCAAAATATAAATTTCATCATTTCATGCACAGTGGCTCAGTGGTTCGCACTGCAGCCTCACAGCGCCAGGGAACTGGGTTTGATTCCAGCCTCGGGTGACTGTCTGTGTGGAGTTTGCACATTCTCCCCATGTCTGTGTGGGATTTCCTCCGGGTGCACCGGTTTCCTCCCACAGTCCAAAGATGTGCTGGCTTGGTGGATCAGCCATGCTAAATTGCCCATAGTGTTCAGGGGTGTGTGGGTTATGGGGGAATGTGTCTGGGTGTGGTGATTCAAGGGACGGTGTGGACTTGTTGGGCCGAAGGGCCTGTTTCCACACTGTAGGGAATCTAATCTAATCATATCCTGTATGTTAATCAAGTCTCCATCGGCTCATTAGACCATAGAGCTGCTCTCTCATTACAGAGAGATGACTGATAGTTTAATCTGAGGGTAGGTTAGATGGACTTCAGATTGGTTTCACAGGTTGGCGCAACATCGAGGGCCGAAGGGCCTGTACTGCACTGTAAGGTTCTCTGTTCTATGTTATCACATGGCAGGCAACAGGAGAGGTTGAGAAGGAGATTCCTTAGCCTATGTGAGAATTGAACTCATGCTGTTAGTGTCAGTGTACGTTGCAAACCAGTTGTCTAGTTAACTGGTCCACCCGACTCCCTTGGTAGCAGCAGTGGGGTACAAACCCAGACCTCCACAGGGACTGGTATTAGGTGCATAGATAGATAAAAGTAGTGACGTAAATGTACATACACGTGTTTA
Source organism: Stegostoma tigrinum (assembly GCF_030684315.1). Classification (NCBI taxonomy): domain Eukaryota; kingdom Metazoa; phylum Chordata; class Chondrichthyes; order Orectolobiformes; family Stegostomatidae; genus Stegostoma; species Stegostoma tigrinum. Next base: position 3,220,927 of record NC_081392.1, on the reverse strand, counting down.
TGTGTGCACCTGTATGTGTATGATAGTGCTTATCAATGTGTATACATAAATATAGAAGTGTATGTACTTGTTTATACTTACACATACAAGTATATATGTTAGTGCACATGAATAAAGTGTATACGTGTATGCATGTTTTTTTTGTGACTGATGCTGGAGGCAAGTCACTCTTCAAGAAAGACACACTGACGTATTTCCTTCATAAAAGTAAACAACATATCTGCTTATTTGAAACCCAAAGTTCAAGAACAATATTAATACATATAAATTTCATTGTACACTGTATGTAAATAAGTAAAGGCCATGTCTCTATGTCTTATTAGACCATAGGGCTGCTCTCTCATTGGAGAGAGATGAATGGTGGTTTAACTTGAGGATCACCACATATCAGGCAATGGGTGTGACGGTATAAGCACTAAAGTCATGCGTAGTAAATTAAAGTACTGATTTTATCTGTGGACACACACTCTTAATATAAGAAATGAAGTTGAATTTGGATAATCCAAATTCCTTTCAAGGCAAAACATGAAAGCCACACAGAGCAGGACAGTTCCTTTCCAAAGCTTTCAATTTGATAGTGACAAATATTCAGTAGTTAGAATTTTGATTAATGACAATTATTTATGTTTTACTTTGTGAGAATGATCTCGATGGCAAGGCTCCACTTAAACTTTTCTTTGTCTCCTTGAATGTTGATGTATTGAGCCTTTGGTAAGGATTGAAAGTGTGTTTCCTTTGTAATTCACAGGCAAGTAGAAGTCCTGGCAGAATTAGATTCTTCCATGCTTGCTTTTGCGGCTGACTCATTTACAGATGACAGGACTGGCCTGGACGCTGAGTCTCCTTTTCTTCAATATCAGCCAGCAGCTGGGTAATACATTGAATTTAATGTTATAGCATTATAATTCCCCTATCATTGACAATGTTTATCTTGTGAAATGTTTAAACAGACCGTGACATGAGCAGAGTACAGTGCTCAATAAATGTTCTCATCATTTACATTTTTAATTGATGAACTGTTTCATGGGTGCTGAAGAGCCACAAACTCTAAACCTCGCGAAGCAGAAAAAAATGAGTCATTGAGTTTAAAATTCCACTCGGAACTAAATACTTGCAAATATTTCTGGCTATTTGAATGCCATTATCTAACTTCGTTGTACACCAGTTCATCATGTTAAAATGCATATCATTTTCAGCATATAAATGGGTGTCAAAGTAGTTTGATTAAGTAGGACAACATTTCTGTTTTACTCCATGTAAAAACACTTCCCATGTTCTCTGAAACTCTCTTTGGAGACTGAATTGTCATGAGGCAAAGATTGTACCAATCATAATTATTCTCCGTCAGCTGTGGAAATGATTATTGGTATGCTTTGGAACTGCAGATGCCACTGCTTCCGTTCTCAACTTTGTCATGCACTTTTCAACTTTGATTTTTCAGTAGCTATAGAGTACAGGATCTTTCTTTGCTTTTCCTTTTCACAATCCAAGATGTTAGAGATCACTTATGCCATTCCTATTTATCTCATATCAACTCACCCAGCACAATACTCTAATCAAACCTAGAGTTGCATTGACTGTTCAGTTCTAATTAAGACAGTATTCTTACAGTTGAACTGTGGGGACATCTGTAAATGGGATTTTAGTGGTGAAATGAAAGTGCACTTCCAATGATGCTTGACCTCAGCCTGAGAGTTGTAAAACTCACTATCAAGATTTTTCATGCAAATTAGCCCTTGGAAGACATGCATAAACGCTCTCTCTCTCTCAATCTCTCCCTCTCATTCACTCTTGCTCTCAATCACTAACTCACTCGCTCTCTTTCATGCACATACATACACACTGCCTCCCCCTCTCACTCACTTTTTCTCTGTCTCTATCACTCACTCTCTCTCTATCACTCACTCACTCTCTCTATCATTCTGTCTATCTCTCACTCACTCATGCTCATACTCTCGCTCGCCCACTCTCATGCTCGCTCACTCTCTTGCTCTCTCTCTTTCACTCGCTCTCTGTTTTGCTCAATTCCCCTCTCACCCTCTCCCCCCTCTCTCTCTCTCTCACTTCCTCTCTCTCTCTATCCCCCCCCTCTCTCACCCACACACTCCCTCTCTCAAGTTCACAGTGTCACTATCACTCTCTCTCCCATACACACACTTTCCGTCCCTCTCTCTCTCGTTCTATCTCTCTCACCCCCTCCACATATGCACCCTCACCATCTCTTCCCCTCCCTCTCTCTCACACACGCACACACACACACATATGTAAATCTGTGGGGCGAATTTGTATTTGCAGATATGTTCTACTTTGTTCAAAAAGCACACAATTTTATTGACAGTCAATTTAGAAATAAAACCAGTCTGACTCCAAACCAAAACACAAACAGATTCTAAACAAGGCTTCACACCTAACATGCATTGTCTGATCTGAAATGTCACCTCTTCTTTAACTCAGGGCAGTGACTTAAAAGGAATTGGGGTATCTATGTACACATATTAATCAATTAAAACCTTCTAACTGATTAAAGATTTAACAGCATCTTAGGTTTGTTTAGTACGTTCTCATCAGTGGTGTGACCCTTTGATCTTTTACTTATGAATTCTGTGTCTGATACCATCTCTCTCACTAACATCTGAAGAGGGAGTGAGACTCTGAAAGCTTGTGTTTTCAAATAAACCTTTCGGACTATCACTTGGTTATGTGTGATTTCTGACCTTCTCTACCTTAGTCCAACACTGGCACCTCCACATCAAGACATTTACTGGAATTGATCTGAAGATGAGGATAATAAATACTCGGTTAGTTTGGGGAGGCGATAAGCTGCTGGTGTTCTCCTTACAGCATAGCAGCCCAGGAGATTTAAGAGAAGCCTTTAGTATCATGAAGAGTTTAGAAAGAGTATATTTTTAAAAAGTTTCTAAAGCAAAAGGGTTAATAACTAGAGGTCACAGATTCACTGCAAAAGAAATAGAGTTGACTTCATGAATGAGTTTTTATTTACAAAGACCAGTTAGGATTTGGAATGAATTGCCCAATAGCTTCAGTAGTAGTGTTCAAAAGGATAGTGAATAAATAGTTGAAGGAGAAAATATCAAAGATAAGAAGAAAGCATTAGGGTTTATGACTAAATGGATTGTTCTTGAAAAGAACTGATACAGCCTCTGGACTGAATAGGCTCTGGTTCCATAAGCTAAGAAAGCACCCCATACACTCTAGCTTTATCACAATATTTCAGTCATCCTTATATTTTGGAAAGTTAATTCAGTTATTGTTCACACTTGATGGTGTGATCATGAACTATTTTTCAGATTACATCATTTAAACCTTTTGCATTCAGATTTTGTTAAGCAAAAGTATGTTCAAAGTATCACGGTATAAAGTTAGTATGTTTAGTATTTTTAAGTGGACAGAACATAAACTACAATGGAATGTGAGCCTAGAAATTACAATCTGTTTTATTAAGCTAGGAAATTCCTTCATCCACTATTTGAGTTAAAGAACAAGTCTGTTTAAATAAATATCCTACTAAGGTTTAATGAATGAGACAGTCACTGTCCAAGGGCACTCATAACATCAACGTATCACTGGTGATGCTGGCCCATGACTTAATTCCTAGTTTGTTGCTCATTTGTAGGATTTAAGTCATATTCCTCAGATCTTCATAATGCATTCTTCAAATGAATGAGACTGGACTAAGTGTTTTACTTTATTCTAATTTTTAAAAAATGAATGGCAATTTTCTGAGGTAAATAGGTTGCAAAGATGTGGAGGCTTTCAGTAATAGAGAGCAATCCTGGTGTGGTATCATAGCTTGGAACATTGCTAAATGAAGTTTAACTAAAATGAAAAACCATGTAGAAGGGAAATATGAAATAAAAATGGGAAATGCACCATGTAATTTAGCATCCATAAAGTGAACAGATAGATTTTGTTTTGGATGTGTAATCTTTCATTCAGAAGTTGGTGAAGGGCAAGCCATTCCCAGAACATTTGTAGTTCTCCCTTTCTCAGCAGGTCATTCAGCAGTTGTCAGTCCTGTTCTTTCTACTTTAATTCCAAATTGGGTTGGCTGTAAAATAAGTGAGGTAACTAACATGCATGCCCTGGCACAAGAATTTTCAGGATACTGATTTTACGTGGATAAGAGTCTCGGCTGGAGTGTTCTTCAATTATTGCTGCGGGATAATTTTAGATTCCAGAAGCAGGTATTCTAACAGACTGTAATCTATTCACCTCACATTATCATGCTTCAAAACTCAGCTTCAATGTTGCTGACACTGAAAATCTTGTGAGAAATTTATTGATCATACCTTTTCATAGTGCCTGAATTTGATCAAGATAGGTGAGAAAAGGAGAATTTATTTAGAAACATAGAATTCTGCTGTACCAAAGACTGCCATTCAGTGTTTCTACAAAGGTTCTTTGAAAAAGCAGACCAATTTAGTGTCATTTTTTGCCAAAACCTATGAAAGCAAATGTTTCATTTTCTTTAGAAATTCCCTCAGGAAGTTTGCTTTTCCAACCTTTTCAAATAATGCATTCCAAATCTTAACAGTCTGCATATAAAGTTTGTTGAAAATTGACACATTATTGAAGATCATTGAAGAAGTCTTTCTTGCATTCAACAGGACAATTCATAAGAATACTAATGTAAGAGGAAACTAATATTTATGCACTGACAGGACAGTGCTGATTGATTTGCAGCTGCGCTCTTGAGTCCTAATGAGTGTAAAATTAAAAGCTTTGACAAAATATCTTTCTGTCAGCAATATTCAAAGCTCTTCATTTTGCATTCATCTTGTTAACTATTTAACTCAGTGATCTCTGGCTACCGACCCATTTGGTTGAAAAAATGTTTCTCCCACTTACATTGCACATAGTTAAACATGTCAATTAAATTTATCTTTAACTTTATCTACTGTAAACTGAATAATCTTATCCTTTCTGATTTCTCTTCATAACTGTAGTCCATCATCTGTGGTTTCATCTTGCTGAATCTTGCCAATAGGCATGATGGTCCTTTCCTAAGGGTCATGCAGTACTCCTGCTGAGGTTGAACCAGTGATTTGCAAAAGAATAGCATGACTTCCTTTATTTTTTATTTAATCTGCCATTTTTCCCTATATCAAGTTGTTTTCCCACTTTGGTGAATGTGCATCAACAGTTTCTTCTGCATTGGCAACCAAACCTCTCTATCCTGTTCTTCCCAAAGTGCACTATATCACATTTCTCTGCACTATATTGCATCAATTATGCATCTGCCTATTCTGTCAGCCTGTCTACATCCTGTTATAGTCTGTTGTGTTACACACATTGTGCTCTTTTCATCCAAGTCTGGATCACTTATTTGTACTAAAAGAACAGTGGTTCTATCAGTTCCCGGAAGTCCCCACTGCATACTTCTCTCTATTTAGAAAAGAATGGTTCTGAATTCAGCTTATGTTTGTAATGACATCCTAAGGGTTTAACATTGTATCATCACCTCATTCAAGAATATCACTGTCAAGCTTTCCATCTAATTATTGTTTGAACATTTTGCTTAGATCATGCTGCAAAAATGTTAACTCCTTCTGTCCAGATTAGTGATCACAATTTTGTATCAACATTTATAAACCTTTCTTTTCTGTCGACCATCACAATGTATATATGTTTTGGCTTCTAAATGGCTCATTCAATTAGGTTTCTAAAATCTCTCTCAACTCCATTGCTGTCTTATTTATGAAAAAAACTTACATTCACCAACTGACCTTTAGGTGATACCACTGAAATTTATAAGATATTGTACATTTATTTTCAGTTATACTGCAGCACACACTGACATAGAGCTGGAGAAGGATGAAGAACGGGACAGCAGTTTGGTGCAGATTCTTAATTTCTCCCCTGCTCTGGAACCAGAACCAGAGCCTGGGGCAATGCAGTACTTGATGTCGCCCGAAATAGATCAGAATGAAATGCGTGCCCTTCTGGAAGAAGTAGACAGACTACACGGTGGAAGCAAAGAGGAACAAGAACAAGGATTTAAAGTTCTTTTAGACAATAAAAATAAGGTAAAACGGTGCAAAATTTTGTTACGTAATTAACAACTGAAGCGGCTTTATTTTGCAATGATATGGAGCACTAATAAGAAACTGTGTACAGGAAGAATTTCTTTAGACTTCACATTTTAACCCCAGTTATAACTCAGTGGCACTGTAGCATACTGTTTATGTTACTCAACTAGTAAACTGAAGCCGACACTAATGTTTTGAAGACACGAGTTTGAATCTGATTATGGCAGTTTGGGAATAAAAACCTGATATCTGTAATGGATTATGAAACTGGTCTATTTTAAAAATCTTTAACTATTATTCTTGAAGGAAGGAAACCTGCTGTTCTTACCCTGTCTCACCCTCTCAAATTTCCAAGTGAACTCGGACTCATATCACCATTCCTTCATCCTCATGGAGGGTCAAAATCCTGAAACTCCCTACAACTTCCTTGGAATCTAGTAATTTAAGAAGGCATCTCACTGTGATCACCTTCTCAAGACCAATTAGGGATGGACATCAACAACGCCTCCCTACTCTGGTACCCTATGCCCCTGTTAATAAAGTGGCAAATACTGTATGCTTTATTAACTGCTGTTTTCACCTATCCTGCCACCTCCAATGACCTGTGCACCCTGCACCCCTTTTAGAATTGAAATCTCAATGTTTTATATTGTCTTTGAATGTTCTTCCAAACAAAATCCACCTCACACCATCCTGCATGGAACCTCATCAGCCAACTATCTGTTCACTCCACCAACTTGTCAACGTCTTCTTGGAGTTCTGCTCTGCCCTCTTCAGAGTTTACAATTCTTCTAAGTTTAGTGTCATTCTGCAAACTTTGAAATTGTCCCCTGTGCACCAAGATGTAGATCATCAATTTACATTAGGAAAATCAAGGGTAGCCCCCAGTGAACTCCATTACAAACCTCATCCAACCCAGAAAACATCCATTAACCGTTTCTGTTTCCTATCAATCAAGCCAATTTTGTATTCATGTTGCAGCTGTCCCCCTTACATGACCTATAACTTCCCTCACAAGTCTGTTGTGTGGCACTGTATCAAATGCCTTTTAAAAATTTGTATATCACGTCCTCAGTATTGATGGAACCAACTTGAGGACAGCCCAACCTAGACTGGGTATTGTGTAATGAGAAAGAAAGGAATAACTGAGAATCTAGCTGTGCAAGGCCCCTTGTAGAAGGGTGACCATGATATTATAGAATTCTTCATTAAATGGAGAGTTATAAAGTTGATTCTGAGCTAAAGGCCTTGAATCTAAGTAAAGAAAGCAATGATGGTATGAAGCATGAGCTAACTATGATAAATTGGGTAACATTACTTGAGGGGATAAGGATGAATAAATAATGGCTCAAATTTAAGAATACAAAAGAACTGCAGCAATTGTTCATTCCTGTCTGGCACAAAGATAGAAGGGGAAAGTGTGCCTGACCATGGCTAACGAGGGAAATTAAAGATAATATTAGATACAAGGAAGGGGCATACAAATTGGCCAAAAAGAGCAGCAAGTCTAAGGATTGGAATTAGTTTAAACATCAGCAAAAGAGGACAAAGCAATTGTTTGACTCTATTTAATCAGAGTATGACAGTAAATTTATGGGGAACATGCAAACTGATTGTAAAAGTGTCTGGAGGTATGCGAAGAGAAAAAGATTAATGAAAAAAATGTAGGTCCCTTGCAGTCAGAAACAGGGGCTGTTATAATGGAGAACAGAGATTGCGGACCAATTAAATCCATATTTCGATTTTTACTTCACAAAGGAGGATACAAGTAACATCCCAAACACAAGGTTCAAGTGAGAGAGAAAAATCTGTATTAGTAGGGAAATGGTGTGGGAAAATAGGTGGGATTAATGGCTGACAAATCCCTGGGGTCCGATAAACTACATCCCAGAGTACTTCAGAAAGTGATGCTAGAAATAGTGGTTGTTTTGAAGATTATATAAATTCTGCAACAGTTTCTAGGGATTAGAGGTTAGGTAATGTAATCCCATTATTTAAAAAAGTGGGTAGAGAAAACAGAATTATGGACTGATTAACTTGATATTGGTCATATGGAAAATGCTAGAGTTGATTATGAAAAATTTAATAGCAAATCATCTGGTGTCCACTGACAGGATCGGATAGCTTGAACATGGGTTTACAAAGGGAAATCATGCTTGACAAATTGACTGGTATTTTCCATGGATTTAACTTGTAGAGTTGATAAGGTGGAGCCAGTAAATGTAGTTTACTTGGACTTTCAGAAGGCTTTCAGCAACGTCCCACACAAGAGATTGGCATGTAAAATTAAAGCGCATGGGATTGGGGATAGTATAGTGAGATGGATAGGGAACTGGTTGGCAGACAAGAAAGAAAAATGAAGAATAAATAGGTAATTTTCTGAGTGACAGCCAGTAACTAGTAGAGTACTACAAGGATCAGTGCTTGGGTCCCAGATATTCACAATATATATTAATGATTTAGATGAGGCGGTATAATGAGGAGAGGATGCGGGCATGCTTCGTTGTGATTTGGACAAGTTGAGAAAGTGTGCTGTTGATGGCATATGCTGTGTAATGTCGATAAATGTGAAGTTATTCACTTTGTTAGCAAAAACAGGAAGGCAGATTATTATCCGGCAGTAGACTGAAAAAGGGGAAGTGGTGAGTCTGTACTTGGAATACTGTATGCAGTTTTGGTCTTCTTTTGTAAGGAAGGATATTCTGACTATGGAAGGAATGCAATTAAGGTTTACAAAGCTGATCCTGGGATGGCATGATTGACATTTGAAGAGAAACAGGATTAATTAGGACTATATTTATTGGAGTTTTTGTTTAAGATTGAGAGGGTATCTCAGAGAAACCTATAAAATTCTACAGGACCAGGCAGAAAAAGTACAAGGAGGATTTTCCTGATGACCAGAGAGTCCAGAACCATGGGTCACAGTCTGAGGAAACAGGATAGGCCATTTAAAATTGATATGAAGAGGCATTTTTCTTTTTACCCAGACAGCCTATAGAATTCTCTGCCATAAAAAGTGATTGAAGCCAAAAAAAAATTGCTTTCAAGAAAGTATAGTTCTTAAAGCCAAAGGGATCAGAGGGTATGGGTTGGAAGTCAGAACAGTACTGAGCTGGATGTTCAGCCATGATCAGATTGAATGGTGATGAGACTCAAAGGATTGAATGGCCCCCAACCCTGTTCCTATTTTCTGTCTCTTTGTTACTGTTGTCGACCCTTCTGTTACTTTGTCAAAAACTCTAGGAAGTTAGTTAAAGACAGTCTTCCATTTTGAAATCTGTGCTAGCTGTTCCTAATGAACTCACCTTTTTCCAGGTGATTATTGATTCTATTCTGAATAATTTTGTCTTGGTGTTTTCCCACCACAAAAGGTAAACTGACTGGTCTGTAATTGCTGGAACTATCCTTACACCTTTCTTGAAAGAGACCATAATATTTGCAGTCATGTATCTTCTGGCACCTCCCCCATGTCCAAGAAGACTAAAATATTATGGGCAATGTGTGTGCAATTTCTAGCCTCACTTTTTTCCAAATTCTCAGACTTATTTCATCTGGTCCCAGTGCCTTGTCAATTTTGATGCCAACAATTTATCTAAGACTTCTTTCTTATCTATTTTGAACCCTCCCAAAACAGATTAAAGGTTAAAGGTTAAAGAATTACCTCTTTTATCACCATCCTCCTGTTCTGAAAAGACAGATATAATTAACACTCAGAAATGCCCTGGCCTCCAGATATTTGCCTTCATTGCTCAGTCCTTTGAATACAGGAGTTGAATATAGAAGTCAGTTTAAGGTTGTATAGAACATTGATGAGGCCTCTTCTGGAATTCTGTGTACAATTCTGATTGCTATAGGAAGGATGATATTAAGCTGGGGAGGGTTCAGAAGAGATTTATAAGGATGTTGCGGAGAATGGAAAGTTTGATTTATAAAGAAAGGCTGGCTAGGCTCGGACTTTTTCAATGGAGCACAGGATGTTAGAGGCAACCTGATAGAAGTTTATAAAATTATGAGAGTTACAAATGAAGTTAATGTTAGTTGTCTTTTCCCTAGAATGGGTGATTTCAAGTCTAGGTGACACATTTTTACAATGAGCGAATTTAGAAAAGAGATTTTAAAAATACATTAGAGGCAAATTTTTTAGACAGTGGAGTGGTTCACATGTAGAATGACCTTCCGGAGAAAGTGGTGGATGTGGGTACAATTACAATGTTTAAAAGACATTTGGATAAGTACATGAACGGAAAATGTTTGGAGGGATATGGGCCAGGAGCAGGCAGATGGGACTAGCTTAGTTTGCGATTATGTTTGGCCTTGAATAGTTGGACCGAAAGGTCTGTTTCTGTGCTGAATGACTCTATGTATAGCCTTTTTATTGATCATTCCTTTGTCATCCAGGGAACATGTGCTTTGTTTGTCCCGGTTTTTCTATTATGGGGAATATACCTTGACTGTACCCAAACCATCTGCTCTTTGAAGCCGGTGCATTGTTCAATTATTGTTTTTCCCACCAACCCCTTATTCTAGTTGATTCTGCTCAGGTCTGTTCTCATCTCATGTAATTTGGCTCTTTGCCAATTGATTTTCTTCTTATTCTGATTGTTGCACATCATTCTCCAACACATTCCTCAACCTTATGGTGTAATGATCAATGTTTCCTAAATGATCAGTTGACATTTGATCCACCTGGCAACATCGTTTTTAAGGACCAGGTCCAACCTGGCAGTGGCATAATGAAAATGTCACTTGTCTTGTAGCCTAGGCTAATGCTTTGAGGACATGGGTTCAAATCCCACCATAGCAACTGGTAGAATATGTAATCAGGAATTGGAGGTTAGTCTCAGTAATGGTGATCAAAATAATTATTCAGGTGCCAGGGTGGCTCAATGGTTAGCACTGCTGCCTCAATAATCCGGGTTTGAAGCGACTACCTGTGAGAAGTTTGCACGTTCTCCCCATGCCTGCATGGGTTTTCTCTGAGCGCTCTGCTTTTCTTCCACAGTCCAAAGATGTGCAGATTAGGTTGATTGGCTGTGGAAAATAGAGGGTTACAGGGATAGAATAACGGGGTGGATCTGGATGGGATATTCTTTGGAGGTTCGATGTCTTGAAATTAAAGCTCAAATTGCATTTGCCTTCCTAAGTGCCAGATGAATCTGAGTGTTAACTTTAGCACTCCCAAGTGCCTTTGTGCTTCAGATTTCCAAAGCCTTTTGCCATTTAGAAAATAGTCAATGTCGCTATTCTTCATATCAAAGTGCTATGTTGTATTCAATCTGCCTTTCTTTGTCTGTTCTTCTAACTTCTCCCTGTCCTTTTGCAGCCTCACTGCTTCCTCAACACTACATGTCCCTCCACCTATCTTTGTATCATCTGCAAACTTAGCAACAAGCTCTCAGTTCATTCATCCAGATTGGTTATGGAGCTGGACAGTGGCTCAATGATTAGCATTGCTACCTCACAGTGCCAGGGACCTGGGTCTGATTCAACCCTTGGGTCCCTGTTTATCTGGGATTTGCAAGTTCTCCCTTTGGCCGTCCTCCCACAGTCTAAATATGCGCAGGTTAGATGGATTGGCCATGCTAAATTGCCCATAGTGTCCAGGGCTGTGCAGGCTAGGTGGGTCTAGCCATGGGTAATACAAGATTACAGGGATAGGGTCCGGATGGAATGCTGTTTAGAGGGTTGGTGTGCCGAACAGCCTGCTTCCATACTAGGGATTCTATGTGAATAGCTGTAGTCCCAACATGAGATATGATGGATTTCAAAGAGAGGGCATTGCTGAAGAACTATTTCCTCTGTATCCAAAGGCTTGTATTTCCTGAACTGGCCTGCTGAGTTACCTGAGGAGATATGATTCTAGGAACCTAGTAGACATAAATTGTATTTCAAGAGACTGACAACAATGATAAAATGAAAGATCCCACTGAGCCATTTCAAAGACATGTTGGTGAATTCCCCCCCAACTGTATATTTAACCCTCAATTACTATCACTTCAAAGCCACGTTATCTAGTAATTGACATTGTTGTTTGCAAGTTTTTGATGTGTGCATCGTGGATGTTCTACTTTCTACATTGCAAGATTTTTAAAAATTTACCTTGATCGTAATGAGGTTAAAGCGTTGTCTTGATATTGTGAAAGGCATGAAATAAATGCCTTATTCTTTATTTTCACTGTAATACCTTAAATATATCATACAGTTAATCTTAGTAAGCCATTACAGTTTAGCATTTCTATCAACTCTCTTACAACTTACAGTATGGTAAAAGAAAAGAGTTTTGTTGGCGGATGATTCGTGCCTACAGTGACATGACCCAGCTGACAGAAGATAAAGAAACACAGAAATGTTATGCTTTGGCTGGTAAGAAATTTCTTATTGATACTTTAAAATTTAACATGTGTCCTCCCTAATTCTTGCCTCTTAAGCATCCCTGATTTTAATTGTCAAGCCGTCAGCTACTTATTTCCATGGTCTTGAATTCCCTTTATTAATCTTTCTGCCTCACTATCTGTGTTTCTTCCTTTTAAGACACACTTTAAAATAAAGCTTTTGCCATTTGTTCTAATATTGCCTTATATGGCTAGCGGTCAAATTTTGTTTTATAAAACTCCTATGATTGATTGATTTATTGTCATTTATTGCCAAAGTACAGTGAAAAGCTTTGGTATGAGCAATACTGGCAGATCATAGCAAGGATGTACAGATCAAAAAGACTTAGAGGCATGCAGGGTACATTGCACAGGGCGTGCATTAGGCTAGATCAACATTGGCAAGATCAGCATTATTTGAGGTTAGAAAGTCTATTCTTCAGTCAACCAACAGTCGGGTAGAAGCTGTTTCTGAACCTGCCTGTATCTGTGTTCAGGCTTCTGTGTCTTCTCCCTAATGGAAGATGTCGTAGGAGATCATTACCGGTCTGCAATGGTTCTTTGATGATGTTAGCAGCCTTTCATGGCAGCGAGCTGTGTAAATGGAACCCATGGATGGAAGGTTAGATTCCATGAAAGTCTGGGCTGTGCACACCATCTTCTGTAGTTCCTTAGGGTCCTATGCAGAGCAGTTGCCATACCAGGCCATTATGCAACTGAACAGTATGCTTTCAATGGTGCATTTGTAGAAGTTGGTGAGGGTCCTTGTGGACGTATCAAATTTCCTGATCTGCCTTAGGAAGAAGAATTGTTGTTGTGCCTTCTTCACTGTCACATCGACATGGGCAGTCCAGGACAGGTTATTGGTTATCGTAACTCTGAGAAACTTGTCGCTCAACCACAGTTTCACTGATGTAGATGAGGATATGTTGTCCTTCTTTCTTTCTGAAGTCAATTATCAGTTCTTTAGTTTTGCTGATGTTGAGAGGGAGGTTGTCTTTATTGAACCACATCACCCTCTATCTCTCATCTGTATTTTGACTTGTCGTTTTTAGATATCCATTCCACTTCAATGCTGTTGTTAGTGAACTTGTAGATAGCATTCATTCAAAATTTGGCAACTCAGTCATGGGTGTACGGGGTACAATAGGGGGCTGAGAGTGCATCCTTGGCGGGGTGGGGGTGCTCCAGTGTCAAGTATTATTGTGGAGGGGGTGCAGTTACCTATCTTTGATGCGGTCTGTGGGTCAGCAAGCTGAGGATCCAGTTGCAGAGGTGGAGCTGAGACCAAGGTCACAGAGTTTAGAAATCAGTCAGGAGGGGATAATGACATTGAAGATAGAGCTGTAGTCAATGACCAGGAGTCAGATGTAGGTGTCTTTGTTGTTCAGATGTTCCAGAGATGAGTGTAGGGCTAGGGATATGGCATCCGCTGTGCACCTATTATGTCAGTAGGCAAATTGTGGGGGATCAAAACAGTCTGGGAGACTGGAGTTGATGTAGGCCATGAGAACCCTCTTGAAGCACTTCATGATTATTGAAGTCAGAGCCACTGGGCGGTAGTCATTAAGGCATATTACATGCGCTTCCTTAGGTAAGGGGCTTAAGGTGATCTTCTTGAAACAGGTGGGGACTTCGGCTTGTAGGAGAGAGAGGTTGAAAACGTCAGTGAATACTTCCACCACTTAGTTTGCACAGGATTTGAGTGCTTGGCCAGGGACACTGTCCAGGCACGTGGCTTTCCTTGGGTTGACTCCCAGGAAGGCCAATTTGATGCCTGCAGTGATGACAATAGGCTGGCACTCTGCTCAACTGAACATAGAAAGCATTAAGTGCATCAGAGAGGGATGTGTCTTTGTCCGCTGATGTGCTTCATTTTGTATCCTGTAATGTTGTTTAGGCCTTGGCACAGGCAGCAGGAATCTGTTTGATAGGTTTGGACCTCTAGCTTGGTGTGGTACTGCCTGTTGGCATCCCTGATGGTTTTGCGGAGGTCATATCTGGATTTCTTGTATTGGTCTGGATCATCCGACTTGAATATTGTACATCTGGTATTCAGTTGGGAAAGGATTTTCTGGTTCATCCAAGGCTGGGGAATGCTCAGATTGACTTCCTTGGTACACATTTGCTAACGAAGTCTGTGATGGTGGTGGCGTATTCATCTAGGTTTTCCACTGAGTACTTGCATATAGTTCAGTCCACCGAATCCAAGCATTCCTGGTGACTGTCTTCCACAGCCTTGGACCTGCATTGTACTTCCTTTTGTGAAGGATCCTCCCATTTCAGTTCCTGCGTGTAAGCTGGGAGGAGGAACACAGTGCTGTGTTCTGATTTTCCAAAGTGTGGGGGGGGATTGGGCAGTGGGCATCTCTGATGGTTGTGTAGCAGTAGTCCAGAACGTTTGGTCCTCTGGTGGGGCAGGAGAGTTTTGGTGGTACTTTGGCAGCACCCTCTTGAAGTTGACTTGTTTGAAGTTGCTGGCCACAATGAACACGGCCTCAGAGAATTTTGTCTCTAGAGTGTTGTGGTGGTGTAGATCACGTCTAGGGCATTCCTCACGTCTGCATAGGGTGGTGACTGCTGTCAGGATGGCGAAGGTGAACTCTTGCAGCAGGTGGTAGGGACGGCATTTTACTATAAGGTTTTCCAGATCCGGGGGGGGCAATAGCTTACTAGGGTTGCTATATCTGAGCACCAGGAAGTGTTGATCAGGAAACATACCCCACTGCCCTTCTCCTTACCTGAGAGTGCATGCGGTCCATGTGATGTATGGACAACCTGTCAGCTTGTAGTTTGCAGGATAACAAAGCGTGGAACTGGATACAAAAAACAAAGAACAAAGAAAATTACAGCACAGGAACAGGTCCTTTGGCCCTCCAAGCTTGCACCGATCGAGATCCTCTGTCTAAGCCTATCATCTATTTTCTAAGGGTCTGTATCCATTTGCTCCCTGCCCATCCATGTACCTGTCTAGATACATCTTAAAAGACACTATCGTGTCTGTGTCTACCACCTCTGCTGGCAACGCGTTCCAGGCTTCCACCACCCTCTGTGTAAAGAACTTTCCATGCATATCTCCCATAAACTTTCCTCTTTTCACTTTGAACTCATGACCCCGAGTAATTGAGTCCCCCACTCTGGGAAAAAGCTTCTTGCTATCCACCTTGACTATACCCCTCAGGATTTTGTAGACCTCAATCAGGTCCCCCCTCAATCTCTGTCTTTCTAATGAAAATAATCCTAATCTACTCAACCTTTCTTCATAGTTAGCACCCTCAATACCAGGCAACATCCTGGTGAACCTCCTCTGTACCCTCTCCGAAGCATCCACATCCTTTTGGTAATGTGGCAACCAGAACTGAACACAGTACACTAAATGTGGCCGAACCAAAGTCTTATACAACTGTAACATGACCTGCCAACTCTTGTACTCAATATCCTGTCCAATGAAGGAAAGCATGCCGTAAGCCTTCTTGACCACCCTATTGACCTGTGTTGCCACCTTCAGGGAACAATGGACCTGAACACCCAGATCTCTCTGTACATCAATTTTCCCCAGGACTTTTCCATTTACTGTATAGTTCACTCTTGAATTAGATCTTCCAAAATGCATCACCTCACATTTGCCCGGATTGAACTCCATCTGCTATTTATCTGCCCAACTCTCCAATCTATATATATTCTGCTGTAATCTCTGACAGTCCCCTTCAGTATCTGCTACTCCACCAATCTTCGTGTCATCTGCAAACTTGCTAATCAGACCACTTACACCTTCCTCCAAATCATTTATGTATATCACAAACAACAGTGGTCCCAGCACAGATCCCTGTGGAACACCACTGGTCACAGGTCTCCAATTTGAGAAACTCCCTTCCACTACTACGCTTTGTCTCCTGTTGCCTAGCCAGTTTTTTCTCCATCTAGCTAGCACACCCTGGACCCCATGTGACTTCACTTTCTCCATCAGCCAGCCATGGAGAACCTTATCAAACGCCTTACTGAAGACCATGTATATGGCATCTACAGCCCTTCCCTCATCAATCAACTTTGTCATGTCCTCAAAGAATTCTATTAAGTTTGTAAGACATGACCTTCCCTGCACAAAACCATGTTGCCTATTTTCTTCCAAATGGGAATAGATCCTATCCTTCAGTATCTTCTCCAGCAGCATCCCTACCACTGACTTCAGGTTCACCGGTCAATAATTACCTGGATTATCCTTGCTACCCTTTTTAAACAAGGGTACTCTTCCTTTAGGACCACTCTCATCTTTGTCCATGAGTATTGTAAAACTTACGGAATTGTGGTCACTATTTCCAAAGTAGTCTCCTACTGTAATTTCTGCCACCTATTCCCCAACACCAGGTTCAGTATGGCCCCTTCCCGAGTTGGACTACATACATACTGCTCTAGACAGCCCTCCTGGATGCTCGTTATGAATTCTGCTCCATCTTCACCCCTAACACTGAGTGAATCCCCGTCAATGTTGGGAAAGTGAAAATCTCTCATCACCACCACCCTGTTGCTCCTACACCTTATCATAGTCTGTTTACATACTTGTACCTCTATTTCATGTTTGCTGTTGGGAGGCCTGTAGAACAGCCCCAACATTGTTACTGCACCCTTCCTACTTCTGAGTTCTACCCTTATTGCCTCACTGCTTGAGTCCTCCATAGTGCTGTCCTTCAGTACAGCTGTGATATCGTCTTTGACCAGTATTGCAACTCCTCCACCCCTTTTACCTCCCTCTCTATCCTGCCTGAAGCATCGATATCCTGGTAAAACTAGTTGCCAATCATGCCCTTCCCTCAACCAAGTCTCAGTAATAGCAATAACATCATACTCCCAGGTACCAATCCAAGCCCTAAGCTCATCTGCCTTACCTACTACATTTCTTGCATTAAAACAAATGCACCTCAGACCACCTGTCCCTTTGTGTTCATCATCTGCTCCCCGACTACTATTCCCTTTAGTCATGCTGAGTCCATTTATCTAGTTCCCTACAGGCTTTAGTTACTACCTCCTTTCTGTCCAATGTTTGGTTCCCAACCCCATGCCACATTAGTTTAAACCCTCCCCCACAGCATGAGCAAAAGCACCCCCAAGGACATTGGTTCCAGTCTAGCCCAGGTGTAGACCGTCCAATTTGTAATAGTCCCACCTCCCCCAGAACCGGTTCCAATGTCCCAGAAATCTGAACCCCTCCCTCCTGCACCATCTCTCAAGCCATGCATTCATCCTGGCTATTCTTTCATTTCTGCTCTGACTAGCATGTGGCACTGGTAGCAATCCTGAGATTACTACCTTTGAGGTCCTACCTTTTAACTTGGCTCCCAACTCCCTAAATTCTGCTTGTAGGACCTCATCTACCTATATCATTGGTGCCTATATGCACCACGACAACTGGCTGTTCGCCCTCCCCCTTCAGAATGTTTTGCAGCTGATCTGAGACATCTTTGACCCGTGCACCTGGGAGGCAACATACCATTTGGATGAACACAGCAAGCCAAGCAGCATCTTAGGAGCCACAAAAGCTGACGTTGCAGCCTAGAACCTTCATCAGAAAAAAAGGGTTCTGTAGGCAGGTGCTGAGGAAGGTGATGTGGCTGTAGTACCTGGTTTGCTTCAGGACATGGTCGAGCAGTTTCAAGGCCGAGGAGAGTGGTGTGCCAAGTCTCCATGAGGCAGAGCACAGAACAGTCCCTCAGTTCCCTCTGGTAGTTAAGTCTAGATCTGAGATCATCCGTTTTATTTTTGATAACCTGGACATTTGCTTGGAGTATTCTGGGAAGCACTTTGAGATCTTTTATTTTGTTAAAAATGCGATATAAATACTATGATCTGCTCTGGGCTCAAGAGCCTGTCAGCAGAGATATTGTTATCAGTAAGCTGCATGTGATTGATGTAGAAGTGACTGTCAGTAAAAGATGAACAGTCACCATGTAATTGCTGCAATCTTATGGAGAAATAATTTACAGCTCTTAGTTTTGTAGATGTTTCTCAGTCAGTTTTATACAGTTATAAAATTTGTACTGTCATTATTTTAGATGACAATTATTATTATTGATGCAAAATAACATTGAAGTAACCAGCCATTTGCTGAGGGTTTTCCAAACATGGGCAGTAACCTAATTTTTACAAACTGCTGTCAGTACCCAAAGAAATAATAACATTTTAATTGTTCTCAAGATACACTTCAGATTATTCCCTTTTTGATCTAAATATCGTTATTTACAGTCTGTAGACAGTGTGTCCCTAAAAGTTATGATATTACTATGTACATTTGCAAGCCTACTTTGCAGTACTGAGGGATTTCAGTCCTGTCAGAGGTTCCACCTTTCAAACAAGATGTTAAAGTAAAGTCCTATCTGCACTCTGAAGTGTACATTAAAAAATACACAATCTAACATCAACTCCACAGGTCTGAATACTGTATCTACATGTCAAGTAAGAAGCTCCCAAACCAGAACCTGTTTTCACAACTGAAGGATGGGATCCACACTGGAGGACTGAGAAAACATTTTAAGGACACTTTCCCTTCAATATATTTCCCCAGGATGTGCTATCTTCAGATGCTTCATCTTTCCTTCCAACGCTTTGTTTTTTCTCCTTGCTGGCTTTGCCTTCACTATAAATTTTCACCACCCACTTCCTCCCCAACTCCCTAACCACCACGTCACATCCCCAGGGTTTCTGCCTTTTCCATTTACTGTTCAATGTTTTCGCCAAAGCCTTGGTCTTTCCCAAGAGTTTTCAGTTTTATCTCCCTCAAGCTGTGTCTTTCCTCTGTCATGGTTCCATCTTGCTTCTCTTGAAGTTTCATCTTTTCATCCCTCAAATGCCTGTTCTGCTTTTACTTAAGGTACTGATGTTCATTGAATCCCTACAATGTGGAAACAGGCCCTTTGGCCCAACAAGTCTACGCTGACTCTCAGAACATCCCACCCAGGCCCATCCCCCTAATCTACACCTATGGGCAATTTAGCATGGCCAATTCACTTAGCCTGTACATCTTTGGACTGTGGGAGGAAGCCCGAGTGCCCAGAGGAAACCCACGCAGACACGGGGAGAATGTGCAAACTCCACACTGACAGAGGCCAAGGGTGGAATTGAACATGGGTTCTTGGTGCTGTGAAGCAACAGTGTTAACCACTGAGCCATGCAGCCACAAGCATCAGCAGGACGTGGGAATCTTGCCCTAATGACTGTGTTTCCTCCTTGAGTCATACAGTGGCTTTTTGTTGGTTATTCGGTCCATTCAGAGCAGTACTATCAAGACTAATGTTGTCCACATGTGACTTGAAGGATTACATATGTCGACAGAGGAAAATAGATTGTGATCAGAAGCAGCAGCTCGGATGATCAACCTACTGCTAATTGTGACACAAGTGCTTCTATCTTCACTGAGCATAGCAGGCAGCCAAACAATAGGAGTCAAACTATGGTTCCCCTTGGTAGATTAGATTAGATTCCCTACAGTGTGGAAACAGGCTTTTCGGCCCAACAAGTCCACACCGCCCCTTGAAGCATCCCACCCAGACCCATCCCCCTAATAACCCACCCCTGAACACTACGGGCAATTTAGCATGGCCAGTCCACCTACCCTGCACATCTTTGGACTGTGGGAGGAAACCGGAGCACCTGGAGGAAACCCACGCAGACACAGGGAGAATGTGCAAACTCCACACAGACAGTCGCCTGAGGCTGGAATCGAACCCGGGTCCCTGGCGCTGTGAGGCTGCAGTGCTAACCACTGAGCCACCGTGCCGCCCTAAATGGTATATCTGGCTCACTTCTGTTATGAGTAGCATCCTTATCCAATTATCATTTGAAATGATTGTTGAATTTGAGTATGAAAATTTAAAAGTGTCTGTTTAACTGGTGAATGCCAGTTTACTTTGTTATTGACCATCCAGTTAGATTCAGATCATGATCAACTTGGTTGCAAGATTTATTTTGTAAGCTCACATATTTCTGTTGTATATAACATTACATGAAATTGTACTAAATTCAGATTGATTTTATAATTTGACACTGCAATGTTTGGAATCTAGCAGCAATACAAAGGAAAATGAAATCTGGGGAATAAATCAAGATTGCTTGCTAAATGATTACCAAACTTCTTTTTAAAACTACTCATCTGTTCATCAATCTGCTCATTTTCTATTGTATTCCTAAGTCCTGATGGGATTTTCCTTTCCACCTACCTTCATTCTTTGTAGGAAGAGATGAAGCAACTGCCAGTCTACAGGATCACGGGGACAGTATAGAATGCCAAATATGGTATGCACGTTTTCTTTTTACATCCGATACTATTGGGGTAGGGGGTGAGTAAAACAAATAGAGGCTATATGGTGAAATAAATGTGCTGCGATTTAAGGCGTATGGTGTGTTAGCTTTCATTAATAGAGGGATTGAGTTCAGTAGCCGTGAAGTCATGCTCCAGCTATACAAAAGCCTGGTTGGGCCACATCTGGAGTATTGTGTTCAGTTCTGGTCGCCTCATTACAGGAAAGATGCGGAAGTGTTGGAAAAGGTGCAGAGGAGATTCACCAGGATGTTGCCTGTGGAATGGAGGGAAGGTCTTATGAGGAAAGGTTGAGAGAGCTAGGGCTTTTCTCTTTAGAATGACGAAGGATGAGAGTTGACTTGGTAGAGGTGTAGAAAATGATCAGACATATAGATAGAGTGGACAGCCAGAGACCTTTTCCTTGGGTGGAGGTAGCTCTTACAAGGGGGCATATTTTTAAAGTGAGTGGAGGTAGACATAGGTGAGACATCACAGGTAGGTTCTTTACTCAGAGAGTGGTTGGGGCGTGGAATGCATTGCCAGAGAGGGTAGTGGAGTCAGCCTCATTAGGGGCATTTAAGTGGCTATTTTATAGGCATATGGATGATAGTATAAGGTAGGGGTGGAGGTTCAATAGACTTTAGGATTAGGGTAAAAGTTCGGCACAACATCGTGGGCCTAAGGGCCTGTACCATGCTGTATTGTTCTGTGTTCTATGATGAATAAGGGAACTATTCAAGTAAGATTGAGTCTGAAAATGTGCACCATGTTCCTGCAAATCCACTGAACCTGTCCAGTCCAGAAAGGGAATAACTGAAATTGTGGAGTCTTCTTCTATGGGTGTTAAATTGTTAGAGAATTTTAAAACACAGAACTGTACAGCACAGGAATGGGCCCTTCGGCCTATGATGTTGTGCCAACCCGGTGCCAAATGAAACTGATCCCTTCTGCCTGCTATTGGTCCATATCCCTCCATTCTTCGCATATTCATGCATTTATCTAAAAGTCCCTTTAATGCCCCTAATGTATTTTCCTCTGCCACCACCACCCAATGCGCTCCAGACTCCTACCACTCTGTGTAAAATAACTTGCCCTTCATGTCTCCTTTGAACTTACTCCCCTTCCTTAAATGCATGCCACTAGTATTTCACCTCTGGGAAAAAGATTCTGACTGTCAACCCTATCTTTGCGTCTCATAGTTTGATAGACTTTTATCAAGTCTCCCCTCAGCGTGCACCACTCAAAAGAAAACAAACTGAGTTTTTCTAGCCTCTCCTTAAAGCTCAGACCTTCTGATCTTCACCATCCTGGTAAATCTCTTCTGCAACCTTTCCAAAGCCTCCACATCCTTCCTGTAATGTGGCGACTAGAATTGAATGTGATACTCTAAATGAGGCCTAACCAAAGTCTTATAAAGCTGCTTTAACCTCTAATTTTTAAACAGCTGAATTTTTTCTGTTTTTAAATTATTTCTTTCTTTGTTTTTTCTCATCATGGATCTATTTTATCTCTAATTCACTAACATTTCTTTTCCATTGTTCTGCTGATTCTTTATTCCTTTAACTGCTTGGACAATTGGCTTTTGTCATTCACTAAGGTCCCAGATGTCCTGTTTCCTTCACCAGGGTTTTCAGCTCAAATGTCCAGCAATCTGCAAGGTAGAAGAATTGAGTTGAAAGGACAAAAGAAAATCCTAACTAACAGAGGGCTTTTATGATGAACTAGAGAAATCTTCATGCATATAATGATGTCTTAGCTCCACAAATTAATTGTAATCAGATATTTATGTTAACAGTCCTTTATTTTATATTGATATTATTTTTCTCATGACGAAGGCTTGCTGTTGTATGTCGCCATCTGCAAGATCATGACATTGAAGAAGAAAATAACAGTCTCAAGGTCAGAAAAATTTTAATCAAAGGTACCTTCAATAAAACCTAAGCTGCTAGGCTGGTGCTCTAGTTTAGCATTGAGAGGATGCTCTATTATCGGACTTGCTGACCTTGAGGTGACAAATCAAACCAACTTGTTACAGTGAACTTTAAAGATCCCACAGTACTTTTGGAAGGAAATGGTGTCCTGGTCAATCGTGTGGGGCTGGATGAACACAGCAGGTCCAGCCCCACACTTTGTTATCTTGGATTCTCCAGCATCTGTAGTTCCCATTATCTCTGATCTCTCCTGGTCAATCCTCTTGCCTTAACTTGCCCTAGTGAAAAAAGACGAGCTCATCGTGCATCTTTTTTGGTGTTTGTGGAATCATGTCACAAACATACAAAATAGTTGCCAAATATACAGATTAAAAAGTACTGCAGCGATTCAATAAAGACAGCTCACTACCAGCTTCTCTAGGGCTTTTAGGGATAGGCAATAATGCTGGCCTAGCTAGCTATTCCCAAGTCACTTGAACAATGTAAAAGAAAGTTCCAGTCACTTCAGGTTCAATGTACATTTCAAAAAGTTGCAGGTGCTAAATAAGTACAAGTGTTTTTTTCTTCCAAGTGGAATTTGTGCCTTCCAAATTAACTAACAAGTGTTTAAATTCTTAGGCAGTTTTGTCACAAAAGGTTAAAACACTCATTGACTAGTGCATCAAAACCTCACCCCGACTTGGGCTGTTGCAAAGTTTAGTGTCTCTCATCGAGCCATAATTTGACAAGAACTGAACTGACCAAATAATGATTCCACTGCAGGATGAAATATCAGCCTAATGAAAGTTATAATGTAGTTATTATCAATAAACATGTAAAGCACCTGAGAAATGTCACTGAGAATTTGAATAAAAGGAATTATGCTTTACAGCTCACTGCTAAGGATATCGAATTAATGAAACAGAATTTCACACGTCCTGCTACCCCACAACTATTGCCACCACCACTGCTGCCTTTTCCTTCCTCCCCCTCCTGTTCTGAAAGTGGGGAGTGTGACATTGATGAGATACAGTTGTGTGAGCTCCAACTAGTGAATGCCATCTCACTTAATTGAACCTAGATGGTAAGTGCTGACAGATTAGCAGCAGCTTAGTCTGCAATCAGTCTTGGCGATAATTATATTATTAGACATGACTTGTTTTTGTTCATTAGATGTGGGCATTGCTGGCTGGGCCAGCATTTATTGCCTGTCTCTCATTTCCCTTGGGAAAGTGATGGTTCGTGGAATAGAAACCCACTGCTGGCTCACCGAACCTTCCCAATAAATGAGTACTGAAGCTGCACTCCTCACCATCAGCAATTACTCAGAAAATTAGCCCTCATGTGTAAGCTATTGGACTCAGCAACATTATATTCATTACTGTTGGAAAATATACAAGGAATCTTCAATTGGAATCAGGGTTGCATTCCTGAAAATCATGACGTTAAGTGAAATAATCTGGAAATGAGATAACAAAGTGTGGAGCTGGATGAACACAGCAGGCCAAGCAGTGCTCCTAAGATGCTGCTTGGCCTGCTGTGTTCATCCAGCTCCACACTTTGGAAGTGAGGGATGATTTCCCACAAGAAGGAATGTTAAAACTAGAGATAACAAGGTGTGGAGCTGGATGAACACAGCAGGCCAAGCAGCATCAGAGGAGCAGGAAGGCTGACGTTTCAGGCCTCAACCCTTCTTCAGAAATGGGGGAGGGGAAGGGGGTTCTGAAATAAATAGGGGGGAGAGAGGGAGGGGGATAGAAGATGGATAGAGGAGAAGATAGGTGGAGAGGAGACAGACAGGTCAAAGAAGTGGGGACGGAGCCAGTAAAGGTGAGAGTAGGTGGGGAGTTAGGAGGATGGACAGGTCAAGGGAGCAGGATGAGGTTAGTAGGTAGGAGATGGGGGTGGGGCTTGAGTTGGGAAGAGGGGATAGGTGGGAGCAAGGACAGGTTAGGGAGGCGGGGACAAGCTGGGCTGGTTTGGGATGCGGTTGTGGTCCTTGTGGTCTTGTAAATTTATTACCCTCATGTGCTCAGTTTCCTTTTCACATCATTGAGTGTCGCTGCTTTTACTACCCTCTGCATCAAATTTAATATCCATTACTTGCTGTGTAAAAAAAAATTTCCTCTCTGCATCTCTTGCCCAAAATTTTAAATCTGTGTCCCCAGTCCTTGGACCATCAGGAAACCCAGGTCAGGCAACCTCCAAACTCAACAAACTTGTCCATGAAATGACTCTTATGCATATAATCTTCCCTCCATGGGGTTGTGGTAACATGATTTAGTTGAATCTGCTGCTACCAAAGGTAGCCCCAGAGGTGAGTGAGTGAAGAAGAGGTTAGTTATGAAGTCTGCCTCTGTTCTTGACACTTTGGCCCAGACTATTTTGTTCTCGAGCCCTCACCTACCATCCATCCCTCATACCATCATACCCGTATGCAATCTCACATCTCCATGCCTCCTCAAGCTCACATGCAACCTGCAATGGTGGTCAGACCTCAGGTGCCAAGGAGAAATGAAGAAAGAAAAGAACTTGTAACAGTTTGAGAGCTACCATTTAGAGGCACTTGATAAGTGAAAAAAACTCATTTGTAAACACATTCAAATGATTTCAGATCTGCTCAAAAGGCTGAACGTTTGTAAAAACAAACTTCTATTCATTAATCACATGAAATACAGTTCATCCTTTAATTACACATTAAAACTGTCAATCAAAATATAAACTCAAATCCTTCGCTCAGGTAAGAATTTTTGTAACCTTTGAAAGTCAGCGAAGCATTCATTTTTGTTCCAGCTGTAACATGAACCACTAGGAAATATCAACCATGAAGTTTATTGAAACTATAGGAGTGATGAAACTTTTTCCTAAACTATACCATCAGATAGCTTGACAACCAATGTATTGCTGCAATGGGTGTACAGCTTTTTCACTCCAATTGGCAGTTGCAGGCTGTGTTTTTATTTAATTTTTGAAATGGCTAGGGCTTTAATTAACTTCGAATAATTTTAGATCATGACATTTAAACATACCTTATTCACCCTTCAGAAATAATTGTGCTTCCTAAGTAAATGTGTGGCTCTAGAATTGGGTAAGGGTCCTTAAAACAGTGATGTTGTGATATGTTTGAACTCAGCACTAACTTTAAATTGTTCTGCTGAGTTCATGTTTTCTGCTTGCATGATTCATGCCCCTTCCCTCAGCTGGTAAAAATGAGATCTGCCTGAAATATGGCACCTCAGCATTCAGGTCCTGCTTGCCAATCTCAAGTGGCGTTGGAATCAGTGGCCATGGGTACCTGCATGGGCCAAAGCTATGCCTGCCTATTTGTAGGTTACATGGAACAATCCCTCTTCCGTACCTACACTGACCAAAAACCCCACCTCTTCCTCCGTTACATTGATGACTGTATCGGCGCCACTTCATGCTCCCAAGAGGACCTTGAACAGTACATCCACTTCATCAACACCTTCCACCCCAACCTCAAATTCACCTGGACCATCTCCAACACATCCCTCCCCTTCCTGGACCTCTCTGTCTCCATCTCCATCTCAGGCAACCACCTAGAAACCGATATCCATTTCAAGCCCACTGACTCCCACAGCTACCTAGAATACACCTCCTCCCACCCACCTACCTGCAATATTTCCATCCCCTATTCCCAATTCCTTCGTCTCTGCCACATCTGCTCCCAGGATCAGGCATTCCACTCCTGTACATCCCAGATGTCCTTGTTCTTCAAGGACCGCAACTTGCCCCCCACAGTGGTTGAGAACGCCCTCGACCGTATCTCCTGCATTTCCTGCAACTCATCCCTCACACCCCGCCCTTGCAATAACCACCAAAACAGAATCCCCCTCGTCCTCACATACCATCCCACCAACCTCCGGATACAACGCGTCATCCTCCGACACTTCTTCCATCAACAGTCTGACCCCACCACCAAAGACATTTTTCCCTCCCCACCCTTGTCTGCCTTCTGGAAAGACCACTCTTTCCGGGACTCCCTTGTCCGTTCCACACTCCCCTCCAACCCCACCACACCTGGCACTTCCCCTGCAACCGCAGCAAGTGCTACACTTGCCCCCAAATCTCCTCCCTCACCCACATCCCAGGCCTCAAAATGATTTTCCACATCAAGTAGATGTTCACCTGCACATCTGCCAATGTGGTATTCTGCATCTGCTGTACCCAATGTGGCTTCCTCTACATTGGGCTTTGTAGAACACCTATGCTTGTAACAAACAACTGCATCTCCCAGTCGTGAACCATTTCAACTCCCCCTCGCATACCTTAGACGACATGTCCATCCTGGGCCTCCTGCAGTGCCACAACAATGCCACCCGAAGCTTGCAGGAACAGCAACTCATAATCTGCTTGGGAACCCTGCAGCCCAATGGTATCAATGTGGATTTCACAAGCTTCAAAATCTCCCCTCCCCGAAATGCATCCCAAAACCAGCCCAGACTCCCTAACCTGTTCTTCCTCTCACCTATCCCTTCCTCCGGCCTCGTCGCACCTCCATTTCCTACCTCCTAACCTCATCCCACCCCCTTGACCTCCCCGGACTGGGCTATCCCCTCCCTACCTCCCCGCCTATACTCACCTCTACAGGCTCCATCCCCGCCCCTTAATCTTGTCTGTCTCCTCTCCACCTATCTTCTCCTCTATCCACCTTCAATCCGCATCCCCCTCTCTCCCTATTTATTTCAGAATCCTCTCCCCATACCCCTTTTCTGATGAAGGGTCAAGGCCCGAAACTTCAGCTTTTGTGCTCCTGTGATGTTCTTGGCCTGCTGTGTTCATCCAGCTCCACACTAATCCATTACCTAGTGTCAAATTACTCAGACTATTCCATGCACGTAATTGCTTCAGTTGCCTGTACAAATCTTTCTGTATGGTTGCAACTCTTTTGTGCTTTGAATCTTTGAGCTATCGTTAATAATTTGCAGTTTGTATTAATGACTTTAATGTGGGAATAGAAAGTACTATAACCAAATTTGTAGATGACATTAAAATAGATGGGAAAGTAAGTTACAAGGCAGAAATAAGAAATTTACAAGTGGATATGGATTGCTTCGGTAAATGGGCCAAAATTTGGCAAGTGAAATTACTGTGGATAAGTTTGAGGTTATTCTTTTTAGTCAGAGAAAGAGGCAGGTAACCTATTATCTAATTAGAGAGAAACTTCAGAATGCTTTGGTGCAAAGAGATCTCAGTGTCCTTGTATATGATATGCAGAAAATTAGCATGCAGATATAGCAAGTAATAGGAAGACAAATGGAATTTTGGCTTTTGGAAGGTCAAGTACAAGTTAAATTATACAGTGAATGGCAGAACCCTTAAGAGTATTGATATGCAGAGGGATTTGAGCGTGCAAGTCCACAGATCACTGAAGTTAGTAGCGCAGGTAGATAAGGTAACAAAAAGGGCTTATAGCATTCTTGCTTTTATTAGAAGGGGCGTTGCATATAAAGATAGACAATGCAGTTTTATTGTACCTTAGTTAGGCCACATTTGGAATATTGTGTACAGTTCTGGTCACCACATTACCAGAAAGATGTGGATGCTTTGGACAGAGTACAAAAACCATTTACCAGGATGTTGCCTGGTATGAGAGATTTTAGCTGTGAAGGAAGGTTTGCTAGATTGGGTTTGTCTTAACTAAAATGCAGGGGCTTGAAGGGCGACCTAATAGAAGTTTATAAGATTGTGAATGGCATGGAGAGAGTGGAAAGTATGAGGCTTTTGCCCAGGGTGGAGGGGTCAGCTACTAGATGACACAGGTTCAAGGTGTGAGGGGGTAAGTTTAAAAGAGATGTGTGGGGAGTGAGTGGAAATGGTTGCCAGAGGAGGTGGTGGAAGCATACACAATAGCAACATTCAAGAAGCACCAGGACGAATGCATGTTCTGTATTGTATTTTGTTCTTTTGTTCTATTTATTGCTAAAAGAATAAATTATAACAGTAGGGAATATTGCTGCAATGTCCAAACAATATTGATACTGCACCTGGAGAATTCAGTATAATTTTGGTCCCCTTATATGAAGTGGGATGCAATTGTCTTGGACATAGTTCGGAGGAGGTTCACTAGATTGATTCCAGAAATGAGGGATTTGTCTTATAAAGATAAAATTCTAAAAGAGAATTGACAAAGTCAAAATAGAAAGGTTGTTTCCTCATGTGGGGCAATCTGGAATGATAGGTCATCATTTTAAGATAAAAGGTTGCAGATTTAAAATACAGGTGAAGAGAAATTACTTCTCTTAAAGGGTTGTGAATCTGTAGAATTGAATACCCCAGAGTATGATGAATGCTAGGAAATTGGGTAATTGAAGAAGGAGATAAGATAGACTTTTAATTCGTCATGTGTTGGAGGGTTATGGACAGTAGTCAGGAAAGTGGAGTTGAGGCTAAGATGAGATCAACCATGATCCTCCTGAATGGCAGAGCAAGCTTGAGGAGCTGAATTGCTTTCTCCTGCTCCTAGTTCTTATGTAAGGCCCTAAAGAGCTTGAACCAGTTTAAAGAGAAATAACAGCTGCTAATAGGTGAATGAATCTTTCTGCAAAGTATGTAATCAATTTTTGACCAGTCTCTTGCCATGAAGAAGCAGACAGTATGGCACAGCCTTTACTTTAGTGAGCTTTGCAATATCTTTCAGACAAATGTCATGATTACTGAAACAATTCCAGAGATTGGTATCCCATCACCAAGTAACCCTTTATTTACATATGAACAGTCCTTGACTTTAGTATTGTCTCATTCAAAGTCAGCCATCAGAATGTCAGTAATCTGACACTCCCCTTTTAATATGTCAACCAGGGTTCCCCAGGAGGGGCTGCTAATCTTGGTCCAATCAGGGAATTCATATTTTATGAAGTCCAGCTGTCTGACCTTGTTACAATCACAATTACAACAAAATATTACAAGCAGTGAAAGTGGATCTCAACATGACGCAGGCAATTGTAAAATTAAAGATTTGTTTTCCTTGAGTTGCATAGCACACTGGTGAAACTGCACCTGGAATATTGTGTGCTGTTCTTGTCCCCCTTTTCTAAGGAAGGATATACTTGACTTAGTGGGAGTGCAGCAGAGATTCCCCAGACTAATTCCTACGATGGTGAAATTGCCTGTGATGAGAAATGGAGGAGACTGGATTGTATTCTCTGGAATTTATAAGAATATAATGCAGTCTCAGAGAAACTTATTCTTAAAGGCCTATACAGAGTCAAAGAACTGTACAGCACAGCAACGGTCCCTTCAGCCCACCAAGCCTGGGCTGATACATGACACCTTTCTAAACTACCTTCAGCCTCTCTGTGGTCCGAAACCTTGAATTCCCTCCCTATTCATGTATCTGTCAAGATATGGCTTAAACGTTGCTATTGTAACTGCTTCTATCCACTCCTTTGGCAGTAAGTTCCAGCCACTAAAAAACTTTCCTCTCACATCTCCTTTAAACTCCCTCCTCCTTTTACCTTAAACTTATGTCCCCTAGTAATTGACACATTTAAGACAGCGATGAGAAAAAAAAAATTCTTGAAGTGTCATGAGTCTTTGGAACTCTTCCTCAAAAGGCAGAGCTTTTGAATATTTTTAACACAGATAGATTCTTTATAAGAAATAGGGTGAAAGGCTACCAGGATAGGTCAGAATGAGGAGTAGCCAAATCAGTCATGAAGTTATTGAATGGCAGGCAGGTTCAAAAGGATGCATGGCCTACTCCTGCTGTTAATCCAGATGTTTGTAAGCAGTCTTATTAATGGCTTTATCTGGTCTAGCCTACAATATGTGAGTTCAGACCTGTAGTGATGTGGTTGACTGTTTAATTGCTCTCTGAAATGGTCTAGTAGGCCACCCATTTCAAAGGATAAGCAAGAGTTATCCAGATACCATGAATTTCCTTTTAAATCATCTGCACAAACTCCACTCTCTTTCTGGTACTGGCTGAAATCCTCAGATCATAATTCAAGTAATGGCATTCTTGTGTAGATCATAATCAGATCAGAAGATCAAGCAATACACTGCTTTGTCTGATATTAACTACTGAATATGAATTCCATCTTTTCCAGGAAACACAAGTTGAGACTGATGTGCTGCCTGAAGAATTTAACAGGCAGGTTTATCACAAAATAGTTAGCTGATGTCTTGCTCCAACAACCAAGATAATGGTACCAAGCTGGAGGTTCCAAGTTCAAATGTTAATCTGTTCCAAGTTGCACATTGGTAGTATTTGGAGGTCGAGTTACACTGACTGTCCAAGCTCCTAACTGGGGAGACTTAACTCTGATACAGATGTCAAATGAGTGGGACTAGACTCTAATTCTCTTCCACTGTCAGTTCCTGCCCAATTTAAATGTATAAGGCTAATTGTTAATCTAGGTGCTCACCTGTTAAGAAAAAGAATTCAATCCCAGAGTTCAAATTCCTGATAAGTCTTGCTGTAGAGCTGCTTGAATTTAACTTTGGTTCGCAATTAAAAAAACACATTATGATGTTTTTGTTACATCATTGACTGAAACGTTTTCTGCACACTGGCTTATGCTTTTTATGAAATAACATTAAATAAATATAATCATTACTTTGAATAATAAATGTGTGCATATGTATTATCCATATTTTAGTGTAAAACAAAATGTATAAACCATAACAATGGAATCAGAACAGGTATTTCAAGTGGGGGAGTTAGCAACACGACAAGTACAATGTCATCTTTTGTACCAAAAATTTCTTAACTGTTTAGTGATGGGAAATTGTACCAAGTTTTACTTATTTATTTCAAAGACAAATATATACTTTGAAATTAGTTATGTTGTACTCCAACATGATGGGATCTTCAGCAGCAGGTGGTGATGAAGGGAACTGAACAGTTATCCAGGTCTTCCACCAGCTTGTAGCAACAGTGAGGGAGGGCAGTTGAAGCAGTTGAACAGACTCCCCCATGAAAAGAAAGGGTGCCTTGCTGTGGAGAGTGAAGTTGGGAAGTGGGAGCAGGCAGATAAAGGAATTGCTCGTTCCAGTGCAACTTGCGTAGTCATTCCATAGATATGATGTAAATAATTTCTTGTTTATCATTAATTTCCCTTTGTGTTTTGTAATGGCTTGACATCAGTGGAATAAAGAATCCTTACTCTATTATCTTTGGGCTGCCTTTGTGTTCAGATCTCATGTTACATTTGCAATATAAGAGAAATTCCTGGGTTTTTTTTTCTAACATTCTATATAAGTAAGCATACCAGTTTTGAAATCAGTTTTTTACTGAGTCATTTGATTTCACCTGAGATGACTGGGTACTACAAACAACCTCAACACCTCTGGACTCCAGAAGGGTGAAAAGGGTTTCAGTTTAGAGAGCCATTCCTGATGCTTTCCATTTATCCCTGTTTGAAAGATGCATGTGTATACTTCCAGAGAGGACAGGATTGCAATAGGCTGTGGTGATTTGACAGTTGATTAGACTGATGATATGCCTAGACTCATGCATTGAGAATGAGCACTTCCAGGAATTACTGGAGCCTGAAAGACCAGTGCACCAGCAACTGGCAGCAAAATGTCACCTGTGTAAACTTCTATTTCCTATTTCTGCAGTTATGACAGCATAGTCTCAGATCCTGCCAACATCTCTGAAATAACTGAAGTCACCAACAAAATTGAAGAACAGGTAATATTACAATATTTTGTAAATATGGAATTGTCCACAATATATAGTTGCAGAGTCCCTTACTATAGAGATATAAAGTATGGAAAATAGTCTCTGAGCAGTGAGCTGATTGAAATTTTAATTCTAGCTGCATTGCTAACATACCAACAGGCAGCAGGTGTATGGGTAAACCATCACTAACTACCAGGTTTCCATTCAAGCTGCACATCATCTTAACTTCAATGTATATCACTATTCCTTCTTCATCATTGGCCAAAATCTTGCAAAGTATTAACTAACAGCACACTGGGAGCACTTCACCACACTGCAGCTACTCAAGAGGTGGATCTTGAGGTGTACTCAAGAGGTGTACTATTGTCGAGGGCAACAAATGCTGGCCTTGCTAACGATGACTACATTCCATACAATAAAGCCAATCTTGTGAAAATGCTCTTGCAGCCAGGTGGATATGTGACAATGGTAAGCAACTGACCAATCTACTTGTGGGTACCAAAGGAATACCACTGAAAGATGAGGGAGATATGTTCCGGAGCCAATGACAATGCTAATGCTAAAATTGCCTACCATTCCATCACAATAGTGTGACCTTTGTGACCATACTAAAATCAAGGAAATTTTGGAAGATGAAAGAAAAACTGAATTTACATTGTGGCTTTCTTGATTAAAGAATGCCCTGAAACATTTCACACTCAATGAAATACATATGAGGAACAATGAAGATCTTTGCAGCAACCTCTTTACAAATCCCAGGATGCTGGCTATTGGG
Source organism: Stegostoma tigrinum (assembly GCF_030684315.1). NCBI lineage: Eukaryota > Metazoa > Chordata > Chondrichthyes > Orectolobiformes > Stegostomatidae > Stegostoma > Stegostoma tigrinum. The sequence goes on along the minus strand of NC_081392.1, from coordinate 3,187,879 downwards.
TTGAGGAAATATATCAGGTTCTAGTCTTTTTCTTTCTGTCTGTTACTTACTTTAAGTTCCTCATTCTTGGTCCACCGTTATTTCTGTTATGTCATTTCTGTTTCCTGCTACAAGGGCAGTACAAACAATGTTTGTTCAATATCTCTGACATTTCCTTATTTCTCAATATAATGTCTCCTGTCTCATGTGCTGGCAGCCCAGCAATTAGTATTGCTAAATAAGATCTGAAAGGACTGCGGACACTGTAAATTAGGAACAAACACAGAAGTTGCTGGAAAAGCGCAAGAGTCTGGCAGCATCTGTGAAGAAGAAATCGGAGTTAACGTTTCAGGTCCAGTGACCGTTCCTCAGAACCAATGGTAGCTGGGCAAATGTCGGCTTATATGCAACAAATATGGAGGGGGTGCGTTAGGGAATAAACGATAGGACAGAGCCCAAAGAGATAGAACAGCGATTGGATAGACAAAGGAGTTGATAATAATCTGGCTAGGAGGGTGAATATTTGTTAATGGGGACTGTTAGTGACTAACAATTGGTAGTGTGTAATGGCAGGCTATGTGATAACAAGGCCTGGTGTGTGGGGTAGGGGGCTAAGACATGGGAGAGTTTAGGCCCTATAATTATTGAACTCGACATCGAGTCCAGAGGGCTGTAGGGACCCCAAGCGGAAAATGAAGTGTTGTTCTTCTAGCTTGCGTTGAACTTCACTGGAACATTGCAGCAAGCCAGAGACACAGAGATAATGGGAACTGCAGATGCTGGAGAATCCAAGATAACCAAGTGTGAAGCTGGATGAACATAGCAGGCCAAGCAGCATCTCAGGAGCACAAAAGCTGACGTTTTGGGCCTAGACCCTTCATCAGGGAGGGGGCCGGGAAGAGGGTTCCGGAATAAATAGGGAGAGAGGGGGAGGCGGACCGAAGATGGAGAGAAAAGAAGATAGGTGGAGAGGTGATAGGTCAGTCCAGGGAAGACGGACAGGTCAAGGAGGCGGGATGAGGTTAGTAAGTAGGAAATGGAGGTGCGGCTTGAGGTTATCACCTCTCACCCTTCCTCCCACCTCAAGCCACACCTCCATTTCCTACCTATTAACCTCATACTGCCTCCTTGACCTGTCCATCTTCCCTGGACTGACCTATCCGCTCCCCACCTACATTCTCCGCTCCACCTATCTTCTTTTCTCTCCATCTTCGGTCCGCCTCCCCCTCTCTCCCTATTTATTCCGGAACCCTCTCCCCATCCCCCTCTCTGATGAAGGGTCTAGGCCCGAAATGTCAGCTTTTGTGCTCCTGAGATGTTGCTTGGCCTGCTGTGTTCATCCAGCTTCACACTTGATTAGCCAGAGACACAGCTGTTTTCCTATTCTCTTTTTGCATTACAGTCTGTATTTTGTCTCTTGCTAGTTTATTCTCATTGTTTTTTCTTTTTATGTCTCTTATATGAATCTGATATTACAAATGGATCACTTTTGCTATTAAAACTTTAGCTCTTAGTGGAATTTTGGCTCACAGTTTGAAGTCTGAACTTGGGATGCTTTGATACATCAGTCATGGAAATTTTTCTGGACACTTTTATTCCAGGAACATATCATATCCCTTCAGTTTAATAGTTTAGTTTGGGTCTGTAATCAGGGACAGGAATCTGTGGCTGCAAGTGAAACAGACAAGGGGATCCAGAAGCTTACATGAGACAAAGCTTTGACCATGCAGTTATCCAGAGGTATCAAAGTTCTTGCAGCTTGCGGGGACAAGGGTAGGGAAAATAAGCAGGCTGACCTTTACACCATGGTACAGAATTCAAGTAGGGGGAATTAAAAGGAATGTAATTTTAGTAGGAAACAATATAGTTATAGGGACAGATGTAGTTCTCTGTAGCAAAAGTCCTGAAGACTGCATTTGCCTGCATCTCTTTGGGCTGGAGAAGTATTTGGGCTGGCAGGGGAAGGATCCATGTGATCACCAACAACAAAGATAGGACTAAAAAAGAGGTTTAATTAAGTGAGTTTGGGCAGCTTGAGGCTAAATCAGACAACAGAACAAGGTAATGATCTCTGAATTACTACCTGAGCCTTAGCAAATTGCTATTATATAACCAGGGTTAGAGTATAGAATGCGCTAAAGACAGGACAGGAAAAATGTGTTTCAATTCATGAGCTACAAGGACCAAGCCTAGGGAAAGAAAGGATAGGATAACCTGGACCATATTGGTACCAGTATCTTGGGAAATTGGATAACTAGGAGTGGAGAGAGGAATTGAAAATAAATAGTCTGGAGTAGGGTCACAAGAGGGCAGCTATGGAACATTATTTGGAAGTGCAAGACATTATTGCAAGATAATGATACAGATAATTATGACCAGAGAATGACATGAGGCACAGAGCTTACAAAAATAGATGTATACTAGTAATTCAAGTCAGAGTAAGTAAACCTGATTAAAAAGACTGAAGCAAAATCTATTTATCTGAATACTTGCAGCATTTGTTATAAGAAGCAAGAATTGATAGCACAAATACTAATAAATGATTATGATATGATATCCATTTCAGAGACATGGTTCTCATGAGCCACAGCTGGGATCCAAATATTCAATGGTATTTTTCATTTTGGAAGAATATAATAAATAGATGGGGTAGTTCTGTTAATAAATGATGAGATCAAATGATGTTGATTTAGAACTTGAGGATGTAGAATCAATTTGGATTGAGATAAATATCAAAGGAAAATCTAGAACTGAGCGTACACTTTAAAAGTAAGAACTCACCAATTTACGATGGATAAGAGGAACCTTTTCTCTCAGAGTCATCAGTCAGTAGAATTCTCTTCCTGAGCGAGCGTTGGAGGTTGTGTCATTGAATATATTCAAAGCTCAGTTAGTTCGATTTTCTGGTCCATTCATGGGGTGTGGGCTTCATTGACTGGGCCAGCATTTATTGCTCATCTCCAGTTGCCTTTAAGAAGGTGGTTGTGAGCTGCTTTCTTGAACTGCTGCAGTAAGTTTGATTTAATTAGACCCTCAATGCTGTCAGGGAGGAAGTTCCAGGAATTTGACCTGATGACACTGAAAGAAAGGTGATACATTTACAAGTCAGAATGGTGAGTGGTTTAGTTGGGAAATTGCAGATCGTGGTGTTACTATGTGTCTGTTGTCCTTGTTTTTCTAGAAGGCAGTGGTTGTGGATTTGGAAGGTGCTGTCTAAAGAATCTTCATGATTTTCTGCAATGCATCTTGCACATGATACACTCTGCTGCGAGGGTGCATCAAAGGTGGAGAGAGTGAATATTTATGGATGTGGCACCAATTAAATGGGATTCTTTGTCCTGGATCTTGTACAGCTCCCTAAGTGTTGTTGGAGCTACACTCAGCCTGAAAAGTGTTGGTGGTGATGGGGTGTTGGGGGTAACACTCCCAAGTTGTGCCTTGTATGTGGTGGACAGGTTTCGTGGAGTTAGGAGTTGAGTTTCTCACTATAAAGTTCCCAACTTCTGGAATTTGATTGCCAAGGAACTCAATGGTTATGGGGGCAGGCAGAAAAGCAGAGTCAGTGCACTATGATCTATTGACTGGCGGAATAGGTTTGATGTGCCAAATAGCCTAAACCTAATTTCTTATGGTCAGGTGCAAATTAACAAAGTTGGGGAACTGCAGCTTACTCCTCGTTGTAAAGGATGATTTAAAGAGAAATAATATGAAAGTATCTTGGCTCAGAAAATGACAAAACTGTCAATGTGTGAGTGGAAATAAGAATTACTGTAACAGGAAGCAGGAAGTACTGGTCCTATTAGTTTATAGTACTCCTTGTAGAAAGAAATTTGTAATTAAAATCTAGGCTCAGTAATAGTGACCATAGCTGTTGTCAATGATTGTGAAAGCCCATTTGATTTGCTAAAGTCCTTTCGGGAAGGAAATCTGCTAACCTTACTTAGGTAGACCAACAGGAATGTGGTTGGTGTCAGAAAACTCCTAGCAGGCCTCTTATTTCAAGGCCAATCAGAGTTAGGCAACAAAAACAACAGAAAAGCTAAAAGATCCCATACCCACAACCATTAAAACTAACGTAATATACAAGATACCATGCAAGGACTGTGAAAAAACATTACATAGGCCAAACTGAAGAAAACGGACAATAAGGATACACGAACACCAACTAGCTACCAAAAGACATAACCAATTCTCACTGGTTTCAGTACGTACGGACAAAGAAGGACACAAATTCGACTGGAACAACACATCCATAATAGCACGAGCCAATCAGAGACATGCCAGAGGAATTCCTGGAGATCTGGCATTCCAACCAAAACTCCATCAACAAACACACTGAACTGGACCCGATGTATAAACCATCGAGAAACAGAATCGTAAGTGATGCCAACCACCCCAGCAAATTGAGGCATATAAATGACAATGGGGACAGAACCCACTGCTTCACTGGAGGCGCACTGACGATGTTACCTAGTAAGGGTGACAACGTCTGTTATCAAACACACCAGCTCGGCGAGCAAGTGTACAACCTCAAAAACTGGCATTGCCATGGATGCCCACATTCCACTAAAGAATTTATATTACAATTTAGGTTTAAGCTGAGTGAGGAGAGATTTAAAAGGGGCCTAAGGGGCTTTCACGCAGAGATGCCATGTGTATGGAATGAGCCGCCAGAGTAAGTGGTGGGGGCTGGAATAGGAAGGATTTAGAGAAATATAGGCAAATGCTGGCAAATGGGAATAGATGAATTTAGGATATCTGGTCAGCATGGACGAGTTAGACTGAAAGGCCTCTTTCTGTACTGAACAACTCTATCGCTGTTAAGAGGTTGGGAAGGTTTAAGCTGTGATGCAGTGAAAGCTAAGAACGCAGGCACCAGGCACACCATCATGTGTCAGTCCACTGGCAGCACTGTGATGAAGTTGGCCATCACTTTCACTGCAGGCAGCAAAAGTTTCAAGCTTTATATGATGGCCTCTGCTGCGCTGTATATGGAGTCTTCCACATACTTGGACAGTAGCACAAGGCTGTTTTGGAAGGCCTACCAATTCGCCAAAGGATCTCAGCAACTGTGTTCATCAGTGTTCTCTTGTAGGTAACCGTATTATTTGAGTTCACTGCATCAGAATTATTCAATGCAGAAATTATCAAAATGAGGTGGTCAGCTTAAACCTATGCCTGGCACTAACACTTCATGATGGACCAAAAATAGAGTTTTATAATAAGATTTGACAAACCAGAGTCTCATCAAAAATCACATACAAAAATGTAATGTTAATCATTAATTCTTTCTCTTGTAGGACATGCAGACACAACATGAAGGTAACATATTAGTTGATGTCATTAACAGGTAAGTGTTTCAACACTTTAAATAACAGTTGAATTGGTAAAAGTGCTGCCACAATGAGTTGTGAATAATATGATCAGATAGCAAATCCTCAAGCTTGGTTTCTACTTTCATCCAATTCATTCACCTCAGATGGGATAAAAAATTGTGCAGTACAATAATTTTTAGTGCATCTGTGATTCCTTGCCCCTGGCACTTCATTGTACATATCAGAATGGCAACTTTACAGTTTTTCCAGTGGATCTGTGTCCTGTTTATAGTATTAAGAAAGGAGCATTATACAAGTGCAGCCTGATCAGTCCTGTACAAGTTTAGGATAATTTTACTTTTGAATTATGTAGAGACAAATTTTGAATTATGTAGAGACAAATCCCAAATCTTTTACAAGTATTTTTGATTCTATTGTTAGCTTGTATTGCTGCTTTTAATGATTTGTTTATCTGTGGCCCTTAGATCCCATTTCATTTTAACTGTATTGTTTCCTGTTTCGTAAGCTAGAGACTACTTTTCTCCTTTTTCTCTCAAAGTGAATCATCTTGCACTTAACGTTGTGAAAGTTCATTATGCCATGTTACTTAATCTGCAAATTAGTGCAAGTGCTGATGAGAAGGTTAATTTATTTGTCTAATTATATCGTGTGTTATTTGTAATTTTCTTTAAGTAATTATAGAATCTAAGAAGAGCCTTCAGGAAATACATTGTGCCAAACTTTTAAAAAGACACAGTTTAACAAAGTAATTTCATGAAATGATCTTGTGTCTACTCTCTGATTTGTACTGAGAGACCTAACTTCAGGTGGGCTGTCTTTGGCCTCCAACCAGGAAAAATCCTGTTTCTACTAATTATCCAGTGTCAGAAAGTTATTGGAAGGATGTCAGGTGCTGATAGGATAAGGCTAGATTGTTAAACCTCTTAACCTTTGATCAGTTAACGCATTGACACCCATCACCTTAGCACACATCTTGTGAATGCTCAGTGAGCAGGAGGTGCTGGAGGCCTGGTGGAGTCTGGGGAATTCTGTCCTGGCCACCATCAGTGCCTTGAAACCAGAATGGCAGGGGGAAAAGAATGGCATATTTGAACCAGAGGAACTGCTGAACCTTTCCATATTTCCACAGTTATGACAATGTGTACACTCAGCGCTACACCATGCCTGTCACTGACTCATCTGATGTGGAGGACAGAAACAAAGAAGAGGTGAAAATATGTATAATTTATGTGATATGTCTGTGAAAGTGACTTTGCACAGAACATTTTTGCATGTGTGCTGTCAAGGGTCAATATGTAGCACATAACTTGTTGATTTAAAACCATCAAGATACTTGCATCCATGTCACCGAAGAATCCACATGAATATGGCACTTCTCATTTGGTAAACTTCATATTCCTTCACCAATAATAATAATGAATGGAATCACTTGCTGTTCCTGTTCCGTAATACTACCACGAAATGGCAAATCCCAGAATTGCCTGAGTGCCTACTGCAAACGTTTGAGATGTAATTGGACGTAATTTTGATTTCAGGTGATATCAGATTAGTTGTCTATCATGAACCTTTTCCTACACACATTCTTAAAACATATATAATGGGAGGCTACTCCAATATTGGTCACTTTACACTGTTGCCCAAATCATATTGTCCCTGCTATGCACTGATATTCTGAACTGTCCTTAAAGGGACATCAGGGCAAGAAAAAATTGACAGACATTTCTTCAATTATTTTTCTTAACACGCAATCTGCTACTGTAAACCAGTTGCAACTTGTAGAATAACAATTCTTTCTGAATAGTCAGTTTCTGGTGGATTCCACCCATCTGCTTTTGTTCAAGAGAATCTTGGTGTTGTTATCAGGATTATTCTAGTGAACTAACACAGTTCAGAGAAGAATAAAATTTGTTGGAGATGTGTTTTTAAATATTCATTCTATGGGAGGACTGTTACAAACATGATGCAGGGCTTCCTTAGTGCCCATTAATCGTGAAATTGTTGCCACTTATTAAACCTTCACATTACCTGATCAAAGCCATTCTTGAAAGTCTGACACCAATATTATCAGTTAGTAGGAATCCTAACGGGTAAATTAAAGAGAGTTGAGACTGGACATAAGGTAACAGCAAAACATTAATGGAAAAAGGAAAACTAATATTGATGATAAATGATGGACGACTGAGTATAACATTGAGAGATTTTCCTCGACACCAGCAGAATTGATCGATGATAACTGGACTATAACACTCATTTCAGGAACGCAGTCAGTTTAAAAGAAAGCTAACCAAACCAGTATTATCAATATTGCACTGTATTAATTGCGGAATGATTGCAAGTTCCATCTGTTACAGGATATGCAGGCAATAGAAGAGGCTAATCTGATGGTTCAGTTCATTGATGGGTAAGTTTACCATTAATTCAAATTACAATACGTTTAAGAACAATATTCAGCCATATGGATCTTGTCCCAGGGTCAATCTTTCTTAGCTGATGAGAACTTTTTATTCTTTTTGTTCCTTGTAGGTGTTGCTGGTTAGGCCAGCATTTGTTATCTATCCCTAATTTTCCTGGAGAAGGTGGGGATGAGCTGCTTTCTCAAAAAGCTGCATCGTTTGGGTTAGGGACACCCATAATTCTCTTAGGAGGGGTATTCCAAGATTGGATTCAGCAATAATGAATGAACAGCAATATAGTTCAAAATCAGGATGGGGTGTAACTTGAAGGGAACTTAAGTTGGTGGCATTCTCATGCATCTGCTGCCCTTGTCCCTCTAACTGGTGGACACTGCAGATTTGGGAGGTGCAGTGTAGAGCTTTTGGTGAGTTACTACAGTGTATCTTGTAATTTGGACACATTTCTGCCATTGTGCATCGGTGGTGAAAGGAGTGAATGTTGCATACAATGCCATGGAAGCCAGCTGTTTTTCTGGATGCAGTTCAGCTTATTGAGAATTATTGCACTGCACGATCTAGGCAAGTGGAGAGTATTCCATCACACTCGACTTGTATCTTATAGATATTGGATGGACACTGGGAGATAGAAGGTGAAATAGTCACCACAGGATTCCGAGCCTTTGAGCTACATTTGTACCAAATATTTATATTACTGGCCCAGTTCAGTTTCTGGTCTCGACTAGCCCCTAGGATGGTGATTGGGGAACTCAGCAATGGTAATGCCATTGCATGTCAAATGGTGCTGGTTAGATTCTCTCTTGTTGGATATGATCATTGCTGTTGCATTTGTGTAGTACAGATGATGTTTGCTACTTGTCAGCCCAAATGTAGATATGGTCCACATCTTTCTGCATTTGGACATGGACTGCTTCAGTATTTGGGAAGCCACGAATGGTGCAGAACATTGAACAATCATTAGCAAACATCCCCACTTCAGATCTTATAATCGGCGGAAGGCCATTGATGAAGCAACTGAAGGTGTTGAACCAAGGACTCAACACTGAGGAACTTCTGTTGTGATGTCCTGTGGCTGGATTTATTGACCTCCAAGAATCACAACCATCCTCCTTTCTGCCAGGTATGACACTGACCAATGGAGAGTTTTCCCTTTGATTTTCATTAATTCCAGTTTTTTCTGGAGCTCTTTAAGATCACGTCTTAATGCAGTCTTTGCATCAAAGACTGTCACTCTCACCTCATCTGGATTTCAGCTCTTTTGTCCATGTTTGCTCACAACTCATAACAAACTTAGGAACTAAGTGGCCATGGTGGAACCCAGACTGTCAGTGAGCAGGTTATTCCTTTGCAAATACTTTCGACAGCAATGTTGACAACCTCTTCCATCACTCTGCTGATGATCAAGAATAAACTGATCGTGTGGTAATTGGCCAGTTTAGGACATACCTGGACACTTTTCAATATGTCAGATGCCAGTGTTGTAGGTGTGCTGGAACAACTTGGCTAGAGGTATAGCTAATTCTGGAGCACAAGTCTTCGGTACTATTGCCTAAATGTTGTCAGGGCCTTTGAGGTATCCAGTGCCTTTGGGAGTTTGTTGATATCATGTGGAGTCAATCAAATTGAGTGAACATAGAACATTACAGCGTAGTTATGGCCCTTCGGCCCTCGATGTTGCGCCGACCTGTGAAACCAATCTGAAGCTTATCTAACCTGCACCATTCCATTATCATCCATATGTTTATCCAATGACCATTTAAATGCCCTTAAAGTTGATGAATCTACGACTGTTGCAGGCAGGGCATTCCACGCCTTTACTACTGTCTGAGTAAAGAATCTACCTCTGATATCTGTCCTATATCTATCATCACTCAATTTAAACCTAAGTCCCCTCGTGCTAGCCATCACCATCTGAGGAAGAAGGCTCTCACTGTCCACCCTATCTAATCCTCAGTCACCTCTTAACCTTCTGCTCTCTAACAAAAACAACCTCAAGTCCCTCAGCCTTTCCTCATAAGACCTTCCCTCCATATCAGGCAACATCCTGGTAAAGCTCCTCTGCACCCTTTCCAATGCTTCCACATCAAGACTTTCATCTGTTATGTTGGAGGCCAAGGTGGATCAGCAATTTGACACTTCTGATGCAAATAATTTGGTCTCATCTTTTGCATGGCGTGCTGGGTACCCCCAGCATTGAGTTTGCAGATATTTGTGCAGACCCTACTTGTCATTTGGTTACTTGTCCATCACCATTCATAACTGGATGTGACAGAACTACAGTGCTTAGATCTGATCTAATGGTTGTGGAATTGTTTAGTTTTGTCTGTTGCTTGCTGCTTCTCCTGTTTGGCATGCAAGTAGTCCTGTTTTGCTGCTTTACCAGGTTGACACCTAATTTTTAGGATATGCCTGGTTTTGCTTCTGGCATGCCTTCCTGCCCTCTTGATTAAACCAGGTTGATCTCCTGAATTGATAGGAATGGTAGAGTTGGGTATCTGCTGGACCATGTGACTGTAACCTGGTGCTTCTAATTGCCCATGGTGCCTTATATGCATAGTTTTGAGTTGTTACATATGATTTTTAGCATGATGGTCGTGTCAGCACATTACAATGAAAAGCATCCTTAGTGTGTGGATGGGACTTGGTATCTGTGTCTACTGCATTGTCATTGTAGAGACAATCATGGATAGACACATCTGTGACAGGCAGATTGGTGAGGATGACAAACCAAACAGGTCTGGCAGCACGTTTGGAGAGAAAAACAGAGTTAATGTTTTGAATCTGATATAATTTTCTTCAGTACTCAGGGCAAGCATAGGATCAGACTTTTCCTCCACCACAGGCTACAGACCCAGTCCAGCAGCTGCATCCTTTAGGACCTGGCCAGCTCAGTCATCAGTGGTGCCACCAAACTACTCTTGGTGATGGACATAGAGGTCCACTACTCAGTAAATCGCCTGTTCTTGTTACCCTCAGTGCTTCCTCCAAATGGTGTTCAACACCGAGGAATAGTGATTTATTGGACAAGAGCTGGAAGTACAATAGTTACGATGGTTATCACATGGAGATTTCCTTGCTAATGTTTATCTGATACCATAAAACTTCATGGGTATGGAGTCAATGTTGAGGATTTCCATGCAGCCCCTACTTTCTGTGTACTGGTGTGCAGCCACAGCTGTCAGCTAGACAGGACATACTCCAGGATGGTGATGGTCAGAAACATTTTCTATAAAGTGTGATTCCAGATCAGTCAAGGATGGCAGATTTCTTTCTCTTTCTGGTTAGTGAATCAGTTGAAATTTTACAACAGTCAATAAAGGTTACATAGTTGGACTAACCTTTGATTCCAAATAGAATCAGAGAGTCATACAGCACAGAAACCAGCCCTTCGGTCCAACTCGTCCAAGCTAACCAGGCATCCCAGTCTGACCTAGTCCAATTTGGCAGCATTTGGCCCATACCCCTCTAAATCCTTCCTATTCATATACCCATCCAGATGCCTTTTAAATGTTGTAATTGTACGCACCTCCGCCATTTCCTTGGCAGCTGTTCCCATACATGCATTAACCTCTGCATGAAAAAGTTACCCCTCAGGTCCTTTTTAAATCTTTCCCCTCTCACTTCAAACGTATACCCTCTAATTTTGGACTCCCCAACTTGGAAAAAAAACTTTATCTGTTCACTCTATCCATACTCCTCAAAACTTCTACCATATCACCTCTCAGCCTCTAATGCTCCAGGGATAAAAACCCAGTCTATTCAGCCTCTCCTTATAACTTAAACTCTCTAGTCCCAGCAACATCCTTGCAAATCTTTTCTGTACCGTCTCAAGTTTAACAAATTCATCATCTGCCATAGTAGGATTCAAACCCATCTACCCAAAACCTAGGGCCCCTGATTACCGGTCTAATTATATTTGCACTATGCCACAATCTCCCCCATTGGTACTGACAGTTGGGAAGAGGTGCTGAGTGCTTATATTTATTATTATAGGTTTGTTTAAAGATGTGTGTTTGCATTATAAGAAGTTGGACTCAAATTTGTTGTGTTCCCTTGGAGGAAAAGACCATCCATCAATTAGTCTACAATTTATAATTTAATCCAGTCATTATCAAACATGCTCTCAGAGTTCACAATATTGTTTTCAAAGAACTGACAGGACTGATTTGCCAGGTTAGCAGTGAACCTAATATTCACATTCTCAAATCCAATCCAAAAAGTTGAGACAGGGTGAAATATGAGAAAGAAAATTCCAATTGTTGAGATGTTGCTGGACAAGGGCCACCAGGTAGGTCAACTTAGCTTATGAAGATGGGTGAATGTCAGTTGCTATAAATTGGAATACATGCAGCTTAATTTGGATGAGGTAGGGTGGTACAGTGGCAAATACTGTTGCCTCGCAATGTCAGATCCCAGGTTCGATTCTAGCTTCTGGTAACTGTGTGGAGTTTGCACATTCTCCCATATCTGTGAGTGCTTCCTCGGTTGCCCCGATTTCCTCCCACATGCCAAAGATATGCAGGCTAGGTGGGCTTAGCCATGGGAAATGCAGGATTTAAGGGACAGGGTAGGGGGGTGAGTCTGGGTGGATGCTCTTTGGATGTTCAGTGTGGACTCAATGGGCTGAATGGTATGCTTCACAATGTAGGGATTCAGTGATTCCTCTATGATTCAAGTTCACTGAGGGTCAAACATGGAGGCTGACTAGGACAATGCTGGAATAATCAAAACTGGCAAATAACAAAAATCAAAACTCTGTGACTTTGGTCTTGGCTCCACCCTCTGCAACTGGATCCTCAGCTTTATGACCCACAGATTGCTATCAGTGAAAATTGGTAACTGCAACTCCTCTACAATAACACTCAACACTGGAGTCCACCCTGCTGTACTCCCTGTACACCCACGACTCTTTTATCAATTCTGAACAAATGCCACCTGCAAGTTCGCTGACAACATCACCATAGTGGGATGGATAGCTAACAACGATAAGTCAAAATACAGAAGGGAGATCGAGGGCTTGGTAACAAGGTGCAATGAAAACAACGTCTCTCTCAAATTCGGTAAAACTTAAGAACTGATAATTGACTTCGGAAAGAAAGGGGAGAAATGCCCCCATCTACATCAACAGGTTGAGAAGGTGGAGAAGCATTAAATTCCTCAGTGACAATAACTAACAACCGGTCCTAGACTTCCCAAGTAGATGCGACAGTCAAGAAGGCACAACAAAGCCTCTTCTTCCTCAGGCGACTCAGGAAATTTTGCATGTCCACAAGGAGCCTCACCAACCTCTCCAGATGCGCCATTGAAAGCATACTGTCTGGGTGCACAAGGAGCCTCACCAACCTCTCCAGATGCGCCATTGAAAGCATACTGTCTGGGTGCACAACTGCCAGGTATGGCAACTGCTCTGCCCAGGCCTGTTAAGAAACTACAGAAGGTGGTGTGGACAGCCCAGATGATCTTGCAAGTCAATGTTCCATCCACGGACTCCATTTATATGGCTCACTGCCGCAGAAAGGTTGCCAACATCATCAAAGAACCATCCCACCCCAGTAATGATCTCCTACAATCTCTTCCATCAGGTAAAGGATACAGAAGCCTGAACACGTGCATGGTCAGGTTCAGGAATGGCTTCTTTCCAGCTGTTATTAGACTATTGAATATACTGCTTAGCCTCAAATAATGTTGATCTCGCTAACGTTGATCTTGCCTGGCGCACAGCCTGTGCAATGTACTCTTATGTTTCTAAGACTCTTTGATTTGTATATCCTTGCTTACTATGGTCTGCCTCTACTGCTCATAAACAAAGCTCTTCATTATACTTTGGTACATGTGACAACAATCAATTAATGTAAACAGAATGTTATACATGTTCCTAGGCTTACAGAGTACTCCAGTTTCTTGAGGGAGAATAAGCCCAGTTTGTTCACCCTCCCCAAGTAGTTGAAGTCTTTCATCCTTGATGCCATTCTAGTAGATTTTCTCTGCATTTTCATTGAGGCTTTCATATCCTTCTTAAAGTGTGTTGGCAGAACCAACTCCAGTTGAAGCCTAAGCAGTATCTATATAGGTTAGTATGTTAATACTAAAGTCAAGAATCTTGCAAGACTTTTAACAGCTTATCCCTGCTTGTCCAAACAAGTCATGTGCACAAACTTGGTTGCTTACAACCACAGGTATTTCTGTTCATGCAACACTCTTTTAAAATTACACCATTTGGTTTATGTTTTCTCTCCTCATTCTTCCCGTTACATTGCACCAACCACCTCCCCCATTGCCTCCAACCCCCGGCAATTTAAACTTGCTCCTCCAAAGTCCTCACCTATTCGCCCTTTAACTTCTTCCCTACTCTGCCAATCCTCGTTCCTCATTTTCTCCAGCAACAAAACAGCTAGGACAAGATGTATTTCTAGCCACTGCTCCAATGAGGTGCCTGTGCAGCTACATATGAGGTGTATATGGTCCCAGTTGAGCTTGGCTCCCATATGGAAGCGCATGTGCAGAAGAATGGCTGATAGGCGATACTCAGTAAAATAACATGCATTGGTCCTGAGTTAGGGAAGAAAAAAAAAATCAGTCCAGTCCCTTGATTGTGATCAAACCATCTACCTCCACTAGAATTTGGAGCATGATAATTTGGGTAATGCCAGGATCAGCATCAGTTGTATTGTTCACCTTCCTCTCACACAAACATGAACAATTGTTTGATAAAGTGCCAAAGCAAAGTATATCCATGGAATTGGATCCTAGTATGGCCTATGCCTCGAGAGAGAGGAGAAATCCAACATGATAAGTTTTAAATTTAATTTGTGCTTGGGATATCCTTGGATGAAAGATTTTTATTTTCCAACTTCAGTCACCATTAGTGTGGTGAGATTGGTGTTACATTTTGGTCAAACCAATTTGGATGACAGGCTTCCATACCTCCATGGTCATTTATTTGTGTTAGTCCAGAAATACAGATTTTGGAGCTCATGTTCGCACGGTCCTCAAACTGTGAACTTTGATGTAGAATAACTTTGAATGTCACATAGCAGGATGGAGGGGCGAGTAGTGTTGAGGAAATGAGGAGGCTGCAGAAGGACTTGGATAGACAAGGAGAATGGGCAGTGAAGTGGTAGATGGAATACAGCGTAGGAAATTGTGAGGTTATACACTTTAGTAGGAAGAAGGGTGGATTAGTTTCTAAAAGGAGAAAGCTTCGGAAATTTGAAGCACGAAGAGACTCAAGAGTTCTGGTTCAGAATTCTGATAAGGATAACATGCAGGTTCACTAGGCAGTTAGGAAGACAAATGCAATGTTAGCATTCATTTAAGAGGCTTAGAATACAATAGCAGGGAAGTACTGCTGAGGCTGTAGAAGGCTCTGATCAGACCACATTTGGCATATTATGAACAGTTTTGGACCCCTATCTAAAGAAGTATGTGCTTGAGTTGGAGAAGGTTCAGAGGAAGTTTTCAAGAATGATCCCGGGGATGAAGGTCTTGTCAGATGAGTGTTGAAGTCTCTGGGTGTGTATTCAATGGATAAGGGGGTATCTTATTGAAACTTACAGAATGCTGAGAGGTCTCGATAAAATGAATGTGGAGAAGGTGTTTCCACTAGTCAGTGAGTAACAACCCTTGAGAAGAGAGATGAGGAGAAATTTTTTCAGGTCAGAGCGCGGTGAATCTGTGGAACTCGTTGCTGCGGAAGGTTGTAGAATATAAGTCATTGAGAATATTTAAGACAGAGATACAATCATTTCTCTGTATCCACTAGGATTCTGTTCCTGAGAACCCCCACGAATGATGAAATTCGTGAGTACAGAGCCCATTTAAAACCAGATTAAAAATCATGGCTACTAATTTTTATTACTTAGTTTTTGGTACGAATGGACAATTCATGATTCCTGATATTGCAGATACACAAGATTTACTGTAGATAGGTTTTTAATTACTAAGGGGATCAGGTGTTGTGGAGAGCTGGTAAGAAAATGGGGAGATGCTAGGAAAATGGGGTTGAGAAATGTATTAGCTACAATTGAATGGTGAAGCAGACTCAGTAGGTCAAATGGCCTTAATCTGCCCTCATCTAATATGGTCTTCCTTATTTTCACAGTTATCACATGACATTCTCAGACGAATGCAATCTCAGCACCTCCGATGTGGCCCAAACAGCAGACACGGAGAGTGAATATGAACAACAGGTGAGAATTATCTTTTAAAATTGTTTGTTTGTGTGGCATTGTGAAATGAGAAGACCATTTTCTAAGAAAATTGATCAAAGCCACCACTAGTTACAGGTTAATATGGTGGGGCTATTTTTGAGATCTGGAAAACTGTAGAAATACAAACTTCAAGTACTGAAACTACCAATGACTGTATGCGGCAACTGCAATTGACCGTGTTTCACGTTGATGTTAAAAAAATGCCTTAGTCCAGTACAATAGAGACGGGAACAAAAACAGAAGTTGCTGGATAAGCTCAGCAAGTCTGGCCGCATCTGTTGAGAGAAATCAGAGGAAACGTTTCAGGTTCCGTTGATAGCCAGTATTAGTAACAATTTTCATGCAACCGAATTAATAAATGTCTGTCTGATTTGTTATTTTGCACACTATAACGATCAGTACAGTGCAACTCATCTATCATTAATTTACAAATATTCACTTGATTACATGTTACTCAGTGAATCACAGTCCAAATCTCAGCTGTTAAAATGTTGGGGGAAGGCGAGGTTGTGGGATCAGAGCCTAACTCTGAACAAAGAAGCACCCATCAAACCAATTCCTTTTACAGTCACCCAAAGCTTTGTTTTTAATCCTTAAACTAATCACAGCTTACAACCACTCCCCCTCCATTTGCTGATTCTTCTCTTTGATGAGAAAGATCATATGTAAGTAATTGGACCAGTCAAGCTTGGAATCCCCAATACATATTAACAAAAAGTCTCCAATCTTTATATTCCAATGCAGTATTTTGTGAATATACCTCTAGTTTAAAATCTGGAGCCTATTGATTGAATCAATCTTTTTGACAGATTGCCCATGAACCATTAGTCTTTCAATGCTCATTTCCCAGTTAATTTTTAGTTCTTATCCCTTGGATGCAATTTAGAGAAATTTCAGGGAAAGGTGGCTGGAGGTACTTCCTCTGGGTGGGGAGGGGAAGAGATCTATTCTCCCCGAATTTGAATGTCTTCCTCTTTATCCTCAACACACATGCTGTTAGTGCGCTGTTAATATATACTTAATGGGAACTGTATTGACTTTCTGTTGGTCTTTAACAGTCAGGCATAAAGCTCCCTGTGCATCACAGCTATGTAAAGCAATGTTGTGGCTAAGAGCAGTGCTGGAAATACAGTGAGCTCTGCTACAACATGTGTTCTGGCAACACGAACTGGCTATAACGCGACTGACGAATAGGGGAACACTGTTTTTAAAACATGAACTTTTGTTGGCTGTTACACGATTCTATTGATTCCAACTTCTCTCCTTTTAACCTATGGACCAGAGTGCAACAGCAGCTTTTAAAGCTTATTATTTAAGCTGCACATTTAAGAAGCTGATTGCAACCACTGAGAGGCATGAGGACAGTGTTCTTCAATTTTCAAACAGCTTTAACATCAAGAATGAAATTAACATCATTGAGAAGGCCTGGGGTAATGTCAGTAAGGACTGGTTGCTTGCAATTTGGTGGAAGCTTCTCCCAGACTTTTTTCAAGATTTTAAAACCTTTAATTGGTCAGAGGATCTCCCAAGAATCAAAAGAACATTGTGTTGATCTTGTAAAACAAGTTGGATTTGAAGAAGTGGAGAATGAGGATGTTGAAGAGCTGCTTGAGTCTCACTGTGAAGATTTCTCCATAGCGGATATTTAACAACTAGTCACTGAGGGAAAAGTAGAAGCTTGAGATGAAGACGACCAAGTCCAGGATGCAGCACCACAAAGGTTTCCACTTCTGTTGTGTTTTCTATCCTAAGGGAAATTGAGAAGCAGTTGCAACTCTCAGAGGACAACAATTACAATGCAGAATGCAGCAGGGTAGCAGTTTGTGGAATAAGATCTCATTTAGCACCCTAAGAACAGCTGCTTCATGAAAGAAGAAAAAGGGCACACTAGCAAAAAAGTGGATGTCATTTTTTAAGCCAACCCCCTAGAAACAGTTAGAAGACAATGAACAACAGCCATCCACTTCTGGATTAACCATTTTCCAGCCTAACCCTGCAACCACAATGCGCCTGAAGGTGAGGATGAGGATGATGATGATGATGATGGCGACCCTCAGTCCCTGCATTAACAGCAGAGCAACCTCAAAACCTCCTCATCCATCAAATCATCTTGACATTTTTATTTCAAGATAAAGTGTTAAATTTACTTTAATTCATATCTAATAATGAAATAAAACATTTATTCAAACTGTGCCATCCTTTGTGTTAGGTTTTTGAGTGATATTTTTGGTGGTCTGTCCTAACCCCACTTTTCCCACATGCCCCGTTATTTCTAAAAAGCAATTTTCTATAACATGATGTTGCAAAGGAATGCAACTATCGTGTTATAGCAGAACCCCTTGGAATTCAGATTTGTTAGTCTCTGGAAAGAAGAAGAGTTAACATTGAGTCATTTTTGACTTGAGGTATTAACTCGGTTTCCCGCTCCACAGATGTTAGACCTGCTCAGTATTTCAGATTTCCAGAATTTGCAACATTTTGCTTTATGCCACTTGGATATATTAATGCCCAAATGTTTCCGCTGATGGGTGAGTCCAGAACCAGAGGACACAGTTTAAAAATAAGGGGTAGGCCATTTAGAACAGAGTTGAGGAAAAACTTCTTCACCCAGAGAGTGGTGGATATATGGAATGCTCTGCCCCAGAAGGCAGTGGAGGCCAACTCTCTGGATACTTTCAAGAAAGAGATAGATAGAGCTCTTAAAGATAGTGGAATCAAGGATTATGGGGATAAGGCAGCAACAGGATACTGATTGTGGATGATCAGCCATGATCATAATGAATGGTGGTGCTGGCTCGAAGGACCAAATGGCCTACTCCAGCACCTATTGTCTATTGTCAAACATAAGTCAGTGAAATATTGCAAGGATTCTGGCATTACATTGAGTTTGTACGACTCGCAAACCATCTGTAGCCAAGTATGGGATAAATAATAAACATATCAGTGAACATGAACTCACATTCTTTGCTTTTCCTGAGCAATGAAAGGAAAATAGGAAAGACCTGCATTTATAGATTTGCTTTCATGACCACGAGGTCATGTGTTGTTGACTAACTACTTCTGAAGTCTGGTTCCTATTGTAATGTAAGGAACATGACAACCAATACAACAAATTCCCACAAACTGAAATGTGATCAACGTAACAGATTTTGTAAAGAAATTGTAGGAGGACTAGGCCATTTGGCCCCTCAAGCCTCTCCTGACATTTAACAAGATTATAGGAAAGATGTTGTTAAACTTGAGACAGTATAGAAAAGATTTACAAGAATGGACTGATGTGTTTGAGTTACAAGGAAAGGTAGAATAGGCTGGACTTTTTTTCCTTGGTGTGTTCGGGGCTGTAGAGTGACCTTATCGAGATTTATAAAATCATGAGGGGTATGGATAAGGTGCATAACCTTTCCTAGGATGGGTCGTTCAAAACTAGAGGGTAAATGAATAGGAAAGGTTTAGAGCAATATGGGCTGAAAACTGGCAAATGGGACAAGGTCAGATTGGGATGTGTGGTCAGTACAGACAAGTGGTGCCTAAGGGTGTGTTTCTGTGTTGTATGACACTATAAATAATGATCAGGTAATTTTTTTTGTGATGTTCAGTGCTCGGTGAATGATGACCAGGACACTGGAGACTACTCCCTGGCAGTTTTCCAAATGTTGGCATGGAATCTTTTATATGCACCTAAGAGGATGGCACAAGAGTTTTGCCTTAGATTTGTGCTGTTCAAGAGGAATTTAACCCCAAAAGCAAGAATGATAACTGCTGAACCACAGCTGACACACAAGGATAAACTGATGGCATAATTTCGGGCTTCTGTCACTACTTTTGTATCAAATCAGTATCCTTCTCTTGGCAACAAGTACTTAAGACACCAAATAGCATCTTTCATGACCTCAAGACATTCCAAAGCATTTTACAAGCAGTAGGAAATTTTGAACTGTTGTAACATTTGTAAGAAACACGTCAACCAGTTGCATGCTGCAAGCTCTCAAGAAAGTAGTCTAAAACTCTCAACACAATGAAAAACTCATGGGCTTTCATCAGGACCCAGCAGGAGAACTGAAAGTTGTGAGATTACATTTGTCTTAGTTGTACGACTTAGTAGAACTACTTAGTAGAGTTAGTGAACAAACCATTCATTTGTATTGTTGTCATCTTTGCTTTTAGGATGAAGCTAATGAGGATAATGATTTGCAAGACTGAAAGCACTATAGTGTCTGAGGAACCAACAGAACCAACTGAGGACTGATTGCTAAAGTGATTATGAGCTACCAGTACCATAGACCTTTTCATCCTCCTACAGCAATGGTTAACATTTTGATTTAAAAATAAAATCAAACAGTACTTGAGCATTATATAAATAATGAGATTTCTTAAAAGGTAACCTGGTATCCCTTTCTCTCCACAAGAACAGAAACTTGTCATTTTCCCTCAGTAGGTCATGCTCTTTCAGTCTATGCTCGGCAGTACTTGCCATGGATATTCTTGTCAGGAAAGAAACATTTTATAGGCCTAAGTATGCAAGGGCAGAGGAATAAGAAATATTCAAATTGTTTTTCTTATGGATGGCAGATAATAGAATTCATTTAGCAGTGAATTGTAGCCATCTTATAGTCAAATGTGACTAGTGTTTCATTTAATTTGCAACGTTTCAGTTTAATAAGAATTCTTGTAATGTAATAAACAGGTTCTACAAAAAGAAAGCATTTGTTTGTTCCATCCTGCAAGTAGGAATCAACTGAAGGTTCATTTGCATTCATGAGATCTGTGAATTTTCATTTCAAAGTCTCACCTGATCAAGCAGCAAGGCTTTACCACTACAGGGACGATGACCAAATAGTTTGTTCATGGACAATAATAATTGCAAACAAATCTCCCAAACTGGAGTTATGTTTGCTTCTGGTTGAAAATGTCTATTGTTAGAAACCAATGTGCAAATGAAAATAAGCAAGGCTTTTAAATGGAGATTGGTGCTACCATTTATTGCACAGTATAAAGTAAGAGTGGATTTGAGATTCTGACAGGGGTCTCATGACAAACAAAGCCTTGGTCTAGTTTGTTTTAAGAAACAGAGCCAGTAATGCCACTGAAACATAATTTTGTGGTTCATAACTGCTATCTGCAATAAATGAATATCTTAATAGGGTACCAACTCTGCCTGGATATGTTCCATTTGATGTTGTCATATGATTGATTTCAGCTATTGGTGATCCAACATGCCAATTATCACAGAACCCTGCATTCACAAGTCTTTTCAATATATATAGGTTTTGACATTTGAGGATTTGGTCACCCTAACCATCTGAACTCAATATTGAACGTGACAGTTTCAGACCATGAACGTTGTTCTCCATTTTGACTTTTGTTATTTTTCCAAGGACTAATCTATATCTTGTTTTTATAATCTTGCTTTCAGACATAGCTGACCTTTAATCTTCGACTAATACCTACTCTCTACTAATCCAGTTTCGTCACTGCAACTGTTACCAGGCCTCTGCCTTTTGTCTGTGTCATTTTTGATATTTGGTCACTCCCCACCTCAAATTTATCTCTGATCTACCCTTCTGTTCCACTTACCCCATCACTTTTGTTAACAGCATAAAAACCATCATATTTTTATGTTTCTTTAGTTCCAAAGAAAGGACTCGAAACATTAACTTGGTTTCTCACTCCACAAACGCTGCTGGACCTCCTGAGTTTTTCCAACATGCCTTTTATTTTAGATCTCCACCATCTTCCATTCAAAAAGGAAATTGGATTAATGTTTGAAGGAGGAGGATTTTCAGGGTTACAGGGAGAAGGTGGGGGAATGGCCCTAGAACAATATTCAGAGAGCTGGCACAGACACGATAGAACAAATACATTCCTTTTCCACTGGAACTATTCTGTTTCCTGATCATCCGGGATCGAGCAACCCAGTCAACAGATACTTGATTGACCACCTTAAGCATTCACCTCCTCCACCACTGACACACAGTACCCACAGTATGTACTATTATTGTGTGCTTCTTGTAGTACAGAGCTATAACTGGCCATGGGAGAAGCTTCTGTTTTCTTTCCATCCTGTGGCTCTACGGAAATCTCTGCTGTTTTTATCATCTGGCATTGGCATTTGTTGGGATAACTTGCAGATTCATACGCACCCTGTTTGACTGCGTACCTTCCTTGGCCATCCTGAAAGGGTCTCGAACCTAGAGATTCTTGTTCAGTGGCAGAGATGCTACCCACAGTGCAACAAGACTTTCAATATTCATGTATATATAAATTGTTAAAAATGAATATTAGCATTAAAATGCAACAATATAAAAATTTAGGGCATTTTTAGGAATAATGTGAAGGTATCACAGTCTGTACATCAGCAAAGAATACATAGGGTAGAAGCAATATATTTGTTATTTTCAAAAGTGAGAAAAGTTTTGTCATGTAAGAAAGTGAAACCTTAAGACTTTCAGCCCATCAAGTTTGCTGTGCCATTCAATGAGATCAAAGCTGATAATGAAGAAAGGTCATTGCCAAAATGTTAATTCTGCTTTCTCTCCACAGATGCTGCCAGACCTGCTGAGTTTTCCAGCGATTTCCGCTTTTAGAATCATGGAGTCAAACAGCATGGAAACAGACCCTTCAGCCCAACCAGCCCATGCCAATCATGTTCCCAGACAAAACTAGTCCCACCAGTCTGCTCTTGGCTCATATCCCTCCAAACCTTTTCTCTTCATGAACTTATCCAAATGGCTTTTTTAAAAAACATGTTTAACATTGTAACTGTAATCGTCCACCACTTTCTCTGCAGTTTATTCCATACACAAACAGTCAGTGTAAAAAAAAGTTGCCCCGTATGTCTTTAAAATCTTTCTCCTCTTGCCTTAAAAATATGCCCTTTAATTCCACACCCCAGGGAAAAGACCCTTGTCATTCACCTTATCTATGCCTGTTATGATTTTATAAACCTCAAGACGGTCACCCCTCAACCTCCTATGCTCCAGCTTAAAAAAAAAGTCCCAACCTTTCCAGTATATTTTTATATTTCAAACCCTCCATTCCTGGCAACTTCCTGCTAAATCTTTTCTGAACCCTCTCTGGTTTAATAATATGCTTCCTAAAACAGGATAACCAGAACTGAACACAGTAGGTTGGAAGAGGCCTCACCAACATCCTCCATGACCTCAACATAACGTCCCAACTCCTATACTCAAACATTTGAGCAACAAAGGCAACTGTGCTAAACACCTTCATAATTACCCTGCCTACCTGTGATGCAAATTTCAAAGAATTATGTAGCTGAATTCCTACATCTCTGTGCTGCAACACTACCCCAGACCCTATCATTAATTATATTAGTCCTGTCCTTGTTTGTATGACCAAAATGCAATACCTCATATTTATCCTAATTAAACTCCATCTGCTACTCCGCAGCCCATTGACCCAATTATCAAGATTTCTTTGTAATCTTAGATAACCTTCTTCACTATCCACAACACCACCAGTCTTGGTGTCAATTGCAAACCATGCCTCCTATATTACCATTCAAATGACAAAAAAAGTAGAACTAGTACCAATTCCTGTAGAACACTGTTGGTCACAGGGCTCCAGACCGAAAAACAGCTCTCCACCACTACCCTCTGTCTCATGCCCTAAAGCCAATTTTGTATCCAATTGGTAAGCTCACCCTGAATCCCATGTTTGTTTCTGATAAACCTCAACTCCACTTTCCTGCAACAAAAACAGAAAATGCTGGCAAAGAACATAAGAACTAGGAGCAAGAGTAGGCTACCTGGCCCCTCGAGCCTGTCCCGCCATTTAATAAGATCATGGCTGATCTTTTTGAGACTCAACTCCACTTACTCGCCCACTCACCATAACCCTGAATTCCTTTATTGTTCAATAATTTATCTAGCCTTACCTTAAAAACATTCAGCGAGGTAGCTTCAACTGCTTCACTAGGCAGGAAGTTCCACAGATACACAACCCTTTGGGTGAAGAAGTTTCTCCTGACCTCAGTTCTACATCTGCTTCCCTTTATTGTGAGGCAATGCCCTCTGGTCCTAGTTTCACCTGCTAGCAGAAACAACCTCCCTGCCTCCACCTTATCTATTCCCTTCATAATCTTACATGTTTCCATAACATCTCCCCTCATTCTTCTAAATTCCAAGGAGTATAAAGCCAGTCTATTCAGTCTCTCCTCATAATCCAGTGCTCTCAACTCTGGAATCAACCAAGTGAATCTCCTCTGCAGGTCTGTGAAAGATAGGGTTGGAGTGGGAGGAAGAGCCCAAAGAGAGAGAACATTTGGACAGAGAAAAGGTGTGACTAACTAAAGCTCAGCAGGTCTGGCAGCATCTGTGGAGAGAAATCAGAAGTAATGTTTCAGGATGAGTGATCCTTCCTTAAAACGGATGGTAGCCAAGAAAATGATGATTTGTTTTATGCAGAAGATGGGGTGGTGGGTTTGGGGTAAGGAAAAGATAATAGGTGGCTAACAATGGGTTGTGTATAAAAGCATACAATGTGAAAACAAGGCGTGTTATGGGGAGTCCAAGATAATAAAATGTGAGGCTGGATGAACACAGCAGGGCCAGCAGCATCTCAGGAGCACAAAAGCTGACGTTTCGGGCCTAGACCCAGAGAGGTATCACTGTTATGGGGAGGCTGGGTTAAGGATAATAGAGAAGATGCGTCAAGCCCTAAAATTCTTGGTTTAGGCGTTGGTCAGGGAACGTGGTGGTGTGTTGAAGTATCAGGCAACTGGAAGCTCAAGGTCTTTTTTGTAGACAGAACATGTGTTCGTTGTTCCCTGACTAACATCTCTGTCTCAGGTTTGCTGCAGAGCTCCAGTGCAGCTCAACACAAGCTGGAAAAACAGCACTTCATTTTCTGCTTGGGGACTCTACAGCTTTCTGAACTCAATATCAAGTTCAACAATTTTAGGGCTTGGAACACCTTCTCCCATGTCCAAACCCCAGCCCCAACACACCAGGCCTTATTATCACATGAGCTGCTACTGCACTCCACCCATCATTAGCTACTAATTGGAGATGGCAAGAACTGCAGATGCTGGAGTCAGAGAATGACACAGTTATTCCTGTGTCTGTTGAATTTCTGAAGGGTCCTCACCTGACAAGTCAATTTTCCTGCTCCTCTGATGCTGTCTGGCCTGCTGTGTTCTGCCAGCTCTTCATTGTCCACTACTAGTTATTCATTCTTCTGGGCATATCGTTAGTCATACCTTTTCTCTGTACAAATGTTCTCTCTCTTTGGGCTTTCTCCACCTATTGTTTATTTCTAAATCCTTTCTCCCACTCCAACCCTGTCTTCTGCACAAGAAAAACCTTGCTCCTTGCTGCCATCAGATCTGAGGAAGTCATTGAACCCAAAACATCTCCTCTGCTTTCTCTCCACAGATGCTGCCAGACCCGGAGATTTTCTAGCAATTTCTGTTTTTGCTGCCACAGATTCACCACCATTTGAAGGAGAAAGATCCTCTCATCTATGTCTTAAATGGTCAACTCTGAGATTACACCCTCTGGTCCTGTACCAACATATCGGAGGAAAATACCTCTCACCATCAAGTCCCGTAAGAAAACAAGGTATAGAGCTGGATGAACACAGCAGGCCAAGCAGCATCATAGTAGCTGGAAAGTTGATGTTTTGGGCCTAGACCTTTCTGCTAGGCCTGAAACGTCAGCTTTCCTGCTCCTGAGATGCAACTTGGCCTGCTGTGTTCATCCAGCTTCACACTTTGTTATCTCGGGGATTCTCCAAATCTGCAGTTCCCATTGTCTTTGAAACAAGTCCCCTAAAGAATTTCGATGCACATCCTGCTTTAACTCAATGTCATTCATTTCAACGCCCTAATTCTTCTAAACTCCAGTGAGTATCGTAAATGAAAAGTTAGACAAAAGTGGCATGACAATCATTTGATATATCCAATGATACAAACAGAAACAGCCTCCTTAACAGTTACCCATAACACCTCGCGCCTTCCCGTGAATATCCAGGCTATTCGTGAATTTCCGTGGCAATGACGTGCCATTCCACTCCGGAGAGCGCTTCGGGTGTGTTCGACTAGTGGTGACTTCATCGAGGCGGGGCATCAATGTACTCTCCCTCCACTGACGATGCGGACGCTGAAGAGGGAATGGCTCTTCGGAAAGCCCCGCTACCCGCGTTCGTGCATTTCCGTCAGACCTTTTCGTTTCGGCCGTGCGTCACGGCGCCGAGCCGGAGGGCGGGCGCCATGTTGTGGACGGTGTTTTTCTTCCTCTCAGTCAGTGTGTGTAATGGAGAGACACCCGGGGGTCGGATCCGCACAGAAAAGCACCGAGAAAATAGCTGCCAATATCAAAACGCTTAAACAGTAACAACAGAACCGTTTATTTCCTATCTCAAGAATCAGTGAGAGCTTAATTGCAGTGCCCGGTGGTAATTTTTTTTACAATAGGAGAGAGATATATAATTTTTGAGCAGACAAAAGGGAGAGCGAGAGAAAATGTCTCTCGAAAGCCTCACCTCCTCCAACAAGCAGTCCCCCCAAAACGAACACAACAACATCAACCTCACTGAGTCAGGAGACGAAAGGTCGAGTAAAAACAACCTTTTTATCCAACATTTCTCTTTTTATATATTTATATTAAAAAACAAATTATCCATCAATTACCAAGGTCAATTTTTCTGAAGGGAAACCTTGGAAACGGAAGGTAGAGGAATGTAACTGTGGATTAACTTTTTTTAAAGAAGGATTTTTTCTTTATCTCATTCTAAATCCTCTTAAAATTGGTCGCTGGACTTTATATATATATATATATATATATATGTGTGTGTGTGTGTGTATATATATATATATATATATAATATAATTATCCTTTTATATAAAAAGGAACTAAGGGATGATTTAAGGCCTAATCGCATGCTTGGGTGCTGGATTACAATGTGACTATGTCGTTAATGCAAAGGAATTCTTTTTATAGTAGGGCCTATTTCTGTATGCTTATTAATTTTATTTCATTGATGCTTATTCTTTCCTCTCGTCCTTTAACAAAACGCAGCCTAGTTAAAGGACATCGGCAATTGACCTTTGAACTTCGTTTTTTTTACCCAGCGTCCCTATTATAAATGGAAAAACATTTATCATTTATTTTAAACCTGCTTTGAATCTGTCTTGATGTCTTTGTGATCTTATTTTAAATATGCATGACCCATTTTAAAACATGGCTTTGCAATCCCCTCACAAATACAACTACGAGTTTTATTCATTTATAACGTGACTTCTTCAGTTTGGTCCGTTCAAAATCTGTTGTACCTATATTAAAAAAAAGCACCTTGTGTTTGTACAGTATTTGCTGGTCATGATGAAACATTCATTCCTTTGTTTGCAAAGAAAAACAAATTACAACTCATTTGATTGTTTTCAGCGTCTTCAGCAATGAATACTAACTGGTCCCTTGCCCTACATTCTTTTGTAGATCCAGTTTTCTTCTTCTTATGAGGAGAAAGAGGTACAGTGTTGCCATTAGGATTTCAATAAAGTGTAGTGGCGAACATATAAAATTTTAAAAATAGTCTAAATGAACTGAAAACACTCGACAATACAATTTAGATTTTACCCTTCAAATTCAGATTGCTAACTATGGGTTATATAAGTAAATGAAGTACTGGTAACATTTGCACTAATAGCGAGAGTAATTTGTGACATTGTCATTTTCAGTCAGCAGACAAATTAGAACAACATTGAAATGGGAATCAGTCATTGCAGGTTGAATTCAACTGCATTTTTAATATTATAGATCAAAATGCTGCTTTAGTTGAACTCTGCCTTTATCAAAAATCGTTAATCATGAAGTTATTTTATCGATATCCTGGAGTTAAATAACACATACTACCCCCAACATTGACAAAATCATCACATGTCTTGAAATAGGTCTCATCAAAGAAATTTGAGTTACATGTAGAGTTCATAAATGGGGTAAGTACAAACCTGAAGATCTCGATAAATCAATTTCATGTGTCGATACTGAATAGCTTAATCTTTTAACTTGAACAGTGTAGTTATGATGTGAACGATAGTTATTATTGTATCGATAACTGTTTTGCTTCAGTAATTGATGAGAGCGATTGTATTTGGGGTAACATAGAACCTGGCTAGGAATTTGATTGACATGACAGGATAATAATTTATGAACAATAGATATTTAATGAGGATGAGCCACTTTTTTTATAATTTCATTCTCTCTGATCTTGCATTTTCCAATTTGGATCACAGAGCCATCGAAGAGCAGAATTTCGGAATAGTATTGCCAATCTTTACATTAACGTTGAGCACTATTGACAGTCAACTCATTTGCAAAGTCATGGAATTAAGCAAGGAAAGTTTGAAATGCGGTTGGGAAATTTAAGATCAGATTGAAAGAGAAAATTAAATAATAAAATGTAGGTAATTCTCATTAGCTGTTTTTCTTATTTACAAATTACCATCCTGTCATGTTGATTATCTTCTTGTGGATCATAATTTTAAGAGTTAGCAACAAAGCTTTTTTCATTGTTCTTCAAGGAGAAGATAATCTGAGTTCTTTGAATCGGTGCAGAATGTTTGTTTATCTTTGGAGTAGAAAAAGTTATCTCTCATTTATTGAGTTCCCATTTCTGGCACCAGTAATGCTGAGCAGTTCTGAAAAATTGGTGGGGATTAGTAACTCAATCTTGTTGTCTATTAAATGATTCATGACAGTGCCTTTAGACTAGATCAGGTAATGTTGAAGCTAGGATGTGGTGGGAATTTAAGGAAGAGGAAACTAGCTGCATATGGGGAATAATATGAAAGACTGTAAATTATTAGATCATTGTTATGACTCCATCTGTTGGACTTATTTATTAAAATGTATGGTGTATTCCCACTCACTCAATTAGTAAAAGCTGTGTGCCTTTGAGCTGTACAATGTGAAGGGACTAGGCCCGAAATGTCAGCTTTTGTGCTCCTAAGATGCTGCTTGGCCTGCTGTGTTCATCCAGCTCCACACTTTGTTATTTCGGATTCTCCAGCATGTGCAGTTCCCATTATCTCAGATAGTGAGGGCAGTACAGTGCCCCTTTAAGGAGAGAAAATCACATTGATGTTGGAAGTACAACTGCATGTGGACATCACCTAAGGAGAGGATTGGGTTCTACCGTTAGGTATGCATTATGGAAAAATCAACCAACTCTTCTACATAAATAGTAATCTTACGAAGGAAAAGGAAGTTACTGAGAACCATGTTGCAGCTTGAGTATGATGCAATATGTTCAGTAGAGCAGGAGAGGAGAAAATGCACTTGTACACCAAAATAAATTGAGAAAGTTGCATTAATGAACACAGCAGGCTGAAACGTCAAGCTTTCCTGCTCCTCTGATGCTGCTTGGCCTGCTGTGTTCATCCAGCTTTACACCGTGTTATCTCAGATTCTCCAGTATGGGCAGTTCCTACTATCTCTGAGAAAGTTGCATTGTTTTGTTAGTTTTGATAGTACGTTTGAGATTTTGTGGGCAAGTTATAAAAGTTTTGGAAAATGGTCAATAATTGTAATTGTTTAATGTAGCCATAAAGAGACTAATTTGTCTCTTTGGTGCCTGGTGACATATGAGGCATCTTACTTTTTCTACAGCTTCTATATTCAACAGATAATGGTTGTTTCCTTCATGGACATTTCCTGTTTTGCACATGATATGTTGTTAATCTGACCAGAGTTTTGGCCTGGATGTAAGTGGGGATCACAATATTCAGGTGAACGAGTGCCTGAAAAGACTTAACTCCAGTCTTCATAGCCTGGATTGTTCTTTCCAGCTCACTAGGAAGAAAACTCATTGTATGAAACACTGTAATGAAATACTTTTGAATGCTTTATTGCATTTGCTCCTAGACTTCTCACAGCCTTCTTGATTAATGGCAGTTGTTGAAGAGCCATGGCTAATAATTGCAGAAATGTATCATTATTTCTAGACTGGTTTTGTTTTTACCTAACTCCTAGCGTCACTAGAATACTCGTTTGCTTCATTTAGATGCAATTGAAAGGTAAGGGACGGGGGAAAATTGTGTTTAGTTTCTTGAACCTTAGTTACACATACTTAAACTACTGTGGCAGGTTTGGTCATCATATTATTACATGGGTATACAGACACTGGAGAGTATGCAGAGGAATTATGAGAAAAAATGTAAAATATTTAGGCGTTCATATCTGGGAAAGATTGGCAAGCTGGGTCATTTCTCTAGGTGGAAAAATAAGGTAGTGGCCTTACAGAAGTCTTTAAAATGATGAAGAATTTTGATAGAGTGGAAATAGGGAAGACGTTTAATCTTGTGGGGAAGAGCATAACTATGTGCCATCAATATAAGATTGTCTACTTGATCAATGGGGACTCTGCAGAAGAAACTTACCCAAGGATTGGTAAGAATGCAGTTTAAGGGAATGGTTGAATGAATGATATAGATGCAAATAAGGGTATTTGAGACAAGTTTATGCTGGGAAAGAGCGTGATTGGCCTGCTTTTATGCAGTACATACTACACAGTTCTCCTTGTGCGAATCCAAGCTAGGAGAGTCTCTATGCTTTCCAGTGATTTAAAAATATAATACATAATTCATTTGGGGATAGCTAGCACAGTGATAATGTCATTGGACTAATAATCTAGAAACCAAGGTCTATGATCTGCTGGGGTGTGTTCAAGTGCTATCAGGCACCTGGTGGAACTTGAATACAATTGACAAATCTGGAATATAAAACTAGCTTCAGTAATGATGATCATTTCGACTGTCATTGATTGTTTCAAAAAAGACCACATCTGGCTCAATAGCGTCATTAAGGGATGGAAATCTGTTTTCTTTATCCTGTCTGGCCTACTATGACTCCAAATCGAAGTAATATGTTTGATTCTTAACAGCCCTTTCAAATGGCCTAGCAAGGTACTCTGTTGAAGGAGATTAAGGATGGGCAACAAATACTGGCCTTGGCAATGATGCCAAAGCTCTATGAAAGAATATACTATGAAAGAAATCAGGGTGTAGTTTTTGAAGATAGACCAGAAGTATTGACTTCATTTTGCAATGTTTTATGTGGAGATTCATTTTGAAAATACACATTGCCCATGAGGCAGACAGTGACAACTGGAAATGTTTGAAATTCTATACCAAAATCCTCAGTCGTCTCAAGAAAGATTTTCCAGCATGTGAGTTGCTAGCACAATGGATAGATATTCCTAAGTCATTTGGCCCAGTTTTAACTCAAAAGAAAGATATAATAAGGTACACTCCCTCTGCTTTGGTTTTGAGCCTTTTAGTAAAAAGAAATCCTGTTCACTTTTAACAGATAGTAGGAACTGCTGATGCTGGAGTCAGAGATAACACACTGTAGAGCTGGAGGAACAAGCAGGCCAGTCAGCATCAGAGGAGCAGGAAAGTTGACATTTTGGGTCAGGACTTTCCTCTGGTGCTGCCTGGCCGACTGTGTTCACTTTTAATCTATATAGAGCATACTGTTCCTATTTAAAGTGGGATGGTTGCCTCTTTAGTATCAGAAGGGAAACTGGTCCATAGCATAGAAGATGTTCCCTGGTTATTTGTCACTATTTTAAGTTCCTCATACACCATTCACTGTCTGTGACAGTTATCAGATTTCTGTTAGTATCACTAGTATTGCAAGATGTATGAAACTTGACTTTTTTTTGCCAAAAGAATTCCTTTGGGATAGAGCTTGTATCTGCTGAGCCTTGACCCAGCACTGACTGTGTATGAATTCACCATAATAGAAATTTTTCTGGTCGGATAACTTATGATTTCTTTTTAGGCTGTAAGTTTACATAAAATCGAGTGAATGGCATAAAGGTTTAGGTGTTAAGTCAACTGAAAAAGCAACAGCTTGCCTTTATATTGGCACCTTTAGTTTTAAAGCACCCAACACTTTATACGGGACCATAATTATCCAAAAAAATTGACACTGACCTAAAGAATGGGGTATTGGGACAGATAATCAGAAGCTTGCCCAAATGCCACATGTTTGAAATGCTTTAGGATAAAGAGATGCAGAGTATTTAGGTGGGAATGCCAGAGTTTAGGCCTTAGACGGCTGAGTCCATAGCCACCAACGATGGGATGCGAAAGCGGGTGTTATGTATGAGGGTAGGTTTGAAATAATAGAAGTCTTTCTGGTATTAGTAGATAGGTGCCAATTTGAAGAGGCTTTAAAAAGTTCAAATTGTTGTATTCCTAATGTTTGGTAATCAAACTTGCATGCTGGTTTTTTATTGGGCAGTACAAGCCAGGATGCTGTGAGGTTTGACATTAGTTTCTTTTAATAAAATTTGTTTTAGATTGTTTGATTTTC
The DNA here is from genome assembly GCF_030684315.1 of Stegostoma tigrinum. Taxonomy (NCBI): domain Eukaryota; kingdom Metazoa; phylum Chordata; class Chondrichthyes; order Orectolobiformes; family Stegostomatidae; genus Stegostoma; species Stegostoma tigrinum. The sequence continues at coordinate 3,155,603 of NC_081392.1, read as the reverse complement.
GTACCAGCAGAGCTTCAATTGACCTTAATTTCCCAGGGCCATGGAAGGAACAAGTCGGATGAGGTTCACTGTTCTGAATGTAATTTAATAGCTTATAGTGGCAAATATGCCCCTATCAGCTGAGGCTGGGCTGGGATATAGTGCCACAGGTCATATCGTCTCTGATGAAGGGTCTAGGCCCGAAATGTCAGCTTTTGTGCTCCTAAGATGCTGCTTGGCCTGCTGTGTTCATCCAGCTTCACACTTTGTTATCATAGAATTGCTTGTTGGCTTTCCATGTCTGGTCTTTCATAAACAGCAACACTTGATTAAGGTATTAGATGGTCACCAAATATGTTTCAGCTCTTGCAGGAGTAGAGAAAATTGTCTTAGGTGTGCATTGATTTAAAATTATCAGATGAAAGTTAAGGCTGTGAACAATTGCCAATTTATCGATATAATAAATTTGAACAAAGTTCTGTGATATTTAATGATAAATCCATGCTACTATTTTAGATTTTAGGTATTACCTGTGCGTGTACCATAATGGCACAATTAAACTTAAAGGCAAGTTTGTTAAAGACATAAATGATAGCAATTCACTGCTTGGCAGTCAATATTTGAGAGAAAGAAGATTAAAATTCTGTGTAGTATCCTTTGTCAGAATGGTTATGGTGCATAGTTTTCACCAAAGAGCAGCTATTGCATGTTCAGTATATATATAGACCTTAATTGAAGGAAAAAGATACGAAAACCTGTATATTAGGTAGAAATCTTGTTCAGGCAAATGAGAATGACATTGAATTACCATACCTAGCCCTCAGACTGATCAAAGCAACTGCACAGGAAATGTAAATTACGCAGTGTGCAGCAGGAGAACACAGAAGGCCGAGCAGGAAAGTTGACATTTCGGGTCAGGACCCTTCTTCAGAAATGGTGAAGGGAAGGGGAGCTCAGAAATAAATGGAGAGAGGTGGGGGTGGGGCTGGGGAAGGTAGGTGGGATAGTGATAGGTGAGTGCAGCTGTTACCTGTTTAACACGTTCTTAGTAAACCAAGAATACATATTAAAATGCCAGAAATGTGAAAACATTTTTCCGTCTGATTTTCTCCCGTTTCAGAACCATTGATTCTTTCTTCCTGGAGCCTAGTCCCTTGGATATCTGCATGACGCTTTTACTCTAAATGTGTAGGCCAGGATATTTAGTGGTGGAGGTTTAATCCTGAAGAAAACCGTAGCCCATGCTGCTGCTTGTTTTCACCAATCATCAACACATACTTTCTAGATGGGCTGTGTTCAGGATGGAAACCCTGGTTGGTTCCCCTTCCTTCAGTATTGGGTACTAAAACCAGAGTGCACCATGTGCGCTTGAACTGTTTGAGTTCATTCACCTTCACCGGAGACGAAACCTTGGGGCTTTGTTGGTGCACTTGCCCTAAATATTCACTACCTCAGTGCTGATTCAGTGGGGCACCTCTACTTTAGGGGTGTCATACCACTATTGCAGTTCTGCAAATTAGAAGGTTCAACTTCAACCTCTGGACTGTGCAGAGCTCACTGACCAGCCAAGACACAAGTTGATGTCCTACAATTGATTTGAGTGCTTGTGAGGTTAGAAGGGGAAAAAGATATTCTGAATTCATTTGAGGACAAGAATATATACCTAGTGTTACCACTTAGAATTCTCACAGAAAATGCAGAGTGCTGAAAATACAATAATCACAGGAGTGCTCAATTTCATAAGTGCCTATCAAATGCTGGTTGCTGCCTCAACAGAGTGAAACAACAATTGACTTTCACTGGCTGCTCTCCTAAGTGAGCAATAACCAGTATTTTGAGGTATAAGAGGGCTCCTGGGACAAATGGAACCCAATCCCCAAAGCATTACTGGCATCATCAAGAGATAATTGGAAGTATCGCATCCATAGCAATGTTGTTTATTCATACAATGAATGAAATTGTTCTTTAAAGTTATAGTCAATTTGACTTGGTGAGAGACTGTCGTATTAAACTATGAGTACATTATATATCTGACAGTCAGGTTCTTGTTAGAATTACAATGCTATTTTACTTAAGCTTTGCACAGTGAAGTTAGCATCCTGCATCTGTCTCTGTGATCAGTGAAATTGGATGGTGGTCAGTGCTGATCTCAACAAAGGACAGTAGTTTTATTGTTTTCAGTTCATTGGGTTATAACTGGCATCGTGGATTATCTTTTCTATTGCTTACATACTAATTAATCATTTGTTTTTCTATGTACTGTCAATTTCTGCTTTTGATGATTCGTTTCTGGTAATATAGGGAAGAAGGAGAACTGGAAGAAGGAGAATTAGAAGATGATGGTGAGGAAATCGAAGCTCAAGAGGAGTCCCAGGAGAAAATCAAGAAAGAGAAATGTGAAAAACAGGAACGGGATCATGAGGATGATGAGAAAGATAAGGACAAGTCCCATCGTAGGATGAAGAGAAAACGAAAAAAAGAAAGGGAAAAAGAAAAGAAGAGGTCAAAAAAGAAACGGAAATCAAAGCACAAGGTAATCAGCTGTAATGTTCGACATCAACTGTACTTCCGTATATGCAGTGCTCAAGTTAAGGTACATGCACTACTGACAGCTAAGTCTCAGATTAATAGTATCGGCTGGGAATGTACAAATCCAAGTCATATTTCAGCAGTATAAGACTTATCAGGTATTGTGCACTTCTCTTCACCACTCTATAGGAAGGATGTGAGGCTTTGGAGACTGTGCAGAAGAAGTTTATGAGAATCAAAACCGAAAGAACTGCAGATGCTGTAAATCAGAAACAAAAATATAGATTTCTGGAAAAGCTCAGCTAGTCTGGCAGCATTTGTGGACAGAAATCAGTGTTAATGATTTGGGTCAAGTGACACTTCCTCAGAACTGATTGTAGCTAGGAAATTGTCAGTTTATAGGCTGAAGATAAGGTGGGAGAGTGGGTAAGGATTAAATGGTAAAAGGGGATAGAGACCAAAGACAGAGAACAGTTGGTTAGACAAAGGAGTCAGTAATGATCTGGCTAGGAGGGTGAGGAGCTATTAATGGAGACTGCTAATGGCTAACAATGGATTGAATGTTGTAGCAGACTATGTGATAACAAGGCCTAGTGTGTGGGGATTGGGATAAAGACATGGGAGATCTCAAGCCCCAAAGTTGTTGAACTCAATATTAAGTCCAGAACCCTGTGGGTCCCAAAGCAGAAAATGAAGTGATGTTCTTCCAGCTTGCGCTGTGCTTTACTGGAACACTGCGGCAAGTCTGAGACAGGGGTGTTGGCCAGGGGAACGTGGTGGTGTGTCGAAGTGGCTGGTGACAGAAAGTTCAGGTTCTTTTTTTCAGACAGAACGCAAGTGTTCTCTGAAACAGTTACCAGTCTATGCTTTGTTTCTCCTATGTAGAGGAGACCGTATTGTGAGCATTGAATGCAGTAGACTAGATTGTGTGAACTGCAAGTAAAGTGTGGCTTCACCTAGAAGGTGTATTTGGATCCTTGAATACTGAGGAGGGAGGAAATAAATGGACAGCTTTTACACCTTCTGTGGTTGCAGCGGAAGGTGCTGTAAAGCTGTGGGGGGCCGTGTTGGGAATGAAGGAAGAATGGATCAGTGTATCCTGGACAGAACGGTTCCTGCGGAAAGCTGGTAAGGAAGGGGATATATATCTGGTGGTGGTATGTTGCTGAAGGTGGCAGAAATGGCAGCTAATGAGCATCAGAATGTGGATATTGATGGGATGGTAGGTAAGGACAAGGGGGACCTTATCGCTGTTGTGGAGGGAAGAGAGTGGGTGAGGGCCGAAGTGAGGGAATCTGATCCCGTTGAGGGTCCTGTAAACAACAGTGCTGGGGAATTCTCTGTTGAGGAAGAAAGTCGACATTTCAGAGGCTCCCTTGTTGACTTGTCAAAGTTGGCACCATCAGAACAAATGTGATGGAGATGGAGGAATTGGGAGAATGGAGTAGAGTCTTTCCAGGAAACGAGGTGCGAGGATGTACAATCCAGGTAACTGTCTGTGTCAGTGGGTTATAGTAGATATTGATAGCCAGTCTATCCCCAGTTATGCCTGTCTTTTTGTGGTGTACACAAGAAAGAGTTGTGGGTTGGGACTGGAATAGGACTGAAACAAGGAATGTTCCATGTACCCCACAAAGAGATGGGCATAACTGGGGCCCATGTGTGGACCTGTGGCCATCCCTCTCACCCGAAGAAAACGAGAGGAGTTAAAAGACAAGTTGTTCAGAGTGAGGATAAATTCAGCCCATTGGGTACATGTAATATTCCTCATTCCAGTCCTATTCCGGATCCCACTCTCAAGTCTTTATCTGGAATATTGATGATATGATAGGTGCTGCCTCTCTGTCTCATTCCGACTTGGTAAAGCTTTTCCTTCCAGTTTCCACTCTATTCTCGCCTTCATATAATCCATCTCTGAATCCTCCAATCCGTTCATCGACATCTCTGTTTCCATTTCCGGGGATAGACTGGCCACCAAAATCCAGTGTAAACCCACTGACTCCCACAGGTACCTGGACTGTACTTCCTTGCATCCTGCTTCCTGTAAAGACTCTATGCCATTCTCCCAATTCCTCCGTCTCTGTCACATTTATTCCGATAATGCCAGTTTTGATAAGGGAAGCCTCTGAATTGACCACTTTCTTCCTTCTTCCTCAACAGAGGATTCCCTAGCACTGTTGCTGTGAGGGCCCTCAGCTTCTATCCTCAACGACTCTCTTCCCTCCCGCAACAGTGATAGGGTCTCCTTTGTCCTTACGTGCCATTCCACCAGTGTCCGTATCCAGAGGATCATTTGCTGCCATGTCTGCCACCTCCAGCAAAATGCCCCCACTAGATACATATTCCCCTCCCTTGCTAACCTTCCACAGGACTGTTCCCTCCAGCACACACTCGTCCACTCTTCCTTCACTCCCAACAACCTCACCACTCCCCATCTACTACAACTGCAAAAGGTGTAACACATGTCCATTTACTTCCTCCCTCCTCAGTATCCAATGGCCCAAACACACCTTCCAGGTAAAGCAACACTTAATCTGCATTTCACATAATCTGGTCTACTGCATTCATTGCTCACAATGTGGTCTCTCTACATTGAGGAAATGAAGCGTAGACTGGGTGACTGCTTCACAGAACATTAGGGTTCTGTCCGCAAAAATGAACCTGAACTTCCAGTTGCCTACCATTTCAACATACCGCCATATTCCCTGGCCAACATCGCTGTCTCAGGCTTGCTGTCGTGTTCAAGTGAAGCTCAGCACAAGCTGGAGGAACAGCACTTCATTTTCTGCTTTGATACCCTGCAGCCTTCTGGACTTAATATTGAGTTCAACAACTTTGGGGCTTGAACTCTCCCATGTCCTTACCCCAATCCCCACAAAATAGGCCTTGTTATCACATAGTCTGCTACCACACACAACCCATTGTTAGCCATTTGCCGTCTCCATTAATAGCTCTTCACCCTCCTAGCCAGATCATTATCAACTCCTTTGTCTGTCCAACTGTCCTCTGTCTTTGGTCTTTATCCCCATTTACCATTAAATCCTTACCCACTCCTCCCACCTTATCATTTGCATGTAAACTGACAATTTCCTAGCTACCATCAGTTCTGAGGAAGGGTCATTTGACCCAAAATGTTAACACTGATTTCTGTCCACAGATGTTGCCAGACCTGCTGAGCTTTTCCAGCAATCCTAAGTTTGCAAAAATGTTGCCTGGAACGGAGTGTATTAGCTATAATAAGAGTGTAAAGACTGCAGATGCTGGAAGCCTGAGTCAATAGATATGAAGCTGGAAAAGCCCAGCAGGTCAGACAGCATCCAAGGAGCAGGAAAGTCAACGTTTCGGGCTATAACTCTTGGTCAGGGCCTTGGATTCTTCTTGCTCGACCGTCAGAGGCTGAGGGGTGACCTGACAGAAATATGTACAGTTGTGAAAGTCATGGATAGAGTAGATAGTCAGAATCTTTTCCCCAAGATGGACATATCATATTCTAGGGGCCTTAGCTTTAAGGTGAGAGGGGAAAAGTTCAAAGGAGATCAGCAAGGAAAGTTTTTTTACACTGATGCCTGGAACGTGTTGTTAGGGTAGATGGAGAAGCAGAGATGATAGCAGTGTTTCAGAGATATTTAGACAGTCATAGGAACAGGTAGAGAATAAAGGAGTACTGATAGTGTGAAGGCAAGTGAAATTAGTTTAAAATTGCTTCATGGCCGGTGCAGATACAATGGGCTGAAGGGCCTGTTCTGGTCCTGCACTATTATATGTAATTTGTATGTTACGATTCCTTTAAAATTTAGATGTTCATGCAGCCATTTTTCAATGAGTTAATCCTACTGCGGCCATTCACTGTATTTTTATCATAGAACAAGGCCCATTTGATTCCAGACTGCTTGATATTTGTGGGAGATAGCGCCGATGCTGGAGAATCTGAGAATACAAGGTGTAGAGCTGGATGAACACAGCAGGCCAAGCAGCACCAGATGAGCAGGAAAGCTGATGTTTCAAGTCTGGACCCTCTTCGGAAAAATGACGAAGGGTCCAGGCCCAAACGTCAGCTTTCCTGCTCCTCTGATGCTGTTTGGCCTGCTGTGTTCATCCAGCTCTACACCTTGTTTTCTCTTATACTTGATATTTGTGGAATTTTATAGAGAAAGTTATAGTACAAGAGATACCATTCAACCCAGTGCATGTGTCAGTATAAAAACAAACCTCTGCAGTCTAATTCTCACTCCTTGTGTTTTTTCTGTTGTCTCATAGATTATAGCACGAACAAACAGTCACCACAGGAGTAATATGGCATGAGAATTGTAGAGTCATAGAGCTAGAAAGCATTGAAATGGACCCTTTGGTCCAACTCGTACGTACCGACCAGATATCCTCTATATATCTAGTCCCATTTGCCAGCATTTGGCCCATTAAACCCTTCCTATTCATAATACTATCGCGATGCCTTTTAAAAGTTGTAATTATACCAGCCTCCTCCACTTCCCCAGACAGCTCATTCCATACATGGACCACCCTCTGTGTGGAAAAAGTTGCCCCTTAGGCCCCTTTTAAATCTTTCCCTCTACCCTTAAACCTATGCCCATTAGTTTTGGACTTGCCCACCCTGGGAAAAAGACCTTGCTTATTTACCTTACCATTGCCCCTCATGATTTTCTGAACCTCACGAACGTCACCTCTCAGCTTCTGACATTTCAATGAAAAAATCCCCACCATATTCGACCTCTCCCTATAGCGCAAACTCTCCAACCCTGGCAACATCCTCAAATCTTTTCTGAACCCTTTCAAGTTTCACAACATCCTTTCTATAACAAGGAGACCAGAATTGCATGCAATACTCCAAAAGTGGCCAAACCTATGTCCTGTACAGCTGCAGCATGACTTCTCTTTTTTCTTTGTATCAATCTTTTACTTTGTGATCCAACTTGTATTGGTATCTCAGGTTCTTCAACCTTCTGCCAATGTCTGACATGGCCCCCCATTTTGAATTCCCCCACTAAGTCTTCCCATAACATCATCTTTGCTGTAGAGAATAATCGTCTGTCCGTGTGATTGAAATCTCTCATTCCTAGAATCATTCTTGTAAATATTTTCTGTGTGCCCAACTAAGCCTTTGTATCATTCCTGAAATATGGTGCCTGAAATTGGGAACAATATTGCGATTGAGGCCAAGCTAATGTTTTACGAAGGTTTTTCAATTCCTTGCTTTTGTATTCTATTATTTTTTTTAAAGCCAAGCACCCTGAATGCCTTTTGATTATTTTCTCAATCTGTTCTGCTGTCTCCAATCATTTGTGCACTTATGTTTTCAATCTGTCTGTTCCTGCACTTAGTTAAGAATTGCAATCTTCCTATCAAAATGTATCAATTCATACTTTACTGCATTAAATATCCTCTGCCTTCATTTTATACACCCCCCCCCACCCCTGCCAACCAACAACCACCACCAGCTAGCCTAGAAAGCAACAAAGTATAACCTTGCTGACACTTAATTCACTTCATTTCTCAGATTTAGATCCAGCAGTAGCTCCTTCCTCATTAGGCTGGAATCATATTGATGTAAAACAATTCTCTTGGAAACATCTAGTAAACACTTCCCTCTTTGCCCTTTACACTTTGTATTATCCCAGTCTGTACTAGAATAATTGAAATCCACATTTGATCTACAGTACAGTTGTTGAAGCTATCTGTGATGTCCTTGCATACTTGCATTTCTATATGTTTCCGATTACTAGGTAGCCCAATAGTGTAATGGTACCTCTATCACTTCTTAGCTTGAACAAAATAGATTCAGTCCTTGATCCTTTCACATTATAATATTCCCTTTAAGCAATCTTGCCACTCTTCTTTCTTTCCCTCCCTGTCTTTACTGAACATCTTCCAGAAATATTTAGCATCCAATCCTGCCTCTTTATGAGCCAGGACCCTATTATTGCCTGAACATCTGCTTTCTACATGGCTATCTGTGCCTGCAACTCAGCCATCTCATTTGTTTAGTTTGTTCATACAGTTCAAATACATATTCAACTGATTTTTAAACACAGTATGTATTTCTTTCAGTACTTCCTTCAGACACTGTGTTCTAGCCAGTCACTGTATTCCCGAACCCAGGTTCTCAGAACATCACCTGTGTGGCTGGCCAGCCACTGCCTTCTGGGCTTTGCCCCTTGTTTACTGACTTCTCCCGTTAGGGCAATAAGTCCTCATTATCTATTCTCATTAGGCCTGTATTAACTTCATACACTTCAGTCAAATCTTCTGTCAATTCCTGAATCCCCAAAGTTAACAACCTCATAGTATGAGATCTCTCAATGTAGTTAAAATTCTCCTATCCTTTATGTTTTCTGTTGCTTCGTTTTCTTCTCCAAATCTATTACCTCCACATTTCAAATAGCACAAGTGTGGTGGGAACATTTCTTCTTGAAAGCCCAAAAAAAAGCCTATAAAAATTCAATCCAGGCAAGAAACGTAGCTCATTTGACAGCATGTTCTAAAGGTATAACTGCTAACACTTAGAAGATTAAGAGCAGCGGATACGTGGAAACACTCACCAGCACGTTCTCCTTCAAGCCACGTACCATCCTGAATTAAAAATAGATCACTGTTTCTTTACTGAGTCAAAATCCTGGAAATCCTTTCCTAACAGCATTATGCATCTACCTACATTCTGTAGGACTGCAGGCATTCAAGAAACTCACTATTACCTTCCCAAAGACGCAAAGAATGATTAATAAATGTTGGCTTATTAATTGGGAATATAATGGCAAAAGTACTTGGTTCTGTTGATATATTTATAGTATAGATCCTCTTTACAGAAAGGAAACAAAATGTGGGTTTTGAATGGCCTTGAAATTGGATGAAATTTCATAATTTATCTGAATACAGTGATGCTGCCTTTACTCTTTGGTGGTATAACTTGCAAAATGTTGCTTCCATCTGGTAAGTAAGCATATTGGCATGGCTTCTAGGTATGGTATGGCACACCTCTGGAGCAAGTGGGACTTTTTTATTCATTCATGGGATATGGGAGTTGCTACCTAGATCAGCATTTATTATCGACTCATGATTGTCCAGAGGGAAATTAAGAAGCAACCATATTTGCAATGGGTCAGGAGAAACAATGTAGGCCAAACCATGTAAGAATGGTAGTTTCCTTCCTTAAAGGACATTAGTGAACTTGATGGATTTTTTTGATAATCAATAGTGGTTTCCTGGTCAACATTATTGAATGAACAGATGGTGGAATTTGAACCCAGGTTCTCAGAACATCACCTGTGTGGCTGGACTAATAGTCTAGCGAAAATATCTCTAGGCTCCAATTTCCTTGAACATGGACTTCGTGGCTCAGAGGTAGGGATGCTACCACTGTGCCCCAAGAACTCTTCTTAGTGTGGCTTCTATAGTTGTGTCACCTGTTTATAGTAGGTTGCAACTTAAATTTGCATCTTTGTGTTGTGTTTTCAGATTTTCCACTTAATTGTCTTTGCAGAGACATGTATCTTCCAGTGATGACTTTTCTGACTATAGTGACGAATCTGACTATAGTCCTGGGGAGAAGGGATATCGGAAGTATCGGGAATACAGTCCACCATATGCACAGGTAAAAGCAATAAATTAGGATATTAATTTGTTTTGTGCTACCTCACTTCCCACTGCTATCTTCAAGGTATTTTCTCTGATAAGAACCAAAAGAACTGTGGATGTTGTAAATCAGGAACAAAAACAAAGTTGCTGGAAAAGCTCTGCAGGTCTGGCAACATCTGTGGAGGAGAAAACAGAGTTAACAATATCTCTGTCTCCGGCTTGCTACAGTGCTCCAGTGAAGCCCAGTACAAGCTGGAGGAGCAACACCTCATTTTCCGCTTGGGGACCCTCCAGCCCTCCGGACTCAATATTGAGTTCAATAATTTTAGGGCCTAAACTCCCCCATGTCCCAGCACCTCACCCCACACACCAGGCCTTGTTATCACGTACCCTGCCATTACACACCCCCTGTTGTTAGTCACTAACAGTTCCCAATAACAACTATTCACCCTCCCAGCCTGATCATTAGCAACTCCTTTGCCTGTCCAACTGTCTTTCTCTCTCTTTGGGCTCTATCCTATCGTTTACTCCCTACCCCACCCACCTCCCTATTTTCTGCATATAAACTGACGTTTTCCCACGTACCATCAGTTCTGAGGAAGGCTCACCGGACCCGAAATGTTAACACTGTTTTCTCCTCCACAGATGCTGCCAGACCTGCTGAGCTTTTCCATCAACTTTATTTTTGTTCCTCTATATTATCTCTGGTTAATATAGATACGGCCTCAGAAAAGCATTTTCTCTTTGGATGTATCTTGTTACCACTCCATGCTTTATTAATGACACTAGAAACTGGAACTTGAGTATAACATTCCATTTCCATTCCTTGAGTCTGTATGGTCATGGCTGAACTGATTATGGCGTTAACTGCATTTTCCAACCCATCCCCAACAAACGTTAACACCCTTGTGGTTCAGAAATCTATTTAACATTGAATATTTTCAATGCCCCTGTCCCCACTACGTGCTGCAGAAGGGAACTCCAAGTATTTACCATTCTCAGAGAAGAGATTCCCCCTCATCTCTGTTGTTGTGACCAGGTGAGGGGATAACTGTGTTTTCTGTTTTCTTGCTCCTGTATGACCACAATAATGTTGTAAATTTAAAAGCAAGATGTTGTACTGCTGAGTCAATATGTACCTAGGCTGTATGCAGATTGTGAGAATTAAGCCGGACACATATGAACAAGTTTTATTTAGTTTTGTTGCTAAAACCCATTCAGTTAAAAGCATTGGAAAGAATGTTTAAAAAATGTCCAAATGTATCTTACTTCCCACTAATGTGCGCAAACATACACGCTCTCCAAGTATACAAAAATTAAACACAGGTTTACAGAGTTTCTGGTGTTAAACTTGGCCAAGTTATGAATACAAACTTTAAAAGAAAATGGAAAGTTATTGAAAATTCACCATGTTATGCCCATGTTTAGGTTTCACTAAAGCATTTGCTTTACACTAATTGCTGGTAGATTTCTTTCTCCTGGGATCATTGTTGCTTGATTGAAATCTTCCTTTAAGATTCTGTGTTTACAGCAAGGAGGTTCTGATTAATTTTCAAGCCTCAGACAGGGCTCATGACATTCTTGAATGTCTGAGACACAGAGAGAGAGGGTTAAAACATTGCCCTTGTTAGTCTGTATCTACCTATGTTTGTAAGTTCAAATCCAACAGTCAAATATAAAAGAAGTAATCTCTCTCCATGTCATTTGCTGTCTTTATTTTTCTGCTTTGTACCAAGGTTATGTACCTAAGTATTTTTCTGCCTAAGATGGTGCAGCAAGGGGGGTGACTTGTAAACTTTTCACTGTACTCAGGTGAGTACATGTCACAATGAACCTAATTCGATAATTCACTTTTAAATGTCGCAGCCATTATTCCTGAATAATCCATCCTTCATCTTGATGTGATAAGTGGAAGCTACAAATGTCTCCACTGGGGCCATTGTCTGTGATGAGGCCTCCATGGGTATATCTCCGTGGAGTAGGATGTGGTTTCATAAGCACACATTAGCAACCACTTTATTCAGTGACCTTGGTTTAATAAATGTCTCTTTTTAACAAAACATTCCAAAAGTGACCAGCTGTTGAAATTACATTTAATCTTGGTATTACCGATTAAATATTTTTAAATTAATCCCCTTAGTTTTAGATTCCTTCCGCCTGCCTCGGTCACGATGAGAGAAAATATCCTTCAGCATCTATCCTAAATAGCTCTTCAGAATCTTGAATGTTTGAATATGATCACCTTCTTCTAAACTCTAATGAGTATAGGCCCAACGTGCTCCATCTTTCCTCATAAGACAAACACATCTTCCCAGAAATCACCTTCTCTGAACAACAGAACTTGAGCTCTGAGGAAGGGTCACCGGACCCAAAACATTAACTCTGTTTTTCCCTTCACAGATGCTGCCAGACCTGCTGAGCTTCTCCAGCAACTTTGTTTTTGATACAGTTTCCTATGATTGATTGACAAATCATGGAGTACAAGAACAAGAAGGTTATGTTAAACTTGTCTAGAGAACTGGTTCGGCCTCAGCTATGGCATCCACATCTGGGTGCCATTGAAAGAAAGGTGTGAAAAAGTTAGTGAGAATGAAGGAAAAATAATGAAAATGGATCCAGAGCTTAGGAGCTTCAGTTACGTAGATAGTTTGAAGAAGCTGATACTGTTTTTCCTCGTAGAAGGGAAGGTTGGGTGTAATTTGATGAGGTGTTCAAAGTTGTGACAGGTCTGGCAGAGTAGATAGGGAAAACCTATTCCCATTAGTAGATGGATTGATAATAAAAGGGCAGAGATATGGGGTGTTTTTCTTGATTCTTTCATGGAATGAATGTGTTAATGGCCAGGCCAACATTGTTGTCCATCCCTAACTGTCCTTGAACTGAGTGGCTTGCTAGGCCATTTAAGAGGGTAATAAAGAGTCAAACACATTGCTCTGCGTCTGGAGTCACAAATAGGCTAGCCTAGTGAGGATGACAGATTTCTTAAAAGACGTTAATGAATCAAGTGGTCTTTACAACAATTGGTACAATAATTACATGGTCAGTGTTGTTGAGACAAGCTTTATGATTCCAGTTTAATTAAGTGAATTTAAATTCATCTGAATGTGGACCAAGGTTCAGGCCATTTATCCCCTCAAGCCTGCCCTGCCTTTTAAAAATATCATGTCTGATCTGATTGTAACCTCAAATCTACATTCCTGCCTACCCTGAATCCCTGATATCCTTTAGCTCAATTGCTTATCAAGACTCTTTCCAATTCTGTCTCAAAAATATTCAAAGTCTCTGTTTCCATCATCCTTTCAGGTAAAGCGTAACTAAGATTTATGACCCTCCATGAGAAAAAGTTTGCCTAATCTTCTTAAAATGGGTGACCTCTTATTTTTAAGCCATGATCCTTTGTTCAATATGCTCCCCTAAGAAGAAACATCCTTTCCGCATCTACCTTATCAAGATTTCGCAGAATCTTCTGTTTAAATCAAGTTGTCTCTTTTTCTTCTAAAGTCCAGCAGATACAAGACTATCCTGTTCAACCTTTCCTCATATGACAATCCATTCATTCCAGGTTTTAGAGAGATAGTAGGAACTGCTGATGCTGGAGGATCTGAGATAATACGATGTGAAACTGGATGAACACAGTAGGCCAAGCAGCATTAGAGGAGCAGGAAAGTTGACGTTTCTGGTCGAGACCCTTCGACCTGACACGTCAACTTTCCTGCTCCTCTGATGCTGCTTGGCCCGTTGAATTCAAACAGCTTCACACTGTGTCTTTCCAGGTATTAGTCTGGTACACTTTCTCTGCACTTCTAACAAGTATAAATCTTTTAAATCATATCGGGTGACCAGTACTGTGCACAGTACTCTAGCTGCCATGATGGAATCTGAATCCATGTCCCCAGAGTTTAGCTGAGGCTTGTGCATTACTGCTCCACTACCATTGCTACTACTTCACTGTCTTCCCGTTTGCAAAAGAAGCAATGGAGGCATGATGAGAACCTTTTTCACACAATGACTGGTGAAGGAGGAGCAAATGAGGGAGACTTGTGGCTAGGGTGAGGACCCTATGACGTGCAGTCAGCATCATTGAGAGGAGCAGGTGAAGTGAGGACCCTCACAGGGAAGCAGTCAGACCAGTTGCAGACCTGAGTGGAACTTGGAACATAATCAAGAACAAGATTTTTATGGTCCATCCTTGAGTAGGAGCAAGCGTACCATAAAAGCAAGAGGATCCATATCCTATTTATTATATGTACGAGCAGCTTAGGCCTGTGATTTGCAGCTCCTGAACTACGTGGAAAATCCTAACTTCTCTTGGCTATCTGGATAACTATGTTTGTGGAGATGCCTCTGGTTGGAGCAACTCAAGCTCAAGGTTTGGGACCTTCAACTGCAGCTGTGGGCGTCATCGTACATTCGCAAGACTGAAAGGTTCGTGAGTAGCACATTTCAGGATATGGTCACCCTGTGGTTTAAGTAAGTGTAAGGAACTGGAGAATCTGAGATAACAAGGGGTAGAGCTGGATGAACACAGCAGGTCAAGCAGCATCTTAGGAGCAGGAAAGCTGACGTTTCAGGCCTAGACCTTTCTACAGAAATGATAGGCATTTAATTACTGGTGCTGAGACATTGGAACAAAAGATCCAGTTTCCTCTAATATACAGCTTTGATTCTGGGCATAGTCTTATTGCTGTAGCCATGTTAGCCTACTTTTTGTAGTGTGGTTCCATAAATGTGATATTGCAACAATTCCAACCGTTAACTGGGGAGCATATCTCTAATTCTTCCATTATCTGTGAAAGTTATGTTTTGTAACATCCACTGGTTAAGTGTTTTAGTGAACCTTTTAGAGCATGATTTGAATCTCCTGTTTATATTTAGGAGATATTAGAAAGACCACATTTGATTTCTTGTTAAAGTGAAGCAGATGAGCTATTTTGAGAAATGACTTTATTCCCCAAAGGTGTGCTGAGCTTAAAAAGGGAGCTGGAAGTGGCTCCAGACCAAATCCCCTTCAAATATATCAAGAAGACAACTTATAACCTAACTTTTATCTTATTTAAAGGCAAAGGTAAGGTGCTGTGTTCCAGATGTAATTCGATTGATTACACTTCTTGACTTTGAACAAAACATACTTTATTCTTACCCTCCATTTAAAACACAGACAAAAGAAGAATTGGAATAACTTTAACTCTATTGGAAAACTAATAGAGTAATAGATTATTTAACTACTAAACAGCAACTTTTCCAATGTCGCAACATCCCACAAACACACACTTGGCAAACGTAAATGAAGTAAAATAGATTGTCTCACTTGCAATGTTTCTCCAGTCCAAAAGAGAAGAACATCAAGAGAAGGATGGCATGGTGACTTAATGGTTAGCACTGCTGCCTCACAGTGCCAGGGACCCGAGTTTGATTCCAATCTCGGGCGACCGTGTGGAGTTTGCACTTTCTCTCGTGTCTGCTTGGGTTTCTGCCGGGTGCTCTGATTTCCTACCACAGTCTAAAGATGTGCATGCTAGGTGGATTGATAATGCTAAATTGCCCATTGTGTTCAGGGATGTGTAGATTGTGTGGGTTATAGGAGGATGGACCTGGGTGGGATATTTGAGGGTCAGCGTGGGCTTGTTGGGCCAAAGGACCTGTTTCCACGTTATAGGAATTCTATTGAAAATTGTTTTTCCATAACAGAGAGATGTAACAGCTTCCAATGCCAACTTCAAACCCTGGCAACTACTGAAAGCTAAACTGAAACCCTGGTTCTGTGGGAACCTAACTCCATCAATTCATGTTGCTTCTATTGTTACAGCTTAAAAAAAAATCCCAGGGTCTCACACAAGATGTTCACTTTATTGGTTTAGAATAGGCCACTGGGTACCTCTCTCTCAATATCCCTTCATTGAAAAAAAGGACAAAATACACCTCTTAAAGTCATAGTATCATCACATAACTCCCACTCCTTATTCCTATGTATTCATGTAGCAGGCAGATCTGGCAGCATAAGTGGAGAAAAAACAGATCTAGCACCTTTCTTTAGAACTGAGCTTTCTGTCCACAGAAGCAGCAGACTTGCTGAGCTTTTCAAGCAATTTTTGTTTTTGAAACTGAATGGCTGGTTATCTGTACTATTTTCTAGCAGTGGAGTAGCAATCTGTGGCTGAATTTTAGCTTTAAAGTAGAGGCTTTATTGTATTGTGAGTTCTTAAACCCAGCTGTCCTTCAGGGGCTGCAGGAACAACAGATGTTTCCTAACTGAAATCTGCCACCTGGATGTTGAAAAGAAGCACATAAATTGGACCAAGGGAATGTTGGGTGACAAGAATGATCAAGGCACCAGCGAACCTCTAAGCCAGGAAATAGTATAAGGCTTGGGAGGGGCTAAATTGAGGAAGAAACAAAGCAGATGAAACATTGCGAAATTATGGCCTGTTTACAGGATGTTAAGTGAATGGGACAAAAATGGAATGGGTGGTCTTAACTTCTTCACAATCAGCAAGGATCCTGCTTTTGGGTTTTTAGCTTTAGATATTTTCTAATTAACCTGTCCAGAAAGTTATTGTACACCAGTGGGGTATGGAACTTGAACCTCAGCCTCCTGGTCCAGATGTAGGGATGCTACCAGTGCATCATTAGAGCCTTCTAGGGAATGCAAGGATGTCTAGCTTACTGTTATCAATATTCACACAACTGATGCGGCTTATCTCTGCCCTATACCTTTGGTTGCTAACTTGACTAAGGTTTGGAACTCATATTCTGGGTTATTGGTACAAAATTGTATTTTCCCATTCTGGGCCAGAGTGTTAACTTAACAATCAAATGTGCAACTGTTGTGTCACTTTTGATGCTTTGGTAAGTCAGCATCTTTCTGTGCCTGAACTAATTTCATTTTATTCTCTGCTTAATGTAGCCACCTTATCCATCCCCTTCAGGGGCTCCATTACCAAAGAAGACGTATGTAAAAACTGAAAAGGTGAACTATAATGTGTATGAGGAGTATGAGGATGATCAGTATGTTGACTATGAAGAAGAGGTTGAGCAAGTGCCAGATGAGGAAGAAGAAGATTACGATGATTTTGCCAAGGAGTTGAGCCAATACAGGAAAGCAAAGGAGGCTTCTCAACAACACCACCAACACCAGCAGCCGCAGTCCCATATGTCCATGGGACACAATAGAGGGCGTGGAGCATCAGGTATAGCTTGCAGAAAATCAAAATTTTGTGTGTACTTTCTATGCCTTCAGTTTGTTTTCCATACTCTGGGGCAGTGGCTAATATTTGGGTGCATTGTAATGAGCCCATTTATTACACTGAGATAACACAGTGTGAAGCTGGATGAACACAGCAGGCCAAACAGCATTAGAGGAGCAGGAAAGTTTGACGTTTCGGGTCAAGACCCTTCATCAGAAATGGGGAAGGGGAAGGCATTTCTGAAATAAATAGGGAGACGGGGGAGGCGGATAGAAGATGGATAAAGGAGAAGATAGGGTGAGACGAAACAGACAGGTTAAAGAGGCGGGGTTAGAGCCACTAGATCCCAGATGTCCTCTTTTTTTGAGAACCGCAACTTCCACTCCAAGGTGATCGAAAATGCCCTCAACAGTATCTCCTGCATTTCCCACAACTCATCCCTCACACCCCTTATCCACAATACTAACCAAACAGAATCCCCCTCATCCTCACGTACCGCCCCACCAATCTCCAAATCCAACACATCATCCTCCAACATTTCCGTCATCTGCAATCTGACCCCACTACCAAAGACATTTTTCTCTCCCAACCCTTATGTACTTTCCGCGGACCACTCTCTCTGTGACTCCCTTGCCCGCTGCACACTCCCCCGCCCCAACACCCCCGGCACTTTTCCCTGCAACCGAAGTGCGTGCTACACCTGCCCCTATACATCCCCCCTTCACCGCCATCTCAGGCCCTAAAAAGACTTTACACATCAAACAAATGTTCACCTGCACATCCGTTAATGTGATTAACTGTATCTGCTGTTGCTGTTGTGGCCTCCTCAACAGTGGGAAAACCAAGCGGAGACTTGGGGGCCGCTTTGCAAAACACCTATGCTCAGTTCGCAACAAACGACTACACCTGCCAGTCGCAAACCATTTCAACTCAAGCTCCCCGCTCCTCGGATGACATGTCCATCCTGGCCCTCCTGCATTGCCACGATGACGCCACCTGAAAGTTGGAGAAACAGCATCTCATATTTCGCTTGGGAACCCTGCAGCCCAAGGGTATCAATGTGGACTTCACAAGCTTCAAAATCCCCCCCTCCCCTGTCCAAAACCAGCCCAGCTAGTCCCTGCCTCCCTAACCATTCCTCCCACCTCAAGCCCCACCCCCATCTCCCACCCACTAACCTCATCCTGCCTCCTTGACCTGTCCGTCCTCACCGGACTGAACTATCCCCTCCCTAACTCCCTACCTACATTAACCTTCAGTGGCTCTAACCCCGACTCTTTGACTTGTCTATCTCCTCTCACCCTACCTTCTCCTTTATCCATCTTCTATCCACCTCCCCCTGTCTCCCTATCGATTTCAGAATCTCCTTCCCCTTCTCCATTTCTGAGGAAGGGTCTTGACCTGAAAAGCCAAACTTCCCTGCTCCTCTGGTGCTACTTGGCCTACTGTGTTCATCCAGCTTCACACCATGTTATCTCAGATTCTCCAGCACCGGCAGTTCCTACTATCTCTGTAACCATTTATTACACTAGTTGGGTGACTATTCATCTGTAACAAGGCACGAGGTTTGGCTGTCAGAGTTTAACATTGATCCCCTATCCTGTCCTCGCACTCAATTCTTTCCATTAGAAGTTATTGGTGACAGTCAGCCATGTGAGTAGTCGTCTTCTTGGTTCAGGGGTGTTAGAATTGCAGGGTCTCAATGTCGTGTCTCATTTCTATGATGTCTCCTGGTTCTGCATGCCTCTTAAGCTTTCTACATTCCTCCTATCTGACCTCTGGCACAGTCTAAGTTTTCATCATTCCAACTTTGAAACTATTTGCAGCCTAAACTCTTGAATTACCTATTTGAATTTCTTGACCTGTGCTCTTTTATGGTACTCCTTAGTGTTAAATAGGATCTAAGCCTGCTGGTGATTCAGAACTCAAGAAACCTTTCCCTTGTGATAGAGTTTATTATTTGAACAGGTACGTAGCTCATACCACATCTCTTAGAATCACCTATAACCCCTTTATTGTACTATTTTGTAATCAAAACTTGGGTCAATTGACTAAGCATCTAGTTTGGGGATCAACTTAATGCTAACATTGCAGGGTTCAAAACCCTGCTTTCTCTGAGAGGTGTTGGGCGGCACGGTGGCTCAGTGGTTAGTACTGCTGCCTCTCAGCTCTAGGGACCCAGGTTCAATTCCAACCTCAGGTGACTGTGTGTGTGGTGTTTTCACATTCTCCCTGTGTCTGCTTGGGTTTCTGCTGGGTGCTCTGGTTTCCTCCCACAGTCCAGAGATGGGCAGGCTAGGTGGATTGGCAATGCTAAATGGCCCATAGTGTTCAGGGATGTGCAGGGTAGGTGGGTTAGCCATGGGAAATGCAGGGTTACAGAGATAGGTAGGGATTTGAGTCTGGGAGGGATACTGTTTGGGGCTTGGTCAGTGTGGACCCGTTGGGCCAAATGGTCTGTTTCCACACTGTAGGGCTCTCTGGTTTGATTCTAACCCCATTCCACAAGAACACAATTAGACCAATACCACAATTAGCCGCTTAACCTTTGGTTTATTGGCAGATTCCTCTTGTAGAGTCAAGGAGTTCTACACCATAGACAAGTGGAAAAGAGCAGCTAGGTCACTTGACTTCAAGTAACTAGTTTGTGGAGCCATTAGGTAACTTGATTACGCAACTAGTCTGGGGTCCAGTGACCCTTCCTCAGAACCTCCCTTCGTTCTGTGGAAGGGTCACAAGACCCAAAACGTTAACTCTGTTTTCTCCTTTACAGATGCTGCCAGACCTGCTGAGCTTTTCCAGCAACTTGTTTTTGTACCTGATATACAGCATCTGCAGTTATTTTGGCTTTTAACTAGTTTGGGGACTAGCTTCATGGTGACATTACAGGTTTATACCCGAAACATTGACTGCTCCTTGCTTACCCTGAGATGCAGGGCCTACATCCTTAGGCAACTAGCAGTAAAAATGTTACAGTAATTGGCTCATTATGTACATGCCAGTCAAAAATGACCTCCTAACTATATTTACACAAAATTTTCAAAGACATACAAACAGTCTTTCAACAGGAACATGTAAAATAAAGAATTTTTTCCACATTATACATCTTAAAAACATCCTTCCATATTCCCCTTTTCTTTAAAAAACAAAAATACTTACCAAGCTTAGCTTTCTTTTCTTCATATTCTTGTACCTTCACATATCACCAGCTGTCTCTCTTCAATAATTTTCTTCAATAATTTCCTAAAACAAATGCCTTTTGTTTTGTAAAGCAGTCTTGACAATTAGCAGATTGGATCCACCCACTTTATGTCAGTGAACAACAATTATTATTCTCATCTACCGAGAATATCACAGGTCCTGCCTTATCCAAAAGATCCCTGTGGAAGATTGGCATGTGAATCATCACTGAAAAAAACTAATTTCATTTTTCTGAATTACCCAAGGGTGGAAACCTGATAATGCAGTTTTCTGAATTTATTTTCAATATTTTAGCATTTCAATATTTTATTACTAATAGGTCTTTTGGTCTTGAGGCTTCCTCAGCAGAAGCCTGCTTCATCATTGTACTCATCCTAAAAATTTAGGTTAGATGGTGGCCTAGTGGAATTACTGATAGATCATTAATGCAGAGAACTAGGTCATGGTCTGGGGATATGGCTTCGAATATCGCATGGCAAATGGTGGAATTTGAATTCAATACTAATTTGGAAATCATAAGCTGATGATAATTATGTAACCATTATCAATTGTTAGGAAAACTCCATCTGGTTCACCAATGTCCTTTAGGGAAGGAAATCTGCCATCCTTAGTTGGTCTGGGCTACATGTGACTCCAGATCTACAGCAATGTGGTTGATCTCAACTGCCCTTTAGGCAATTAGGGATAGGCAGTAAATGCTGGCCTACCTAGTCATGCTCACATCCCACGAATGAATAAAAAAATTTCTGCTCTCATATGCTGTAACAAGCATTAGCTCTAGTCTAAGTGCAGAACCAGTCAGATTTCTTAATTGATTTGTTTATTTTCGAAGTGCTAAATCATGTTTCTTTGACCTGTCCTGATTTATCAGGATGGGATTAACACTTTTCAAGCAAGACTTTTGATTCAAAGTTACATTGGATTTATTCTGATTAATATATCAGTTTGTGTGTTTAAAGGCCTCCAAAGTCTGATTCCAACTTCAAGTTCCCTTTTTATTATATCTTCCACCTGACTCAAAGTCAATAGGATGTTCCCACAGAAAATCAACAATGTGCATCATAAATTGCCTGCCAGATCTCTTCATGGTCCAACCAATTTCCAGAAAGACAGCACCTGAGAAATTTTAAACCCTTCCTGCATCATTCAACTGATAAGAGTTCCAGTTTAAGTCCCAAAGCTTCTCTTCTGTATGCATTCAAGAGGGCACAAGGTGATTATTTAAATAGAAACAATAGTCAGAATTATGGGGAAAGAACAGAAGAATGACACTTAATTATAATATTTATTCAGAGAGGTGATGCAAGCACAATGGGCTGGAAGGCCTCCTGTGGCGCCATTACAATTCTGTGGTTCAGTGATTACTTTCTTTAGGTGTTTTCAAAAAATGCATCCTTTTTGACACTTTTTACCTTGTAGAAATGCAGCTTTTACATTGATTGACTTACTTTGCCGGGGATATGTTGTTAAAAGAGCTGAGAAAATCTTCAAGTTCATTTTTCCTGTAGTAAGGAAAACCATTCCAAGGTCTTGATTGCAGAGCCTTTCTTTGAAATCCCAAGCTACAAGAATGGCTTCAATCTTGTATGTTCCATTAGGAATACTTTTTGTTAGCATATTCGTTTGTATGATAAAATTGGCTATCCGCTGAACCAAAATCATCCCATCTGTCCAATTGTGTATTTTTGGCTTCTTTCAATAATTTACCTTCTAATTTGTTTGTAGCCACTGAAGCATCTTGATCGTAAAGTCTTTAAATTTCCATGGAATTCCCAGGTCTTGTTATTGTCAAACTATGATCTTTGCAAAACAAGAAGCAAAAGAACTGTGGATGCTGGAAATCGGAAACAAAAAACACTGCAAGTCTCTTGGTATATGAGCAGAGAAACCAGGGTTAACTTTTTGGGTCCAGTGACCCTTCTTCAGAACAGTGTCCCTGGCAAGTCATGCTGCCTCCCTCAGGACTTCTGTTATAAGATGTCCCCCTCCTATGAGTAGAATTCCTTTCCCAAGTTCACAATTTTTTCCAAGGGCCATATTCATTTCCAGGTCTATTTTGAGAATTTTTACTGTATGTCCTGTTCTTACACATCTTTACCTCATTTTGCCAATTAAGGATATTACCCCTTGTCCCTCACCTAGCACATTTAAGCAGTGTTTGTACTTAGGCTGTCTTTCCCTACTCTTATAATGGTGACATTCCTTCATTCATTAGACCTTTCTGGCATGTATGTTACTTTTTTTGGGCCTACTTTTGGTTGTTTTCCTCTGGGACAGATAGCCTTGTCCTGTGTTTCTTTACCACCTTGCCCATTCTCAGTTGGCCATTCGTAGAACACAGAACAGTACAGCACATTATAGGCCCTTCAGCCCATGATGTTGTGCCAACCTACTATCCTACTTTAAGGTCAGACTAACCTGCATACCCTTCATTTTACTATTATCCATGTGCCTATCCAAGAGTTGCTTAAGTGCCCCTAATATATCTGACTCTGCTGCCACCGCTGGCAGTGCATTCCATGCACACACCACTCTCTGTGTAAAGAACCTACCTCTGACATTCCCCTATACTTCCTACAATCACCTTGAAATTATGTCCCCTTGTGATAGCCATTTCTGCCCTGGGAAAAAGTCCCTGGCTATCCACACTACCTATGCCTCTCATCATCTTGTACATCTCTATCAAGTCACCTCTCATCCTTCTTTGCTCCAGTGAAAAAAACTTTAGCTTCCTCACCCTTTCCTCATAAGACCTGCCTTCCAGTCCAGGCAGCATCCTGCTAAATCTCCTCTGCACCCACTCTAAAGTTTCCATATTCTTCCCACAATTAGGCAACCGGAACTGAACACAATATTCCAAGGGTGGTCTAACCAGGGTGTTATAGAGCTGCAGCGTAACCTCGCAGCTTTTGAACTCAATCCCCCACCAATGAAAGCTAACACACCATATGCCTCAGAAATAATAGGAACTGCAGATGCTGGAGAATCCGAGATAACAAGGTGTGGAGCTGGATGAACACAGCAGGCCAAGCAGCATCTTAGGAGCAGGAAAGCTGACGTTTTGGGCCAAGACCCTTCATCAGAAATGGGGGAGGGGAAGATGGGAAAATCTGAAATAATCGGGAAAGACGGGGAGGCAGATCGAAGATGGATAGAGGAGAAGATAGGTGGAGAGGAGACATACAAGTTAAAGAGGCGGGTATGGAACCAGTAAAGGTGAGTGTTGGTGGGGAGGTAGGGAGGAGTAGGTCAGTCCAGGGAGGGCGGACAGGTCAAGGGGGTGGGCTGAGGTTAGTAGGTAGGAAATGGGGGCCCAGCTTGAGGTGGGAGGAGGGAATAGGTGAGAGGAAGAACAGGTTAGGGAGGCACGGATGAGCTGGGCTGGTTCGGGATGCACTAGAGTGAGGGGAGATTTTGAAGCTTGTGAAGTCCACATTAATACCATTGGGCTGCAGGGTTCCCCAGCAGAATATGTGTTTTTGTTCCTGCGACCTTCAGGTGGCATCGTTGTGGCATTACAGGAGGCCCAGGATGGACGTGCCACCTAACGAATGGGAGGGGGAGTTGACATGATTCGTGACTGGGAGGTGCAGTTGTTTATTGCGAACCAAGTGTAGGTGTTGTGCAAAATGGTACCAAACCTTCCACTTGGTTTCCCCTGTGTAGAGGAGGCCACAACATGTAGAGTGGATGCAGTATACCACATTAGCAGATGTGCAGGTGAACATCTGGTTGATATGGAAAGTCTTCTCAGGGCCTGGGGTGGCGATGAGGGAGGAGGTGTGGGGGGCAGGTTTAGCACTTCCTGCAGATGCAGGGAAAAATGCCGGGTGTGGTGAGGCTGGCGGAGGAATGTGGAGCGGACAAGGGAGTCATGCAGAGAGTGGTCCCTCCGCAAAGCAGACAAGGGTGGGGAGGGAAAAATGTCTTTAGTGGTGGGGTTGGATTGCAGATGGTGGAAGTGTCGGAGGATGATGCATTGTATTCGGAGGTTGGTGGGGTGGTACATGAGGACAAGGGGGATTCTTTTTTGGTGGTTATTGCGCAGACGGGGTGTGAAGGATGAGTTGCGGGAAACGCGACAGAGACCTTCTGCCACCCACCTTCCTGTAAAAATGCCATCCCCTATTCCCAATTCCTTCGCCTCCGCCGTATCTGTTCCCAGGATGAGACATTCCTCTCCCGTGCATCTCAGATGTCCTCGTTTTTCAAGGCCCATCATATCCCCCCTGCAGTGGTCGAAAACGCCCTCGGCTGTGTCTCCCACATTTCCTGCAATTCATCCCTCACACCCCGTCCCCGCAATAACATTCAAAAGAGAATCCCCCTCATCCTCACATACGACCCCACCAACCTCCGGATCCAACGCATCATCCTCCAACACTTCCGCCACCTGCAATCTGACCCCACCACCATTTTTGCCACCCCATCCTTATCTGCTTTCCGGAAGGACCACTCTCTCCATGACTCCCTCGTCTGCTCCACACTCCCCCTCTAACCCCACCACACCCGGCACCTTTCCCTGCAACCGCAGCAATTGCTATACCTGCCCCCACACCTCGTCCCTCACCCCCATCCCAGGCCCCAGAAAGACTTTCCACATCATGCAGATGTTCACCTGCATACTTTCTAATGTGGTCTCAGAATCCTATCTGATAATTTGCCCACCATAGAAGTAAGACCGACTTGTCTGTAATTCCCAGGGTTATCCCTATTCCCTTTCTTGGACAATGGAATAACATTTGTTGCTCTCCAAGCATTTGGTACTACTCCAGTGGACAGTGAGGACGTAATGATCATTGCCAAAGGTGCAGCAATCTCTTCCTAGCTTCCTGTAGAAACCTTGGATATATCCCGTCTGGCCCAGGGGACTTATCTGTCGTCATGTTTTTCAAAATTTCTAGCTGATCCTTCTTCCCAATATTCCCAATTCCCTGTTCGAGCATATCAGCCTTTGTCACGCTGCCCTCACAAATGACAGGTTCCCTCTCACGAGTGCATACTGAGCAAAGTATTCATCAAGGACCTCCCTTACTGCTCCCACTCCAGGCACAAGTTCCTATGATCGGCCCTACCCTCACGCTGACCCTCCTCTTGTTCCTTAGATAAGTATAGAACGCCTTGGAGTTTTCCTTAATCCTACCCACCAAGGCTTTTTCATGCCCACTTCTAGCTCTTCTTAGTCCGTTCTTCAGTTCCTTTCTGGCTACCTTGTAACCCTCTAGAGCTCTGTCTGATCCTTGCTTCCTCAACCTGAAATAAGCTTTCTTCTTCCTCTTGACTAGATGTTCCACATGTCTTGTCAACCTAAGGTTCCTTCATCTTATCATCTATTACTTGCCACAGTGGGGCAAACGTATCGAGCACTCACAGCATGTGCTCCCTGAACAACCTCCACATTTCTGTTGTGTATTTCCCTGAGAATATCTGTTCTCAGTTTATGCTGCACAGTTCCTGACTAATATCATTGTAATTCTCCCTCCCCAAATTAAATACTTTTGCATACTGTCTGCTCCTAACTCTCCTCATGATTATAGAAAAGGTCAGGGAGTTGTGATCACTATCACCAAAATGCTCTCCCACTGAGAGATCTGACACCTGGCTTGGTTCGTTGCCAAACACCAAATCCAATATGGCCTCTCCTCTAGTTGACCTACCTACATACTGAGTCAGAAACCCTTCCTAGATACACCTGCTCCATCTAAACTATTTGCACTGAGGAGGTTCCAGTCTATATTAGGCAAGTTGAATTCACCCATGACAACAACCCTATTACTTCTGCACCTTTCCAAAATCTGCCTCCCAATCTGTTCCTCTGAGTTTCTCTTGCTACTGGGGGGGTTCTATAGCAAACTCCTAATAAAGTGACAGCTCCTTTCCTGTTGCTGACTTCCACCCATCTTGATTCAGTAGACAAACTGTCCTCAATGACCTCCCTTTCTGCAGCAGTGATCCTAACCCTGATTAGCAATGCCAGCCCCCCGCCTCTTTTACCTCCCTCCCTATTTCTTTTGAAACATCTGTACTCCAGAACATCCATCAACCATTCCTGCTGCTGTGATATCCAAGTCTCCATAATGGCCACAACAAGTACTGATCCATACTCTTAAGTTCATCACCCTTATTCCTGACACTTCTTGCATTAAAGTAGACACACTTCAACCCTTCACACTGACTGCAACTTTGCCCTGTCAACGTTCTGTCCTTCCTCACAGACTTTCTGTATGCTATATCTGCCTGTACACCAGCTATCCCGTCCTCTGATCCATAGCTCTGGTTCCCATACCCCACCAAACTAGTTTAAACCCTCCCAAAGAGCTCTTGCAAACCTTCCGCCCAGGATATTGGTGCCCCTGCAGTTCAGGTGCAACCCATCCTTCTTGTACAGGTCCAACCTTCCCCAGAAGGTATTCCAATGATCCACATATCTGAACTTCGCCCTCCTACACCAGCTTTGTAGCCACGTGTTCAGCTGCAGTCGCTGTCTATTCCTAGCCTCATTAGCCGGTGGCACCAGTAATAATCCTGAGATTACTACTCTGCTCAACCTACCTTTTAGCCTCCAACCTAACTCCCTATATTCACTTTTCAGGTGCTCATTCCTTTTCCTAGTATGTCATTGGTACCGATGTGTACCACGACTTCTAGCTGCTCACCCTGCCCCTTGAGAATCCTGTAGACACAATCAAAGACATCCCTGATCCTGGCACCAAGGAGGCAACATACCATTCCGAAGTCTTGTTTGCGACCACAGAATTTCCTGACTTTTTCCTAACTATTGAATCTCCTATCACTATCGCTCTCCTATTCTGCCCCATTCCCTTTGGAGCCACAGAGCCAGGCTGTGCCAGAGACCTGGCTGCTGTGGCTTTCCCCTGGTAGGTCCCCTCCCCCAACCCCCAACAGTATCCAAAGCGTTATACTTATTATTGAGAGGAACAGCCACAGGGGATCCCTGCACTGTCTGCCTGTCTGCCTGTTCCCTTTCCCTCATTTGACAGTGACTCAGCTACCCTTATCCTATAGCCTCCCTATAAATCCCCTCAGACCCCTGAATGATCTGGAGTTCCTCCAGCTCCAGTTCCCTAATGCAGTCTGTGAGGAGCTGGAGTTGGGTGTACTTCTCGCAGGTGAAGTCAGCAAGGATACTAGAGGTGGCCCTTACTACCCACATCCTACAAAAGGAGCATGCAACTGCTCTAGCTTCCATCCCCTCTGCTCTAAATTGCCAAAAGAGATAAGGAGGAAGAAAAAAAAACCCAAAAATCCTCACCTTACTGACTCTCCATGCGCTGTCTATTTTTTGTTGGAGGAGGAGGATGGGTAGGAGACACTATATGTGTAGTGTTATGGGTATGCCCACTGCCCAAATATATTAGTTCACTTACCCAGTAGACCCTGTGGCCAATTTGCTCCTGCTCAGCCTTTGCTCCACCTATTCACGAGGCAAGTATTTTATACACAAACTTACCTTCCTGGCTGTCCCCTGGCTTGCGCTGTCACGACTCCTGCAGAAATTGAGGCCGCCTATTCATGAGGCAAGTACTATATACACAAACTTACCTTCTCAGCTGCCCCCCTGGCAACTTCCATAATTTGATTGGAAAATGCTGACAATGTAATGTGTATGTGAAGTACATGATACATCAACAGTGTTTATTAACCTTGAGGAACACACCCAACTCGTTTAGTTGCTTTGTTGTAAAATTACTATTTTGCATTAACACGATTCCATTTTTTCTGCCTTTCTCGTTTGTATTATGCCACTTGCCTTGGATTAAAATTTATTTTTTATTGCCTTATGTGATGCTATAAGGCATGTTAAATTTCTTTGAAATCTCAGCCTTAATGAATCCCCTTCTTTGTGAAAGCTGGGTGTTGAAGTACTCAAGAAAAAGTGGAATTAATTGTAGTCCCATCCCATGTCAGTGGATGATCACTCATTACTAAATGAATTTTTAGACTTTTAGCGAAAACCTATTGATATGGATTGTGGCCCCAAGCATTTCTGCAAATTCTTTGCATGGACTGCCCATGCCAGAACAGACGTGAATTTAAACTATGTTGATCGAATAAAATTTTACAAAGCGTCTTATATCTCACCACATGATTTCTTTTACGCACACTATTACAGATTCATACAGCATGGAAACAGACCCTGCAGTTCAAACAGTCCGTGCCAACCATAATCCCAAACTAAACGAGGCCCTCCTGCGTGTGCTTGGTTTGTGTCCTCCAAATATTTCTTGTTCATGTGCTTACCTAAGTATCTTTTAAACATTATAACTACCCACATCCACCATTTCCTCTGGAAGTTCATTCCCCACTAGAACCACTCTCTGAGTAAAGAAAATTGTCCCTCCTGCCTCCTTTAAATCTTTCTCCTGTCACTTTAAAAATATACCCCCTAATCTTGAAACTCTAGGGAAAAGATACCTACTATTCACTTTATTTATATCCCTCATGATTGTATAAATGTTTTATAAAGTCATTCCTCAACCTGCTATCCTGCAGTGGAAAATGTCCCAGCCTATCCACCCTTTCTTCCTTATAACTCAAAACCTCCATTCCTGGTGATACCCTGGTAAATTTCTTCTGAAGTCTCTCCAGCTTAATAATACCCCAACCCTAGAAACGAGAGACCAGAACTATACACAGTACTCTACTAACATCCTGTATAGTCTCAACAAAATATCCCACCTCCTATACTGAGAGGTCTGAGCAATGAAGGCAAGCGTGCCCTTCATTGGAGTAATCATTACTGATAATAACAGTATTATGATGCAATGAAAACAAAAAGTGTGCAGAAACCCAACAGCTTTGGCAGCATCTTCAGACAGAGAAACAATTGATGTTTCGAATCCAATATGATACAACTTTGCAAGACTTTATTTTGCATTTCATTGCAGACATCATTACTCATTTAATAATTTGTCTATTATTATTCCAGTTTGTTTTCAGTGTGTTGTGTTCTTTTATGTTCTACCCTAACTTTATTTTCACTGAAATTCTATTGTTTCTGCTTTCTGCAGGTCCTGGTCGAGGTGGTGGTAGAGGACGCGGTATTCGAGGCAGAGGCGGCCGAGGAAGAGCTAGGGGACGGGGTGGAAGAGGAGGCAGAGGAGGAACACATGGCCAAGTACATGGACCACAAGGACATGCGTCGGGGCCAGGACATGGATCATCAGAACATGGACCTCCAGGACATGGGCCTGGGCCTGTGCATGGTCCCCAGGGACATGGTCCCCCAGGTCATGCGCAAGGATCAGGACCAGGACATGGGCCCCCTCCATGCCATGGCCCTGGGCCTGGTCATGGCCCTCCTCCATGCCATGGCCCCGGTCCAGGCCATGGACCGCCTCCTGGTCACAGTCCAGGTCCTGGACATGGACCTGGTTCTGGTCTTGGACCACCAGGACATGGGCCTGGTCCGGCGTATGGATCCCCTGGGCATGGACCTGGACCAGGGCCATCATATGGATCCCCTGGCCATGGACCTGGGCCAGGACACGGACCACCTGGACACATGATGGATCCCATGGGTGAATGTGACGATGATCTTTATGATGAAGATATGCAGGTAAGAGTAAAATCTGAAATTCCTTTTCTGAGAATTGATTATTACTTGATGTGCTGTTACCCCTAAAGAGCAGTGTAAATGTACATGTTGCTAAGTCATATAAAAAGTATTCAAGAAACAAAAAAGAAATCTTGTAAATATTGTAAAAAGATCTTTGTGTGTTATGTTCTGCTGCCTCTTATAACCAGATAGCAATGATCTGTAATGGCAGTGTTTTTCAACTTTGATTGTATTACTAATGCACACTTGCACATTTAGGTAGTTGGAACTTGTCCTGTGCCAATAATGAGCAGCTAAAAATTAGGCTCACGTGTTTACACGTTGTTTCTAATATCAACTTACTTCCACTTGTGAGATCTGACTTTTTTTAACGTTGATTTCATTAACAACTTGGATAAGAGTAATAACTCTTCTGGTATGAAGCAAATATACTAAGCTGCATATGACAGTTCTATAACTTACAATATTGGCACACTGATTGATTTGAGGTCATAATGCTCCATGCCTTGAGTACTGGATCTCATTGCTTTCCCAGTGGCGTGTACCAAATCCCAATGCAGATTTCTCATGGATTGACAGTTATATCTCACGAAGTGTAATCCATTGAGAAGACCAAATCTAATTAGCCATTTTTCAGCAAGAGAGAATGAAAAATGGCAAACGGATCACCCTGAGATTCCACTATCTGAGTAGGTATAAAGGAACAGATGTATTGGAATTGGCCATGTATTGACTTTCTTGTCCAGGAGTATAGTGGGCAATGTTAATTTGTTGTCTTAGATTTCACAGGACTTCAATACTTCCCTCTGAGCTGTTGTAGCTGCATGTCTGTTTAAAGCACAAAGAACAACTGACACAATCAGATCTGAATTTCGACATTGTACAGTGTAGAAGAGCACATTATCCTGTGGATCATGGATTTTAATCACTTGAAGACTTATCATTTTCACCGTGCTGGGTGATTTTATAATAATTTCTCTCTTCAGAATAAAGCCCTATCATTAACCACTGTATTTAAAATGTTGATGGCTTATACACCATTTCATTATGAAATGTAAAGTTGTTTACACCTTTCTTTTCTTACCTATCAAATGGTTCTTGCTTCCAAACCAGGACTTCTCCTATGGTTTGTGATAACTTTGAGCTGGTATAAGTAGCTTCACCTTCAAAACTTGCCCAATTCCATTGAAATTTGCAGGGAGTGGAGTGGGAACTGAAATTTTTCAATAGAGCCCACCACTTTAATCTATTCTGCTGAAAGTTTTTGGCAGTGTGAATGGGGCAGAAATCCTCGAATTGTTTTGGGCCTACCACTTTAATCTCTTTGCTAGGTGGAATAATTTCAGGCTATCAATTAAGCATAACCCTTACACATTCTTCATGTCCCTTAGTGTGACTTGTTGTTTGCAGTAATTTCTTAAATCAACCAGAAACTCTTCCATTTTGAGTAATTTTTCTCTTCACTTGTTTCTGACAACATGCTGGATGAGAAGCTCTGACATTTTCCATTCACTCTTTCCTCGCACATTTTTGTTACCTTCTGTTTTGGGTAGCCAAGATTTGGATTCTTTATCAGTTGCTGAGCAATACCTACACAGGTGCTGAGAAGCAAAGTGATAATGAGAAAGGCTGAGTCTGGTAGAGTAGATCGGGGAGAAAGTCAAATAGTGAAGGCTGACAAGAGCTTGGCAGAGAACAAGGTAAAACTGTAAATTAAGCTGTATTTATTTCAATGAAAAAGGTTTGACAGGTAAGGCAGATAAACTGAGGCATGGTTGAAAACATGAGACTGGGAATATCACATCCATTATAGAAACATGACTCAGGGATGGACAGGACTGACAGCTTAATATTCCAGGATATAGTTAGTATGGGAAGTATAAAAAGGGAGGCAAGGGAGGAGGGGAGTGGTGTTTTTGGTTAGGGATAACAGTATGGCTGTACTTAAGGAAAATATTCCTGGGAGATTGTCCAGTGAAGTTATTTGGATGGAACTGAGAAACAAGAAAGGAACAATCATCTTCTTGGGATTCCCTGAAATAGCCAGTGGGAAATTGGGAAGCAAATATATAAGGAGATCTCAGATATCTGTCAGAATAATAGGGTTGTAATGGTAGGGGATTTTAACTTGCGAAACATAGGCTGGGTCTGTCACAGTGTTAAGGGCTTGGATGGAGAGGAATTTGTTAAGATTGCACATGAAAACTTTTTTTAAAATTTGTGGATGTACCTACTGGAGAAGGATCAAAACCTGACCCTCTGCGGAAATAAGGCAGAGCAAGTGACTGATTTGTCAGTGGGGGAGCACTTTGGGACAGGTGATCAAAATTCTATTGGTTGTAAAATAGTTATGGAAAAGGATAGAACTGATCAAAACTAGAGTAAAGTCAATTTTGATGGTATTAGACAGGAACTTTCAAAAGTTGATTGGGGGAGGCTATTCACAGGTAAAGGGACAGTTGAGAATCGGAAGGCCTTTAAAAATGAGATAATGAGTTCAGAGATAGTATGTTCCTGTTAGTCTGAAAGGCAAGGCTGGTAGGAGTAGGGAATACTGGGTTACTAGAGAAATTGAAGCTTTGGTCAAGAAGAAGAAAGAGAGACATATGAGGTGTAGACAGCTGGGATCAAGTGAATCCCTAGAGGTGTATAAGGGCAGTAGGAGTATACTTAAGAGAGAAATCAGGAGGGCAAAAAGGTGCATGAGATAGCTTTGGCAGATAGGGTTAGGAGAGATTCTGTAATTATATTAAGGGCAAGAAGGTAACTAGGGTGAAAATAGGGGCCCTTAAAGATCAATGTGGCAGTTTATGTATGGAACAACAGGAGATATTTTGTGTCAGTAATTACTATGGTGAAGGACATGGAAGCTCAAGAACTTGGGGAAATAAATAGTGATGTCTTGAAAAGAATTCATTTTATTGAAGAGGAGGTGCTGGATCTCTTAAAATGCATAAATGTGGATAAATCCCTTGGACCTAATCAGGTGTTTTCCAGAACTTTGTAGGAAGCTAGGGAAGAGATTGCTGGGCTCCTTGCTGAGATATTTGTATCATTGACAACGGCAAGTGAGGTGCTGAAAGACTGGAGGTTGTCTAATGTGGTGCTGTTGTTTAAGTAAGCTATAAGGAAAAGCCAAGGAACAATAGGCAGAGCAGTAGATCTGTTATCTTATTTAGACTTCAGCAAAATGTTGGACAAGGTTCCGCACGGTAAGCTGGTTAGTAAAGCTAGGTCACATCGGATCCCTGGGGGAGCTGTCTAATTGGATACAGAGTTGGCTTGAAGGTAGGAAACAGGGTGATGGTAGAGGGTTGCTTTTCAGATGGGATGCCTGTGACCAGCAATGTGCCATAAGGAACAATGCTGAGTACATTGCTTTTCGTCATTTGTGTAAATGATTTGGATGTGAATATAGGAGGTATGGTGGGTAAGTTTGCAGATTACACCAAAATAGGTGGACAGCGAAGAAGATTACCTCAGAGTACAGTGGCGCCTTGATCAGATGAGCCATTGGGCTGAGGAGTGGAAGATGGAGTTTAATTTAGATAAATGTAAGGTGTCACATTTTGGTTATGCAAATTAGGGCATACTTGTATGGTTAGTGGTAGGGCTCTGGGCAGCATTGCTGAACAAAGAGACTTAGGGATGCAGGTACATAGCCCCATGAAAGTGGACTTGCAGGTAGACAGGGTGGTGAAGAAGACAATCGGCACTCTTGCCTTCATTGGTCAGAATATTGAGGATAGGAGTAGGGATGTCAGGATATTGGAAAGGCCTCTTTTAGAATACTGCATTCAATCCTGGCTGCCCGTCTGTAGGAAATATGTTGCTAAACTTGAGTGGGTACAGAAAACAACAAAGATGTTTCTAGCACTGGAGGGCTTGAGTTGTAGAGAGAGGCTGAATAGGCTGGGACTTTTTCCCCTGGAGCATTGGACGCCGAGGGATGGCCCTATTAAGATTTATAAAATCATGAGGGGCATGGATAGGGTGAGTAGCCAAGGTCTTTTTCCTAGAGCTGGGGAGTCCAAAACTAGAGGGCATAGGTTTTAAGGTGAGAAGGGAAGGACTGAAAAGGACCTGAAGGGTAACCTTTTCGTGCAGAGGATGTTGTCTGTATGGAATGAGTTGCAAGTGAAAGTGATGGAGGCAGGTATAAGTACAACATTTAAAAAGCATCTGGATGGGTATATAAATAGGAAGCGTTTAGAGGGAAATGAGCCAAAATGTGGCAAATGGGACGACGTCAGATTGGGATGTCTGTTTGGTGCGGACAGTTCAGACTGAAGGTCCTGTTTCCACGCTGTATGTGACAAAATGCAGCTTGGTATGTTCTCCAGGTAATGAAGTGTATGGGAGTATAAGATATTAATTTGTAATGGGAGTGCACGTCAAGCTATATCTTCATTTGGTAATAATGAATAATGACATAAAACCGTGTTTCTTAGGTTTTTGAGGTTTTTGATGTCAGTTATACTTCTGTTTTCTAATTCAGTTGTACACCAACCCTTGTTGCTTCTCAGATTTACACATATTTCTTTTTAACGTAACAATTGATTGTGTTGAACATGATGAAATCCCTCACTATCCTCCTGAACCTTTATGTTTTGCTAGGATTTTGGTGAAGCGATGCATAGAAGAAATGTACATGATCTTGGACATCAGCCGTGTGGAGAGAAGAAGGGGAAAGTACTCTGCAAGTTCTTTGTAGAGGGCAGATGCTCAAAGGTGAGGATATACATTTAAGAATTACAGCTCCTGTAACTATATTCATAGCTGAGTTAGTTCAGTTATTTTAACATGAACCAGAAACAGAATATGAAACTATATTGTATTAACCAAATTCACAGTAATCAAGCTGTTCATGTGCATTCACACACCAGATGCTTTAGCTGGGCCGGCAGCAGTGATTCAGAATAGAAATGCTATCTGAATATCCCCCTCTATGTTAGAGATGCAGGTATGAATTATAACATAAACTTCTATCCATAAACAATGGGTCAGTCATTCAACGCAGACTAGAAATGAAATCCAGTTTGTTAACCATATTTTCTGCCCAAAGTTAATATTTTAAAAGAATTTAAAATTTGCATACAGATATTAGTATGTTATGTAAGTAGTTGCATCTATTTGTTTCAAATTCAGTGTAATTCTAGAACCATGGCTAAAGTAAAACACCACTGTATTGGTGATTTTACTTGATTTTACCCTTCATTTTAAGTTGTTTGCATTTTGACTTGGAATAGGAAGGGTTTACAGGGATATGGGCCAAATGCTGGCAAATGGGACTAGATTACCTGAGGATTTCAGGTCAGCATGGACGAGTTGGACTGAAGGGTCTGTTTCCATGTTGTACAGCTCTGTGATTGTGACCATTAAATTATCATTGTTTGCCATGAAAACCCTTGTGGTTCTTTAAAACCTTATAAGAGATGTGCAGTGGGTAGCATCCCTCCCTCCCTCCTTTTGAGCCAGAATGACCCTTGTTCATGTCCAGTTGTAAGACTTGATTGTCACAGAGGTTTTGTGCATAAAGTGGCTACACAGGTTAAGTGCCAACCTGCGAATCCCTACAATGCATCTCAGATGGGGGATAAGACTAGGACAGTCTTCTTAACAGTCATGCTGGAGGAAGCCTTGGCATAGTGGTAACTTCACTGGATTAGTACCCTTGGCTGATGATCTGGGATCATGGGTTCATATCCTACCAAGGCAGCTGGTGGAATATAAATTCAGAGATAACACGGTGTGAAGCTGAACGAACACAGCAGGCCAAGCAGCATCAGAGGAGCAGGAAAGCTTGACATTTCGGGTCAGGACCCTTCTTCAGAAATGGGGGAGGGGAAGGGGATTCTGAAATAAATAGGGAAACAGGGGGAGGTGGATAGAAGATGGATAAAGGAGAAGATAGGGTGAGAGGAGAAGACAGGTCAAAGAGGTGGGGTTAGAGCCAGTGTAGGTGAGGAGTTAGAGGGACTAGGTCAGCCCAGGGAGGACGGACAGGCCGGCGGGGGGGATGTGGGATGAGGTTAGTGGGTAGGGGATGGGGGTGGGGCTTGAGGTGGGAAGAACGGTTAGGGAGGCAGGGACAAGCTGGGCTGGTTTTGGCATGTGGTTGGGGAAGGGGAGATTTTGAAGCTTGTGAAATACACATTGATAACTTTGCAGGCTGCAGAGTTCCCAAGCGAAATATGAGATGCTGTTCCTGCATCTTTCGGGTGGCGTCATTGTGGCAATGCAGGAGGCCCAGGAAGGACATGTCGTCCGAGGAGTGAGGGGGGGGAATTGAAATGGTTCACGACTGGGAGGTGTAGTTGTTTGTTGTGAACAGAGCGTAGGTGTTCCGCAAAGGGGTCCCCAAGCCTCCGTTTGGTTTCCCCGATGTAGAGGAGGCCACAATGAATACAGTATATTACATTGACAGATGTGCAGGAGAACATCTGTTTGACGTGAAAAGTCTTCCTAGGGCCTGGGATTGGGGTGAGGGGGGAGGTATAGGGACAGGTGTAGCACTTGCTTCGGTTGCAGAGAAAAGTGCCGGGGGTGGTGGGGCTGGACGGGAGTGTGGAGCGGTCAAGGGAGTCATAAAGAGAGTGGTCCCTCCGGAAAGCACATAAGGGTGGGGAGGGAAAAATGTCTTTGGTAGTAGGATCGGATTGCAGATAGCGGAAATATTGGTGGATGATGCGTTGGATTTGAAGGTTGGTCGGGTGGTACGTGAGGATTCTGTTTTGATTATTGTGAATAGCGGGTGTGAGGGATGAGTTGCGGGAAATGCAGGAGACATGGTCGAGGGCATTTTTGATCACTGTGGAGGGGAAGTTGCGGTTCTTGAAAAAAGAGGACATCTGGGATGTTCGGGAGTGGAATGCCTCATCTCGGGAGCAGATGCGGTGGAGGAGAAGGAATTGGGAATAGGGGATTGCATTTTTACAGGAAGGTGGGTAAGGGGAGGAATATTCTAGGTAGTTGATGGAGTCGGTAGGTTTAAAATGGATGTCGGTTTCCAGGTGGATGCCAGAGATGGAGACAGAGGTGTCCAGGAAGGAGAGAGAGGTGTCAGAGATGGTCCAGGTAAGCTTAAGGTTGGGGTGGAAGGTGTTAGTGAACTGGATAAATATAAATTCAGTTGTGTATGGAGTTAAAAGTTGAATTCAATAACGTGGACCATTGTCAATTTAGCAGGTCCAGCAATATCTGTAAAGAGGAAAAAGTATGAACATTTTGAGTCCAGTGACCCTTCTTCAGAACTGATAATAAGCAGGAAATGGTTATATTTATGTTGATGACGAAAGTAAAAGTGAGTGGATAGGTGGAGACTGAGCTCACAGGACAGAGAAAGTAAGTTAGGCAAGCACAAAGATTGTTGTTAATGAGACATGGAAGAAGAGAAGCTAACTAGGCAATAATAAGGGATATGTTTAGGTGCAAATGTGTTGGCAGTATTGAATGCAACCCATGTTATGACAAGGCCTAGGATGTGGGAAATAGGTAATGGACATAGAAGAAGGTGGTTGTTTTGTAATATTGTAGACTTGGGAATGAATCCTGAAGGCTCTCAGGTCTCCAAGCAACACATGAGGTGTTGCTTTTAAAGTTTGTGTTGAGCCTTGCTGCAGCATTGCAGCAGGCCTGAGACAGAAATGTTGGCTTGGGAACATGGTGGTGTGCTGAAAGCTTGGGTCATTTTTATGGACAGAACATAGGTGCTTTGCACCCAGTCTGTGTTCTGTCTCCCTAGTGTAGAGGAGACTGCATTTGAACAGTAAATACAGACTGAGTGAAGTTCAGGTAAGTCACTATTTAA
This sequence comes from Stegostoma tigrinum, assembly GCF_030684315.1. Lineage (NCBI taxonomy): Eukaryota > Metazoa > Chordata > Chondrichthyes > Orectolobiformes > Stegostomatidae > Stegostoma > Stegostoma tigrinum. The sequence continues at coordinate 3,117,733 of NC_081392.1, read as the reverse complement.
TCTGGAAGGTGCGACTGGGACCTTGGATAGTGAGGAGGGAGGAAGCAAATGGGCAAGTGTTGCACCGTTTGTGATTGCATAGAAATGTGCTGTGTTGGGAGTGGGGCAGGAGTTGACCAGGGTGTCCTGTAGGGGACTCATCTTGGAGGGGAGGGGAGGGGAGGGGAGGGAAATATATGTCTGTGGTGGCATACCGCTGAAGGTGATGGAAAAATGGTTTATGATCCTTTGGATGAGGAAGCTGTTGGTATGGTAAGTGAGGACCAAGGACATCCGGTCATTGTTGGGGGAGGTAAGAGAACGGGTGAGGGCAGATGTTTGGGAAACGAGTCAGGCACAACTAGTGACCCTGTTGACCATGGTAGTGGCAAGTCCTTGGTTAAGGAAAGAGATAGACATTTCTGAGGTCCCCCGAAAATGAGGCAAACCATCTCAACGGACCCCAGAGTTTAAAACCAGGTGGGAAAACACACCGACACTTTATCAGAGGCTTCACTGAGGAAGTTAGCCAGAATGATAACGAAACGTGTGCAAAACAAAACACCAGCTCGGCGAGCCAACCAACCTCAAGGTCCCCTTGTGGAAGCTGGCATCATAAGAACAGATATGGCAGCAACAGAGAAAGAAACGGAGAAGCTGGTTCACTAAAGTTGCTTCGGGAAGGAAAATCTGCTGTCTTTACCTCATCAGGCCTACACTTGAATTCAAAGCACAGGAATGTGGTTGACTCTTAAGTGCCTTCTGAAATAGCCTAGCAAGCTATTGAGTTGGATGAAACTGCTGTGATGTCTAAAAGGAATGAAGTCGGACTGACCACCTAGCATTGATCAAAGTACTGGAAATAAGAACAATAAACCCAGAGCCCTCAATTCTGCAAGTCCTTCTAGCTAGCATGTTGGAGATTCGTGCTAAAATTGGGAGATTTGTCTCTTGGTTAGTTGAGTGACAGCCTCACATTGTCTGTAAAGTATGATTTGGCAAATGTGACTATGTCCTCCAGTTACCATACCATCCCCAGGTTGTCACTTGTGATTGAAATTGTTCATGCTCATCCATAATGACTGAGCAACATTTGTTTAGCTTTCTATTTTTTCACCAATATGCATGTTGTGCAAAGCCATACTTCATCTTGTCTTTTAATATGATTTATTTGCAACTATGCACTGTCTGCATGACTGAAGACTTCAAAGTATATACCAATGAATAATCCTTGTTGCTTGACAAGATTCTGTAACTTTTAAACCTGACCTCAATTACCAATGTGTTTATTTTAAAAATTATTTGCCATATTTTGTTTTGCATAAATATGTTCAAACGAGTATGATGAAGAAATAATACTGCTCTCATTTTTACAGGGAGACCAGTGCAATTTCAGCCATGATCTCGGCCCACCGAGAAAGCGGGAGCTCTGCAGATTTTACTACAATGGATTCTGTGCGAAAGCAGAAAATTGTTTGTACATGCACAATATCCTTCTGTATTCTGACTTTGTGGTGGGGCTAAATTGATGGTACACCGCAGCTCAGTTCTGCTAAGAGGAGTGTAAACCATGTTGATGCAAGACCTAATCTTATACTGTCAAGATGAAGGTTTGTAGTTTAAAATCTGTAATTTCAGTGCAATATTAAGTTCTTTGATGGAACGTTTGATTCCTGGCACTGTTGATAATCTCGTTTTACCAATAATGTTTTGACAGAGTGTGCAATCCCGACTGTGCTACCAGCATGTTCCAAATTCACTTTCTAGGAGTGAAACTTTGCACATGCACGTTTTAATTTCACCACCACACCTTCACCTTAATTTTCTAAAACCTGGTTAATGGCAATTAATAGTTCCTATGCAGAGTGACTACTACAATTGTACAGGAAAGCAATTCTTTTTAAAAAAATATTGCAACTTTACGGGGTTTAAGCGCTTGCATAAACTTTTTTTTATTATTCATTTGTGGGATGTGGGCGTCGCTGCCCAGCTAGCATTTCTTGCCCATCCCCGATAGCCCTTGAGAAGGTGGTGGTGAGCTGCCTTTTTGAATCGCTGCAGTCCTCCTGCTGTAGGTTGACCCATAATGCTATTAGAGAGGGAATTCCAGTATTTTGACCCAGCAACAATGGCGATATATTTCAGGATGGTGAGTGACTTGGAGAGGAACTTGGAGGTGATGGTCTTCCCATATATCTGCTGCCCTTGTCCTTCTAGATAGAAGTGGCCATGGGTTTGGAAGGTGCTGTCTGAGGATTTTTGGTGAATTTCTCTGTAAATAGTTATGGTAAGTAGAGAATGTACACAAAAATAATTATTTTTTAAAAAGCTTCACTTTTTTAAATAATAAAGTTTAGTCTAAACTTTCGTTTTGTATGTAGTCTTAAATGAATTTCATGTATTTCCTTCAAGTATAGCCCTTCATTCCTGTAAACATTTTTATTTCAGCATTCAGTCACTCTTCAGACTCATCGTAGTTATGTTTATTAAGATTAGACTAAATTTGTGATTCTTTCTGACTTGTTCTAACACAACCCTCCAAGCTTCATCTGACAGCCCTGTAATCATTTGGCTAACTCCAGAATCGACTGTTGCTGAAGAGTGCCACTTTTTACATTATTATATGGAAGCAGCAGTTGTCTTTTCGAAGCATGAAAAGTGGTCTGTATTTCACCAATTCTGTACTTTTCAAAACTAACCATAATCTCAATTCCATACCATTCTGCCATGGCTGATATTCTATGAGCCAGCTTAAATGATTGCATTAACCCAAGATTACCCCAACTTAGATTCAAAGAGTCACACAGCGCAGCTACAGACCCTTTGATCCAACCTATCCGTGCTGACCATCATTCCAAACTAAACAAGTCCCACCTCCCTACACTTGGCCCATATCCCTCCAAACATTTCTTATGCGTGTACTTATCTAAATGCCTTTTAAACATTGTAACTGTACCTGCGTCCACCACTTCGTCTGGAAGGTCATTTCATACACAAACCACTCTGTGTAAAAAAATATTGCCCCGTGTGTCATTTTTAAATCTTTTTCCTCTCACCTTAAAAATATGCCCCCCTAGTCTTGAAATCTCCCACCCCACGGAACAGACATCTGCCATTCTCCTTATCTGTACTCTCACTAATTATAAATCTCTGTAAGGTACCCTCCAGGGAAGAAAGTAACAGACTATTCAGCCTCTCCTTATAACTCAAACCTTCCATTCCCAGCAACATCCTAGTAAGTTTCTTCTGAACTTTCTCCAGCTGAGTAATATCCTTTCTATAGCAGGGAGACCAGAACTGGACACAATACTCCAGAAGAGGCCACATCAATGTCCCATACAACCTCAGCATAACACTCCAATTCCCGTACTCAGAGGTCTGAGCAATGAAGGGAAGTGTGCTAAATGCCTTCTTAACCACCCTAACTATATGTGATGCAAACTTAAAAGAATTATGCACCTGAACCCTTGCGTGTCTGTTTTTCAGTGCTGCACAAAGCCCAACTTTTAATTGTATAAGCCTTGTCTTTCTTTGTTCTACCAAAATGCTTTACCTTCCCATTATCCAAATTAAACTCCATCTGCAGCTGTTCAGATCATTGACCCAATTGTTCAAGATCTCTTTGTAATCTTATATAACCTCTGACAGTGTTTCTCACCTGTTGAACCATGTCATATGCCACCCTCTCAGAACAGCCAATGTGCAAGCTTCCTCCTGTCAAATGACTGGACAAGCCAGTGTACAGTAGAATAAGAAATAATCATGCTGTATAGACAACAATTTGTCTCTGTTACAAAATGTAAATAAGGATGTATTATCACCACGGCAGCAGAATAATTTAAACTCCATTGCATGGTACATTACCTTTTATAAAATCTTGGTGTATCATTAGCCTGGCTGCAACTTGGGTGATGAGAGATCTACTTATGTAAATAAGTACAGGTGTATATTGAATGAAATTGATAATGTCTCCTTTCTTTTTCTGTATGCTGTTATCTGTTTTCTTCCGCGAGCCTTTTAATTGTTGAACAAATTGCCTCCTTACTGAGGTCTTTTAACATATTTAAGCTTGGTGTTTGCTTGTCAGTATTGCTCAATTTACTTCTCTTCTGCTATTTCCAACCTTGGTGCTCCGCACATTGGGTGTTGGTTGTTCAATTCAGTGCCACATTACAGTAATAACATCCAAAAGTCTTGATCTGACTCCAGAGTGGTGAGTTGTGATGTCACTTCTGATTGGTTATCTGATAGAGGTCAGGTTTAGCATCATACAAAACACATCTCCTCTGAGCTATCCAATAAAGGCTGAAAGTTCCTGAGGATCCTTAGAACTTTCTACATATTCATAAACTTAAGATTTTTTTCTGCCTAATTTGTACTTATCTAGAAATTTTTAATGTTTACTCTTGGCAAGTGTTTATGAGTATATGAATAAAGTTAATCCTAACTGCCTATAGTTTAGAAAGTAGTTTTGTAGTTATGGAATTAACAGAATCAATTCTTCTGAGTGGTCATTAACTTGTAAGTTATTTATTGATCTGTTTGAAAAATACAAAAGTAATTGATGAAATTTTTGTTGAGTTTCTATTCTTAAAAAAATCTGTTGCCTTTTCAAGAAAGTCATTGTCCTTAATATGCCTCACATGAATTCCCTTGTAAGTTCTTTCATACAACTGGAAATTGTTACCAAGGTGATGAGTGTAAATTCTCCCACAGACATCTAACTGAAGAAACCAGGGAGCTGCTGGACAAGGTAAAGCAAATTACAGATTTTCTTTCCCAGTTTTCTGCCTTTTTGTTAGCAGTCACTATCAGCAGGATATAGTTGCATCTAGTTGGTGGTAGCCTTTTGACACCTTGCTTTAGTCATTTCATTTGTGATTCCAGAACTTGTTTACAGATTATTTTATCGTTGGGCTGAAGGAGGTATGTTTGAATGTAATCCTGTTGTCTCAAATATTTGTATGTGAGCAGTTTTCAGCAGGTGGTTACTGGATAATTTTGGACCGCAGAAATCCTGGCTGATTTGTGAAATCATTATGACCGCCTAAATCAGCTCATATCACAGGTCGTAGATTAAACCAGGGGAATGTCAAATCTGCATTTGACAGCATGAATCACTACAGTAATTATTTCCCTTCAGTTCTTTTGGGAGCACTGAAACTGATAGACTTGAACTGTTCATTTCAGTGAATATAATTGTCAAATCATTGGCAGCCTAAATTACAACCTCGATGCAGGGAAATTGCTTGTCTTCAAAATAAGTTGCATTAAAGCCATTCCAGTCCGTGATTTTGGAGCTTCTTACATTGTGTTATTGCTTTTCTTACACATTCACAGTTTGAGAGTTTAATTTCATGCTATCAGAGCAGAGCAAAAAAGGAAGTCATTTATTCTGGAGATTCTGGAAAATTTGTCTGTTGAGGTGGCTCTCCTGACATGCACTGCAGCTGTGCAGCCTCATTTAATTCATGTTCTGCCACTGAAGTTGACCTTCATTACCAGGAGTCAATAAAATGGAACTTTACAAATCCCCAGAGGTTCATATCCGTAGATTAAATTATGGTCTTCCACTGTGCATAAGTTAGTTCTTTCCATTTGTTAGCAAAGTCCTGGTGTTGGCTGCACTCTTGGGAGTGTTGAACAGTGTCTACAAGTCTTTGCGAACAGTTAAATAATAAAAAGGTAACCAAAGAAAGGGTAGACCTGTTTATGGAGCAGAAAGGTGATCTTGCGAAGGCAGAATGGATGGCTGAGGTATGAAATGAGTAATTTCCAGATACCTGGATTAGTGAAGATGCAGTTGCCAGAAGGTGGTAGGCGGTACATTGGATATCATAAAATTGTGGAGAATGTAAAGAGAATTGTAGTGTAGTTGTAATGCCACTGAAATAGTTATTCGGAGACCCAGGTTCTGGGGACATGAGTTCAGATTCCACCATGGCATTAAAAAAGCTAATCTAATGTGTAAATATACATGTCCTTTATATACCTAATGTCCTTTCAGGAAGGACATATGTCGTCCTTACGTACTCTGGCCAACATGTAACTCTAGACCTGCAACAACAAAGCTGACTCTCAACTGCCATCTGAAATGGCCTAACAAGCCTGTTAATTCAATAGACAATAGACAATAGGTGCAGGAGTAGGCCATTCAGCCCTTCGAGCCAGCACCACCATTCATTATGATCATGGCTGATCATCCACAATCAGTATCCTGTTCCTGCCTTATCCCCATAACCCTTGATTCCACTATCGGTAAGAGCTCTATCCATCTCTTTCTTGAAAGTATCCAGAGACTTAGCCTCCACTGCCTTTTGGGGCAGAGCATCCAACGTATCCACCACTCTCTGGGTGAAGAAATTTTTCCTCAGCTCTGTTCTAAATGGCCTACCCCTTATTTTTAAACTGTGTCCTGGTTCTGGACTCACCCGTCAGCAGAAACATGCTTTCTGCCTCCAGAGTGTCCAATCCCTTAATAATCTTATACGTCTCAATCAGATCCCCTCTCATCCTTCTCTTTCAACATAATGATAGTCCCGCCATTCCGGGAATTAACCTTGTGAATCTCCGCTGCCCTCCCACAATAGCAAGAATGTCCTTCCTCAAATTTGGAGACCAAAAATGCACACAATAATCCAGGTGCGGTCTCACCAGGGCCCTGTACAGCTGCAGAAGGACCTCTTTGCTCCTATACTCAATTCAATGGCAATTAGGGATGAACCACCAAACAAAGCCACATAACGTGAATGGATTTGCAAAAAAACTGCAATATATAGAACAAAAAAAACTGCAACGTATAGAATGTCTCCAGATAGGATGCAAACTGAAAGAAAGTAAGGGTGTGAAATTCAGAGCCTCTGGTGCAAAGTTTGCAATGATATTCAGAAATTTAGTGAATAATAGGAGAATTGTAATAGATTACAGGGGAACATACATTGGTAAAAATGATGTGGAGAAATGTGAAGTGCTGCATTCTAGTAGAATGAATGAGGAAAGGCAATATGAACCAAATGGTACAACTTTATAGCAGGTCAAAAACAGATACACCTGCTCTGTATGTACACCATCTTTGAAGGCATAAAACATGCAAAGAAGGCTGTAATTAAAGTGCATGGGATTCTTTATTAATAGAAGCAAAGACAAGAAGAGTGGGAAGTTGTGCTAAATCTTTTCAAAGTGCTTATTCGGCCTCTGCTGTGATTAGATTAGATTCCCTACAGTGTGGAAACAGGGCCTTTGGCCCAACAAGTCCATACCGCCCCTTGGACCATCCCACCCAGACCCATCCCCCTATAACCCACACACCCCTGAACACTGGGCAATTTAGCATGACCAATCCACCTAACCTGCACATCTGTGGACCGGAGGAGGAAACCAGAGCACCTGGAGTAAACCCACGCAGACACGGGGAGAATGTGCAAACTCTAGCACAGACAGTTACCTGAGGCTGGAATTGAACCCGGGTCCCTGGCGCTGTGAGACTGCAGTGCTAACCACTGAGCCACCATGCTGCCCTGATATTGTTTGTTTCTGGTCATCACGCTTTATGAAGAGGGTTAAGACTTTGTTGATTGTACAGAAGAGATTTACTAGTGTAGACTATGAATGAACAGAGAAGATTAAGACAGGATTTAATAAAGGTGTTCAAAATCATGAGTTGTTTTAATAGAGCAAATAAATAGAAACTGTTTTCAGAGGCAGAGTGATTAATAATTAAGACATCAATTGAAAATGTTTCGCAGAAAGAACTATATGCAACATGAACATCTTTACACATCAATTTGTTATGATTTGAAATACATTACCTGAAAATGAGGTGGAATCTTCCAAAGGAAATTTAATTTGATAAATGGAAAATTCCAGGGATATGAAGAAAGAGCAGGGACATCGGACTAACTCATTATTTCTACCAAAGAACCAGCACAGACATAAGTCCGTAAGACATAGGAGTGGAAGTAAGGCCATTCGGCCCATCGAGTCCATTTTGCCATTTAATCATGGCTGATGGGCATTTCAACTCCACTTACCCGCCCTCTCCCCGTAAGCCTTAATTCCTTGCAAGTTCAAGAATTTATCAATCTCTACCTTGAAGACATTTAACGTCCCGGCCTCCACTGCGCTCCGTGGCAATGAATTCCACCAGCCCACCACTCTCTGGCTGAAGAAATGTCTCCTCATTTCTGTTCTAAATTGACCCCTTCTAATTCTAAGGCTGTGCCCACGGGTCCTAGTCTCCCCGCCTAACGGAAACAACTTGCCAGCATCCACCCTTTCTAAACCATGCATTATCTTGTAAGTTTCTATTAGATCTCCCCTCAACCTTCTAAACTCTAATGAATACAATCCCAGGATTAAAATCCCCCATTCCCCCACTGCATCCCAAAACCAGCCCAGCTTGTCCCCGCCTGCCTAACCTGTTCTTCCTCTCACCTATCCCCTCATCCTACCTCAAGCTGCCCCTCCATTTCCTACCTACTAACCTCATCCCACCTCCTTGACCTATCCATCCTCCGTGGACTGACGTCCCCTCCCCACCTATACTCTCCTCTCCACCTATCTTCTCCTCTATCCATCTTCGGTCCGCCTCCCCCTCTCTCCCTATTTATTTCAGAACCCTGTCCCCATCCCCCTCTCTGATGAAGGGTCTAGACCCGAAACGTCAGCTTTTGTGCTCCTGAGATGCGGCTTCGCCTGCTGTGTTCATCCACACTTTGTTATCTTGGATTCTCCAGCATCTGCAGTTCCCATTATCTCTGATCACAATCCCAGCATCCTCAGCTATTCATCGTTATGTTAGGCCTACCATTCCAGGGATCATCCGTGTGAATCTCCGCTGGACACATGATGGGCCATTCTCTGTGTTGTCTCAATTAATAATTCTATGAACTGTTCAATAAATTATTAATTTTTCTTCTTTCCAATCAGATGCTAGCCAGTGAAGCAGAAGCTGGGGCAGAGGATGAGAAGGAAGTGGAAGAACTGAAGAAACAGGGAATCACTCCCTTACCTAAGCCGCCACCTGGAGTTGGATTGTTACCCACACCACCTCGGCCTCCAATGCCACCTCCTTCGAACATGCCTAATGCTCCTCGGCCTCCCATGATGGGACCACCTCCGCCACCTGGTCCCCCACCACCTGGTCCCCCACCAATAGGTCCTCCGCCCCCAGGCCCTCCACCCCCTGGACCACCATGTCTTCCAGGCCAAAAGAAGATCCCCTCACTCTTTGAAATTGTTGTTCAACCCACTCCACACCTGGCACATAAAATGGGAATGAGGTAAATATTTTATGCCATATTCTTAAACTTTGACACAAGTCTATTTAACTTTCCTAGATGGTTGGTTTCCAGTGCAGAGTAACATCAACAGTGCAGTTCGATTCTTGAACCAGCTAAGGTCACCAGGAACGTCTAGCTTTCTCAGCCTCTCCTTTGCCTGAGGCATGATGACCCTCAGGTTAAATTTGCCACCCGTTATGTGTCTCTAATGAGACAGCAGGCTATGGTCTTCTGGGATTATGGCAGCTTTCACGTAGCATATATACTTGAGTAATGGTTGATAGCTCATCTAAAAATGAATCCTCACTTTTAGACAAAAAAAATCATTAATCTTTCAAATACTTCATGTATAGGTTGACCCACAACATTTAGCTCTATTTACTTGCTGTCCACTGGCCATTGATGTCACATGTGCCCTGATGCCAATCTACTCAATAGATTCATAGTGTGCCCCAACATCAAAAGTTCAGTTTTTCATGTCTCACCCTGTAATAAGAACATGGTACCAAGAAGGAATGGTAGATGCACAGGTGTGTTCAAACTTTGTTGTTGAATTTGCAAAGCAGGCAATAATTGTTCATCAGCTATAAACACAGAACAAAATAAGTATGTATATATATATAAATATATTAAAAATATTCTGCATAAATTGAAAATGTTTAAAAAGCTCGAGAATTCAGAGTATTGGAGGACATTGCATACTGGAGGAATCTCAACTTTGACAGAAGCCACAGAATAAAATACACAGCAGGGGAAAGTTGGAAGATGAAATCACAAAATAACTCAGTAAAAATCACCAGAATGGACTGTCAGTTTCTCATGTAAAAGTTGACCCCCTTATTTTTGACTAAAAATCTAGTCTTAGAAGCTCACCACTTATGAGTATGTATTGTACTAACTTTGTTGGTTGACCATTGTATCTGTTTATACTTAAAAACTAATGTTTACAGTTGCTCCAAATGCAAATATTTTGTATAGAGCTTTACAATGTGACTTTACCACATTTTGGTCCACTGTGAACTTGTTGTTTACATCCATGAACTTAAGGTGCACATAACACACAAAAATATGCACACATAATCCTGGATGAGATCAACCATTACTTAAGTATATATGGTATTTGAAAGCTACCATAGTCCTAGATGACCATAGACACATAGACTCATGTCATTCAAGAGAGGTGGTGCGATTCTCCTGAAGGTCATCCACCCTCAGCAGAGAGGAATAGGGCCTAGGTCTGAAACCCAGCCTTTCTGCTCCTCTGTTGCTGCTTGACCTGTTGTGTTCATCCAGCCCTACACCTTGTTTTCTCAGAATCCAATTAGGATTTGAAATTAAGGCAGAGTTGGTATAGTAAGCAAAAACAAATTCCTGGGCAAACTCAACAGGTCTTGCAACACAGGCAGAGAAAAAGCAAAGTTAACATTTTAAGTCCAGTGACTGACCTTTTTCAGAACTCAGTCGCTGTAACGTTTCATTTAATGCAAAAAGAATACAATTGTTCTCAAAGGATAATGTTGTAAAACAATTGCAATTGCAATCAAAAGCTAAGCATACGTTTTGGAATAAAACTTATTTTGTGTTCTTTTTCCACATAGGCCACGGTTCCCACCACCGCCCCCTGGATTCCCAGGGCCTCCAGGACCTCCTGGGCCACCAGGACCTCCCATGGGTCCAGGACCTGCTTCAGGTATGGGACCAGGTCCCATGCCTGGCCCAGTCCCTGGACCTATGCCAGGCTGTGGCCCAGAGGAGATGTCATTGGGCCCTGGAATGAATCCAGGACCACCAGTAGGATCAGGCCCTCCAATAGCACCATTCATGCAAGGAGATCCGGGAATGATGCCTCCTGCCCCTTCTGATCCCAGTTTCTATGATAACTACTATCAACAGCAGGGAGTGCAGATGGACCTTGGTCAAGATGGAGAGGAAGGTAGGACACAGGTTATGAACCTTGCCTTTTCCAGTCCAGGACATTGATGAATTCGAGCAAATATCCATTTTTATAGCACTTAAAGAAAACAACAATTGCGACAGAAAAGTACATTTACCTTAAAAGTTGGAAATTTGTTGCTTGAATACCGAGCTATAAATTAGTTTGTAGGAAACGCATTTTTGACATTCATGAAGCTAACATAAAAACCTAATAATATGCAATTAAAATGTGGAGCTGTCATCTTCAAAACATTTTCAAATGATATATTTAACAAGTGAAATTCTTTTTTTTTGAATGCATGGTTTTTAATTAGATGTCTCTTTTTATTTTAATGAAGTCATGAGATATTGTTTACCTTTGAAGGGGTCAGGCCCATCCAAATTAGGTACCACAAAAATCATATGCAGAGAGCAGTGCCAAAACTCTGCATGCTTAATTGGATAATATGCTTTAATTCAAGTAATACAGATATTAAAAGTTTCTGAATGTGCTGAATTTTCTAACCTGGCATGAGTGCTGACGAAAGGTGCACATGATTGACTATCAGAAGGGGAAGGAGTAAAAGTAGACCCTTTTCTCATTCATTTAAAGGATGTGAGGGTGCTGCTGGCTAACCCAGTATTTACTGGTCAACCACATTGCTGTGGGTCTGGAATCACATTTAGGCCACGCCAGACCAGGGCAGCTTCCTTTCCTAAAAGACATGAGTGAACCAGCATTGACAATGGATTCATGGTCATTAGACTACAAACCAAAAGAACTGCGGATGCTGTAAATCAGGAACAAAGACAAAGTTGCTGAAAAGCTCAGCATGTCTGGCAGCACCTGTGGAGGAGAAAACAGAGTTAACGTTTTGGGTCTGGTGACCCTTCCTCAGAACCTTCCTCAGTTCTGAGGAAGGGTCACCGGACCTGAAACGTTAACTCTGTTTTCTCCCCATTATTAGACTCTTACTTCCATATTTTTATTGAAATCAAATTCTAGCATTTGCTATGGCAGGATTCAAACCTGAGTCCCCAGAACATTTCCTAGTCTCTGGATTAACAGTCCAGCAATAATACCATAAGGCCATCGCATTCCTGGTCCGTTAGGCCTCCTATTTGTTATGATTGTTGGCTACAACTTCATTTTCCCATTCCTTTCCAATATCCCTTGATTGTGAGAGACCAAAAATCTGTTAATCTTAATCTTATCTATAGTTCACATCAACAAGGAGCATTCACACTGCTTTGGTAGAGAAGTCTAAAATTGCTCAATCTTTTGAGAGAAGTAATTTGCTCTCGTCTTAGCCCTAAATGACTGATGCCTTACCCTGAAACTATGCTATCATGTTCTAGATTCTTCAGCTGGGGAGAACTAGCCTTTCAGTGTCTACCATGTCAAGCTCCTTTAGAATCTTCTATATTTTAACAAGCTCGCGTCCCATTCTGAAAAACACCAAACAAAATAGGACTAATTTGCTCAAACTCTCATTATAGATCAACCCTCTCATGCCAGGGACCAATCTAGTGAATATTTACAGTACCAGCTCCAATGGAAGTATATCATGACTTAAGTATGAGAGCAAAAATGTGCATAGTACTCCAGACATGGTTTGTTAAAACCCTGTAATTCCTTTGCAAAAAGTATTGCTATGATGTATGAAAGAGCCTTGCTAGGGCAAACAGGAGCAGATATTCCAAAATGCAGCATTCACATACTGTAGTGTGCCGTTGAGATCACGTTGCATTGAAACAGTGCAGGATTTATTCTGTGTCAAAAGTTATCAGAACATGTTTATGGAAGAAGAAGCAGATTCTGTGAAGTGGAACAGAATGGAAATTGTTTTTAAGTATATCTGGAATACAGCCCAAGGGACTTCGGTTTGAAATAAATTGGATGAGTTGATTAACCTTTAGCTATCTAATATTCATTTGTAAATATAGATTTACAAAAATATATTGTGTATTTTGAATTATTATTAACGTAATAAAAAAGGGTTGAGCAGCTTTATTGCCCTCTACCGTTAACCCTGCTGAAGCAGATATGTTTTGTTAAGGTACAAGTGTAAAGTACCTCACCAAATGTGATCCTGTGCAGCAAATAGGAGGCTGTTGAAATCTGGGAGGCTTAGGAGTCTTGCCAACATGCATAAGCTTATTGTCCACTGTTGGTGCTGGATAGCAGGCAGAATGTTTGTCCACCTAATAAAGTGGTCAGGAGCAGGTGCAAGAAGATACTACTACTCCTGCCTCTCCATTTGGATCAGTAAAGGGTAAAGAACAGCAATAACTTCTGAAATCTGTTCAGGTCAACTTCCATGACCAGAATGTTCTCTGTAGAAAGCAACAGTTGCTGGTTTTCCTGCTGTGAAATTAGTTTGACCAATTGAAAGAAGTCTGTGTGGGAATATTTGAGCAAAAGTGATCATGTATCATAATATTTAGATTAAATTAATAAGGAACAATGTAATGCAAGGCTTCTATATTGGAAGACTGATTTCAATGTGATAAGGAGGATCTAGCCAGGAAAGGGAGGAAATGCTTCAGTTATAAGCTAAGTACAATCCAACAAGGGCAAAAGATAAGGGAACCAAACCAATAAAAAAGGAAGGTGTATGATGCCTGTCAGGTGAATTATTCAGCTAAGAATCGGGTCAAGACTTTAAGATATGGGGGCAGAAATTAGGCCATTCAGCCCATCGAGTCAGCTCCACCATTCAGTCATGGCTGATAAGTTTTTCAATCCTGTAACTGCTTTCTCCCCGTAACCCTTGTCCCCTTGACAGTCAACCTATCTATCTCTGTCTTAAATATACTCAATGACCTGGCCTCCACAGCCTTCTGTGGCAGTGAATTCCATAGATTCACCACTCTCTAGATGAAGAAGTTTCTCCTTATCTCTGTTCTAAAAGGTCTTCCCTTTACTCAAAGACTGTGCCCTCATGTCCTCATCTCTCCTACCAATGGAAACATCTTCCCAACATCCACTCTGTCTCGGCCATTCAACTCAAATACTGGGTTGAGAGAGGAACTGAAGAGGAAAATAGGACTGGTAAAGACAGAGTATGAAAATAGAATGGTAGACAGTATAAAAGGGAATTTAAAAATCTTCAACCAACAGCTAGTAAAAGGTGAAGTGGATCCTATTAGGCGTAAAGAATGCAATATTTGTTTGGAGAACAGGGCATGGTCATAATATGTTTTAAATTATTTGTTTTGGTGTTTACTAAGGAAAAAGAATCTGACAAAATAACAATATATCTGGAGATGGTAGAGGTAAAGTGTATGGTACAATTTGAAAGGGAAAGGGTACTGGAAAAGCTGGATCTGCTTTGCGTAGATAAAAACACCTGGTCCAGATGACTTGCATTCCAGGTTACTGAAGTAAGTGCAGAAGGGAATAATCTGACTTAATTATTCAAGCTTCCCTAGATAAGAGGTTATGCCAGACGGTTGGTTCGTGGCAAAGATCACACCTTTGAATAATAAAGGTGCAAGCACGGTACTGGCACCTTGAGGCCAGTTAGTCTAACATCAGTGGTGGCTAAGGTTTTAGAATTCATTGATAGTGGAAACATCACCAGATACTTTGAGATGTTTGAGTTAATCCCGGAGAAACCACACCAAGTTACAAAAGGCAGTTTGTGCTTGACTAATCTAAGTTTTCAGGAAGTAACAGAAAAGGTTTACGAAGGGAATGTGGTAGGTATGGCCTGTATGGATTTGTACCACATAAAAGGCTTGTCAACAAAATTGAGACTTTTGGAATAGACTGGCAATTGGATTTTAAAAAATTGGCTTAATGGAAGAGTGGCAAATAATGAGAATGATACAAATATACTAGAATATAGATAAATCAGCAGAATGGGCAGAGATGGCTGAGGTGATGCATTTTGGCAGAGGAGATGGAGGGTAAGGGACAAAAAAGTGTTTTGGTGGGGACATAGTCGGTGGACAGTGCATATGCATGGAAATTTAAAGGTAGCAGGACATCCTGCACAGAATCATACAGTGGAGAAAGGCCTTTTGGCCCTTTGAGTCTGCACTGACATTTACTATTTGCACTAATCCCAAAATCCTGCACTTGTCTCATATTCCTGAATGTTATGATTTTTCAAGTGCTCATCCAAATATTTTTTATAAAGTTCCTGGCCTCAGCTATCTTGCCAGGCAGTCAATTTCAGATTTCCACCAGTCTGAGTGAAAGAGTTTTTTTACTCAAATCCCCTCTGAATCTCCTGCCTCCTAGCATAAAACTTATTATTGATCCCTCAACCAAGGGAGACTGCTGCTCTCTACTCATCCTTATCCATATACCTCATAATCTTATACAGCTCAATCATGTCCTCCCAACAGCCTTCTCTCTTTAAAGGAAGCAATCCAAGCCTATCTAGTCTCTCCTTTTAGGTCAATTGCTCCATTGCTATCAAAGACTAAAGATGCCATACTGACAGTAAACAGGCCTAATGTTATGTACAGAATCCCATGCAGCAAGTACGTTTTACGTTACTTTGAATAAACCGGGAGGAAACTGATGACCAGGATACATGAACACAAGCTGGCAGTAAAAAGACATGACCAACATTCACCTGTCTTGATACACACAGACAGTGAAGGCCAAAGTGACTATACTGGGACAAGCAAACAACAGACATGCAAGGGAATTTCTGGAAGCCTGGTTGTCAACATGGGACTCCATTAACAAACATGTAGAAATAGACCCCGTGTACAGACTACTGCTGAATAACAGAACTGGAAGTGACAAAACCCACCACACCAGAGGATCATATAAATTCGGAACAGAGCAGAACACCAAAATTTTGATTAGAGGTTGCACAGATGATGTTGCCTAGAATGGTAAGGAAACGTCTGTACACAATATGGATCAACTGGCTTGGTGAGCAAATGAACATCAATTGCTGCATCCCGGGCAACATTCTCGTGAACCTCCTCTGTACCCTCTCTCGTGCTGTCACATCTTTTTTGTAGTGAAATGACCAGAACTGCACACAGTACTCCAGCTGCGGCTAACCAATGGCCTGTACAACTTCAACATTACCACTTTGCTGTTATACTCTTTGCCACGACTGATGAAAGCAAGGTCCTACGTGCCTCTTCAACTATCCTTTTCATGTGCTGTACTGACTTCAGGGATCTGTAAATAATTATCTCAAGATCCCTTTGTTCCTCTAAGCTACCCACTGTCCTGTCATTCATTAAATGCTCCCAAATGTTGTTTCTTCTTCCAAAGTTCATCACCACATATCATCAGGGTTAAATACCATCTGCTGTTTCACTGCCCATATGACCATCCATTTATATCTTCTGGTAACCTACAACCATCTTCTTCAGTGTTAACCACCTTACCAGTCTTGGTGTTGTCTGTAAACTTCACATTCCTGCAACATTTTGACCTATATCATGCATATACATAATAAACAATAAGGGTCCCAGTACTGATCTTTGGCCTCCATTCACTCACAGTCTTCTACCTTTTGCCCTATTACTAAGCTGGTTTCTGATCCACATCACTAAGTTTCCCTGAATTCCAAGTGCTTTAACCTTTTCAGTCAGTCTCCCATGCGATGCCTTGCTAAAATTCATATAAACTGCATCAGCCAGACTTCCCTTATCCACATATTTGATCATATTTTTGAAAAATTGTAACAAATTTGTTAGGCATAACTTCCCTCTGACAAAGCCATGCTGACTATCTGTAATTAAACCTGACCACCCCTAATTAACCCATGATTTTCCAAGTGGATATTTGTTCTCACTTTCAGAATTTTAGTTATAATTTCCCTCCATGGTCAACAAACCAGATGGAATCCAGTGCTTCTTCGGTAGATGCATGGAGCAGAAAATCAGGGATGTTATGCCTAACTCACATAAAATGCCGGTTCTGCCTCAACTAGAGTAGTGCATCCATTTCTGCTCACCACTCTGTAGAGAAGACATTGAAGTCCTCGAGAAAATGCAGAGGATATTTCCAGACTGGTTTCAGCAATAGGGTCTATTAGTTGTAACTTTAGTTTAATAAAGCTGTGGTTCCCTTGGAGCAAAGGAGATTGAGGCATGATTTGGTAAAGGTCTACTCAATTATGATAGGTTCAGATAAAGTAGATGAGGAAAATCCCTTTCTATTAGGTGATAGTCTGAGGTTTAGGGGACACAGGTTTAAGATTTTAAGCAAGAGTTACATGGGGAATGTGAGAAAGAGCTATAGTATGCAGCGAGTGGCCATGACCTGGAACTTACGATCTACAATAATTTCAAAAGGGAATTGGATGGGTATTTTACAGGGGCTGAACTGGCAAATGGGATTGATGGGATCCGGTATGAACTTGATGGGGTAAATGGCCTCCTTCGGCACCTCCAGAATGAAGTGATTGACAATATGGAATTATGTATAGCATTCTTTGTGTTTGTCCAGTTCTACAGATACATAATATTTGGTGATTTCCTCTTGCAGCCAGTTGATATTTCAGCTAAAGCAACGTATTTGCACACTGGCAGAGAACATTAGCATTTTGGATTCCATTCTATATTCTCATGTTGAGTTACTATCTGACCTCTTTTTGCCATTGTTACAATGGCAGAAAACACTGAAGAGGCAGTGTATCATAAGAACTAGCAGCAGGAGTAGGCCATTTGGCCCCTTGAGCCTGCCCCGCCATTTAATAAGAGACTCAGCTCCACTTACCTGCCCTCTCACCATAACCCTTAATTCCTTTACTGTTCAAAAATTTATCTTGCCTTGCCTTAAAAACATTCAGCGAGGTAGCTTCACCTGCTTTACTGGGCGGGGAGTTCTACAGATTCACAACCCTTTGGGTGAAGAAGTTCCTCCTGACCTCAGTCCTACATCTGCTTCCCTTTATTTTGAGGCGATGCCCTGTAGTCCTAGTTTCACCTGCTAGCGGTAACAACCTCCCTGCCTCCACCTTATCTATTTCCCTCATAATCTTATATGTTTCTATAAGATCTCCCCTCATTCTTCTGAATTCCAAGGAGTATAATCCTAGTTTACTCAGTCTCTCCTCATAATCCAACCCTCTCAATTCTGGAATCAACTGAGTGAATCTCTTCTGCATCCCTTCCAGTGCTAGTATATCTCTTCTCAATTAAGGAGACCAAAACTGCACACAGTACTCCAGGTGTGACCTCGCAAGGACCCTATACAGCTGCAGCATAGCCTCCCTGTTTTTAAACTCCATCCCTATAGCAATGGCAGACAAAATTACATTTGCCTTTTTAATTACCTGCTGTACCTGCAATCCTACTTTTAACAATTCATGCACAAGGACACCCAAGTCCTTTTGCACAGCAGCGTACTGCAGTTTTTCACCATTTAAAACATAGTCCGTTCTGCTGTTATTCCTACCAAACTGGATGACCTCACACTTATCAGCACTGTACTCCATCTGCTAGATCTTTGCCCACTCACTTAGACTATCTATATCCCTCTGCAGACTTTCAGTGTCTTCTGCACACTTTGTTCTACCACTCACCTTAGTGTCATCTGCAAATTTTGACACACCACACTTAGTCCCCAACTCCAGATCATCTATGTAAATTGTAAACAATTGCGGTCCCAACCCTGATCCCTGAGGCACACCACTAGCCACTGACCGCCAACCATAAAAACACCCATTTACCCCTACTGTTTTCTTTTTACTGGTCAACCAATCCTCTATCCATGCCAATACATTACCTGTAATACCATACAACTTTATCTTATGTAGCAGCCTTTGGTGTGGCTCCTTGTCAAATGCCTTCTGGAAATCCAGATACACCATAAGACACAGGAGTGGAATTAAGGCCATTCGGCCCGTCAAGTCCACTCCACCATTTAATCATGGCTGATGGGCATTTCAGCTCTGCTTCCCTGCATTCTCCCCGTAGCCCTTGATTCCTTGCGAGATCAAGAATTTATCGATCTCTGCCTCGAAGACATTTAACGTCCCGGCCTCCACTGCTCTGTGGCAATGAATTCCACAGGTCCACCACTCTGGCTGAAGAAATGTCTCCTCATTTCCGTTTTAAATTTACCCCCTCTAATTCTAAGGCTGTGACCACGGGTCCTAGTCTCCCCACCTAACAGAAACAACTTCACAGCATCTACCCTTTTGAAGCCATACATTATCTTGTAAGTTTCTATTAGATCTCCCCTCAACCTTCTAAACTCTAATGAATACAATCCCAGGATCCACAGCCATTCATCGCACGTTAAATCTACCATTCCAGGGATCATCAGTGTGAATCTCTGCTGGACACGCTCCAGCGCCAGTATGTCCTTCCTGAGGTGTGGGGCCCAAAATTGAACACAGTATTCTAAATGGGGTCTAACTAGAGCTTTATAAAAGTCTCAGAAGCACATCACTGCTTTTATATTCCAACCCTCTTGAGATAAACGACAATATTACATTCGCTTTCTTAATCACGGACTCTACCTGCAAGTTAACCTTTAGAGAATCCTGGACCAACACACCCAGATCCCTTTGTACTTCTGCTTTATGAATTTCTTCACCGTTTAGAAAATAGTCCATGCCTGTATTCTTTTTTCCAAAGTGCAACATGCCCATCCACAGGTTCCCCATTGCCCACTATGCAAGTAATGTCCTCGGAATCTCACCGCATTAGTTAAACGTGACCTACCCTTCATGCACCCATGCTGGGTATTTCCAATAGGACAATTTATATCCAACAGTATCCCAGCAGGTGGTCAAAGAGCACTTTTGAACAAGGTCTAGAAGCAAAATGTATTTTCATCTTCTTTTGCAGTGGCCAAATTGTAGGTAAAGACAAAATGGAGGAGTCTGTATCTTCACAAGTAATGCGTCAGAATAATTTTCACCTATTTGCCAAGTGATTTCTACATCTGCCTACCCTAGCCACCGCTATAAACAATATGGAATAATCATTGTCCTTTTTTACTCTGTGAAGAGGGTGTCATTTCCAAACAATTATTCTCTTGAACTGTATAAAACAACATACCCCCAAAAAAACTACTACTTGTTGAAGCAAAAATAGATTGTGATAGATCTGTGAGAATAATCAACCAATCCAACAGAAAGCTACATTATCTCTCTTTGTTCACTCTTCCTGTTCATATCTCTGCCAGGTGCTTTTGAAGAGATAGATGAAGGAGATGGCCAGCCAGTTCTGCTGCCAGATATCGAGGAAATGGAAGCTGAGGAGAATGGAGGTGATTCATCTGGCCAGAAAACCAATGTAAATATTCCTGACTTTCTTCCTGCGGCCCAACGAGCACTTTTCCTCCGCATCCAACAAAAGCAGCAGGAGGAAGAGGAGAAGGCGAAGAGGAGAGCAGAGAGAAACCAACAGGAGAAAGAAAATGAGGAAGGTACATATTATTTTTATATTCTGATTAGGCATTGTAAAATAACTTGTCTTTATTAAATATCTCAGTGCAGTCACCTAGAAACAAGTAAGCAGATGTTTTCCATTTATCTTTAAATGGCGTGTAATTACTACTGACAGTATTTGAAAATTTGTTGCAATCTGAAAAAGTTGTATCTACTGTATTAAAATATATTAGTCAAAAGAATTAGTAGCAAGAGAAGGGCATTCAATCCTCATTTGGTAAAATTATTGTTGATCTGATTGTGGTCTGAGCTGCAACTTGCTGTCTGCCCCCTTTATAACACTTGACTACAGTGTCAGTTTATCTAACTCAACCTTGAGTACATTCAATGGCCCAGCTTTCATTACTCCTAGGGGAAGAGAATTTCACAAAAAGACAACCTTCTAAGAAAAGCATTTATCCTCATCTCTATTTTAAATTGGAGCCCCGAATCTTTGTCCCATCATTCTAGACAGCTCCACAAGAGGAAGATAATAAAATGTGAGGCTGGATGAACACAGCAGGCCAAGCAGCATCTCAGGAGCACAAAAGCTGACGTTTCCTCCACAAGAGGAACATCTTTTCAGAATCATTGTCCAACAACTTTTGGATTTTTTTGTTTCGATAACATAATTTCTTATTCTTCTAAACTCCAATGGAGATGGGACCAAACTGCTCAACCTTTCCTCAGAAGCTAACCTTTTCATCCCCAGGAGTCTGCTGAG
The DNA here is from genome assembly GCF_030684315.1 of Stegostoma tigrinum. Taxonomy (NCBI): domain Eukaryota; kingdom Metazoa; phylum Chordata; class Chondrichthyes; order Orectolobiformes; family Stegostomatidae; genus Stegostoma; species Stegostoma tigrinum. Next base: position 3,096,464 of record NC_081392.1, on the reverse strand, counting down.
CTAATTATTTTCTGAATTGCATCTGATGAAGTTCTATCATAATTTTTAAATACACAGCATTGTATCTGTGGTTTCTTTAAGGCTGTGTACAGTTGTAGCAGTACTTGTTTATTTTTGTGCTCAGTTCCCCTTGCAGTAAATGACAACATTCCATTTGCCTTCCACTTACTGTACCCACATACCAACATTTTTCTGACTCATACCAGGACACCTGGATCCCTCGAGACTGTATAGTTCTGCTGTCTTTCCATTCAAACAGTATACTGCTTTCCTATTCTCCCTGCCGAAGTGACCAAGTTTACATTTTCCCACATGTACTCTTGTCAGTTTTTTGTCCTTTCATTTAACCAATCTTTGTCCCTTCTAGGTTTTTTTTAATGTCCTCTTGATAACCTACTTTTCCACCTACCTTTGTTTGGAAATTTAGTTACCATATATTGGATCTTGTCATCGAAGTTATTGACTTAGCTTATAGCTAGGTGAGGCCCAGGACATGTCCATTTGCACTCCATTAGTTACAAATTGCCTTCTTGAAAATAACCCAGCCTACATTATGTTTCCTTTTAATCAGTCCATCAGTACTCAAACAATGCAACCTCCTCGACTATGAACTTGTTATTGTGTAGTACCCTGGATGAGCTACTTTATTAAATTACCTTCTGGAAATTCAAGTTTATTCCATTTACAGGTTTCCTTTGTCCGGCTTGGTTATTACTTCAGACTTGTCAAGAACGATTTCCTTTTCACAAAGCCATGTTGATTCTGCTAGATTGAATTATGATTTTCTAACTGTTGGACCCTGAAAATTCGTTAATAATGGATTGCATTGTTTTTCTGTGATAAATGATAGGCTGACTGGCCTACAGTTCGTTTTTGCTTTCCGTCTGCCGCCTTTCTTGGAGATGTTGGGTTTGTAATTTTTGTATCTACTGGAACTTCTGGAAGCTTGCAAGCAATGCATCCACTGTTTCTGCAGCCACTTCATATAAGACAGTCAGATACTGGCCATCTAGTCCAGGAAACCTGTCAATCCGCAAGATTTTGCACTACTTTTTCGCTCGTAATTATGATGAATTTAAACATATCCATTGAATTCACTCAGTCAAAAACATTGAAAGTAAACTTTATTCGTTGGGGTTGAATTTCACATCGGCAGTTGTTTTCCCCCAAACTGCATGAATTGATGCTGCTAAGCCTATGTTTTTAAATGGAGAATACAGTTAGGTTAGTTTGAGGGTAGATGGAGTGCGGGGGGCGTGGGGTGATGTACAGAGCAGGCGGAGAGTGAAGGATCAGGCAATGGGATTGAAATTCACACTAAGCATTTTCAACTCTTCCCCAAACTGCATTCCCACCTAACCCGTTGTTAAACAGTTCTCGCAGCCCCCAAATAGACTGGGCATTAAAATAGAGTCACAGCGGATAAAGGTTGGGAAGATAGAATCATGTAGGTCATACAATCTCTACAGTGTGGAAGCAGGTCCTTCAGGCCAGCAAATCCACACCAACCCTCAGAGTCATCTGCCTAGACCCATCCACCCGAACTACACATCCCTAAACACTATGGGGCAATTTAACGTGGCCGATCCACCTAACCTGCACATCTTTGGACTGTGGGAGGAAACCCACGCAGACACGGGGAGAACGTGCAAACTCCACACAGGTGGTCGCCCAAGGGTGGAAGTGAACCCGGGTCCCTGGCGCTGTGAGACAGCATTGCCAGCCACTGAGCCACCATGCTGCATCAAAGTAAGACTCTCAATGTCACTTCCAGTTCTTCAGCAAATATTTGCATCTCCCTGCCACAGCAGGTCAGAACATTCAGGGTACATCAACAATCTTTCCACTCTATCAAACCTTTCTGGATCTGATCATCCCCAGTAAGTTGCTCCTTGGTAAATTCCCTTTTTCTAAATTTTAAAGAATCTTGTCTGTTCTCTTCCCCATTTTGAACAGAAACTGACTCCTTACAAACATCCGAGTTGGTCTTTTTACATAGATAACAAAGTATGGAGCTGGATGAACACAGCAGGCCAAGCAGCATCTCAGGAGCACAAAGGCTGACGTTTCGGGCCTAGACCCTTCATCTCTGAAGAAGGGTCTAGGCCCGAAACGTCAGCCTTTGTGCTCCTGAGATGCTGCTTGGCCTGTTGTGTTCATCCAGCTCCACACTTTGTTATCTTGGATTCTACAGCATCTGCAGTTCCCATTATCACTGGTCTTTTTACACAGTTTTCTTCTGCTTCACCACAGCAACAAACTCTGTTCATCTGTGTTTTCTTAAGAGATGCTGAAAACTGCAGTAGAGAACTCAATAGTTTGTTTGACTTTCTATCCTTATGGAAACCAGAGATCACTCGGGCACTTCTTTGAAATGAGATGTGTATCAGGAATTTACAATCCCTCCCTCCTTTCATTCTCAAATCTTGTGTTTTGTTTCAAATTGAAAGGATATTTTGAAACATAATCATCTTGGAAAGTTCAGTGTTTATGACAGCATAAAAATTTTACTGTCTTATATGCTTCATTGTCATTTTCATGTTTTTAAACTGCCTCACCTTGCATGACTCAACTGGGAGTAGCAAAGTGGAGAAACCAGAATTATGCACTAAATTGCACTACAAAGTATATTGAAAGTTTGTGCACTTTCTTACTTTAGATTAGATTCCCTACAGTATGGAAACAGGCCCTTCGGCCCAACAAGTCCACACCGGCCCTTGAAGCATCCCACCCAGACTCATCCCCCTATAATCCAGACACCCTTGAACACTACGGGCAATTTTAGCACGGCCAATCCACGTAACCTGCACATCTTTGGACTGTGGGAGGAAACTGGAGCTCCCGGAGGAAACCCAAGCAGACACAGGGAGAATGTGCAAACTCCACGCAGACAGTTGCCCGAGGCTAGAATTGAACCCAGCTTCCTGGTGCTGTGAGGCTACAGTGCTAACCACTGAGCCACCTTGTCACTCCAAAGGATATTTATTGTGCTATCATTCCTAAACTGGAATAACTCTTGCAATATGTAGTAATGTTCTGTTCTGTGCTTGTAGGTGACGGTGATAATTGGTACTCAAGTGATGAAGAGGATGGTGGAAGCAGTATGAGCTCCATTTTAAAAACACTCCGTCAGCAGTCTGCTAGCAAGTCTCAATTGCAAGCCCAGAAGATGGTACATAACAACAATGGGAACAGCCAGAATGCTGTTGATCCACGCCTTCAGAAAGAGAGACAGTCAAATGTGAATCGACCAGTGGACCCTCGGATTTCAAGGGACCCCAGGCTTTCTCGAAGCACAGAGAACACATCAGGAATTCCTGCTTCCGAAATGCTTGCTGCAGAAAGCAGGACTGTGACTGTTCTGAAAACAGATGCCCTTCATCAGCCACCCCCTGCCATTGTAAAACCTCAAGCTGCAGTTAATGAGGAGGAAGGAGAGAGAATTCTGAGGGACAGGGCTGTTGCCATTCCTCTTGATCCTTTACTGGGTTCCTCACTCAGGGACCCCAGGTGTCAGCTTAAGCAGTTCAGCCATATTAAAATGGACATCTCTCTGGGTAAACCTCATTTTGCTAAAAGTGTTTTATGGAGCCCAGAGGACTTGATCCCACTGCCTATTCCTAAGCCCGATCCTGTAACTGCTCCTGTACCCTTTCCAGTATTGGATCCCCGGTTAAACCGTTCTCCACAAACTGGGGGGCCTTCAGACCCCAGGCAGCGCATTGCTGAACCAATAGTGGAGCCCCCTCAGCCAGCACCTAGTTCTGCCCTTCCAGACTTGAGCTTATTGTCAAGACTATTGAAGAGTGTCGATGCTTCAGCAACCAAGGGGACGGCACAGAGTGACAAGCCTTCTGACCCCAGGATGCGAAAGATGCCTGTGGATCCAAGACTGCAAAGGTCCACTGCTGGACTCCAAGCCTCTAACTCACAATCTGCAAAACCTCTGGAACAAACTGAGACCCCCACTGCCCCTTTAGGGAAGGAATTGAGTCCTGGTCTTGCTCCATATGATCCCAGGTTGGTTACTGCTGGTGGTCAGAGCAGAGGAGGAACTGGAGGACAGAGCAGTATGCTGACTGGCATTAGTTTGTATGACCCAAGAACTCAGAGCACCCAGGGTGCAAATATCAGAAGCTTAGAGTCTTCCAGTGAAGGTAACCAGCTGAAAGGGTCAGAAAACCCTAAAAGTACCAGTAAGCCAAAAGAGCCATTGTTTGTAAGAAAATCAGCATTGGATCAACTGGAAAATGATAAGTCAAGTTCAGAAACTTCCACAGACAGATATAATAGTTACAACAGGCCTAGGCCAAAACCAGCCACACCTGCTGCCCCCTCACAGGATTCAGGTCAGACAGGAGTGCATAGCCTCCCGGTGCCATCTCTGTTTGGACTGATTCACCCACAATTTTCTGAGGTGAAACAAGTCACTAAATCTGGCTCAGGTAGCCCTTTTGGTGGGAACAGTCCTCATGAGGAGACCGAGCAGGACACAACCTCCCTGAAGGATGTTTTTAAAGGGTTTGACCCAACTGCGTCACCGTTTTGTCAGTAAACTGTAAAAGGACAGTGAATGCTGCATTTAATCCTGTATATTTAACCTCATAGCAGGGGCTGGACACAGCATCGGGCAATGTTTTATCATATTCTTTAACTTTGTAATTTAATACATTGATAAATATGAATATGTTTAGAAAACATGTGATAGAATTCACTGAGTTAAAGTTTAGTCTGTTTGGAAGAACAAATCTGAATCCAAAATGTGATTCAAACAGTAGTTCAGACTCCTCAGAATCAAAACAAGCAAAAATGCGCTTTTTCCAGCTATTGATTTTGAAGCATTCTTTCTAAAGAAAAGTCAGTTTGTCTAATAGATGCTTGCCTGTCACAGAATGCAGAGCTCCCATTGATTTGGACATTTTTGCATGACTGGACGCAGTCTTTTAAAAGCAGTGCAGTGTCGTTAAATGTAGAAGTACATAACTGACATCAAAGGTGTATACAATATGTAATGAGTTGAATGGTGAATTTGGGCAGTATCTTTTGACACATTTAGGTAAGAATCTTGTTCTGTAGGTTCCTGAGTTTACCTCCTCCCACTTGACCTGGGGAGGAAGAGGTTGAAGCTGTGATTTATCAAATGAGTAGGCCACCTGCAGCCTCTGCCTCACCAGCTATTCCCAGTTTGCGAGGCAGAACGCTCAAAAACCTTTCACACATAAGGCTGCGAAATATTCTGGAATTGAACAAAGAATCTTATCAGAAATATTGAATATCTTAAACATGTATTTTAAAAATACAAGCATATATGTACATAAACTATACTTTTGCAAAACTGAGGGACAAAATGTTCAAAAGTGACTTTTTTTAATCAAAGAAAAAGAGCTTATATTAAAAAAAAATGAAGCACCTCGTGCAGCCCTGGTACCTGGTTCCCCAGAAACTGTGGCGAGAACTGATGGTTGTTTGTTAACATTCCTGGAACATGTCCAAATTGGATATGTGTCTTCCAGGTTACTAAGGCTTTCACAACTTAAGGATTCCACTGTCCATTACATTTTCACAACTGACTCCAAATACTGTATATTGAAACATTTCTTCTCTGGAGAAATTGTACACAAGGTGCTGCTTTGTTTTACTTATGTTTTAATATCTTTATATGGTAAATATGTACAAAATGCAGAGGAAAAAGTCAAGCATTCACGTAGTGTTAGACCTGTTTGTATCTGTAGCTTAGACACTGAAGAATCAGAGACTGATGGATTAGTGTAGAATAATCTGTGAATAAAATGTTTTTATTTCTGTTGTAATGCTCCCACCTTTCCTAAAATTGAGATCAGATATATAGCAACAAAATAATTTTGGTTTTAATAATATGTGTAAATATTTAGGATTTGCTGATAAATTTAATTGTAACAAAGTTTTTACTAACACTGCACTAATTCCTTGAAAGAATTAATTTATTTTTATAGTTATTATCAGCAGTGTTTTTATGCACTGGTCCATCTAGTACCAGTGAGCTAATTCCCTGTCACAGTGCTGTAAATTTGATGCCTTGCTTCCATGTCAGATGGTTGTAACTTCTCAGAGTTGCTAAGCAAATCCAAATAGACTGATTATCTTAATTGGTTTCAACAAGTCACATCCAATATTGTCATATCTAGAGACGGGCTGTATAGCAAATGCATTCCCAGAAGATGCTGCTAATTTACCAGCAGAGGTGTGTTGACAAGCAAGCAAGATAGGTACAAAAGTAACCTGCCAGTGTCAAGAAGGTTTCAAACCTGTCAGCAAGGTTTATATTGGATCGGTAAATGTGTTCACTGTTAGCTTTAGGGTTTAGCATTGCAGGGTTAATTTTTAGGATTATGAGATAGTGAGGCATGAGTAAAAGGTTCAAATATAGCCAAGGTGATGAGTTAATCTTGGGTGTACCTCAGTGCAAAATAGCCATGACCTAAGGCCAAATGGAATTGGCCTTGTTTCGTTGGGCTACATTAAAATCCTGTAGCATTATATATACAATTGATAACTTAGTAATGTGGATTTAGACCTGATACTAGGAGTGTGGCTAGTCATATTTCCATTATGAAGACTGTATCTAGAGTTTACAATGATGCTGTCTAGAAGAGCAATAGCTGTATTAGTTTTGGGATAGCAATGACCTTGTACAGTTCTACCAAATATATTTTTGTTACGCATGTAGTATAGTAAATAATCTGTAGTGTACTCCGTTGGTGCAATTAACATTTGTTGCACAAAGTTGTTTGTTGTTTGACCTTATGACACCCACCATTCAGTACCCACTGTGGAGCAGCTGGCTGATGTCTCACAGTGCAATATTCTAAGTCGTATTTACATGGTGTATGAACTTACAGTATCGGATACTTTGAACATTTGACAGGGTATATTCCAATATTTGAGTTCAGAGAGTTATGAAATGCAGGAGCACTAATGCCATTAGAAGCTGTTGATCAGGTTCTCAGCCTTTTTAAATTCACTTCCCAAATATTTGTTCTATATTATTAATGTTTTGGACATGATTTTTTTAAAATGAGGTGTATTTAAATCTTTTATGTATAAATTACTAAGGGTCTGTATAAATTGTTTGCTTTTATCCATTTCAAAATATGTGTGGGGTATTTGAATGAGCTCTTCTTGGAAACATGAGTCAGCATTTATTATAAGTAACAATCTTTAGCTGCGGTTTAGTAATACCCACACTTGATATCAACTTTCATTTGAAGCACATTTTATCTTTGGTGCATGAGTATTATCACTGAAATAATTATGAAAGTTCACTTAATTTTACTGATTTTTAAAGTTTGATCTAAATATGTCTTCCTCTTTTAAGATGTAATTCTCTCCATAACTGATATTCAAAATAGGAAAATATCCAGAAAGATGTAGTTAATTTGTGACCTTCTTGAAATCGTGTCCCTTGTACATCTTTTAAGTGAATATGGTCAGTTATGGTGCCACCTTGTTTTCTTTTTCTGACAGTCATTGAAAGGAGAAGCAAGGTGTAAATTCTATGCCACATATCCATTCTATGTTTTCTCTGTCACAAGATAACAGTTTTAATATACCAAATAGGAAAAGTTCCATTTTCAGAAATTTAAGCTATGAAAGTGGAAATAAATTCTTTGCACAGGAAGTATTAACAAATAGAATATTCAGGAATGAGAACTGTAGTTTACGAATGGATCAAATTATCTGGTGACAAATAAAATTGCCATTTGGCTGTTTTCACCAGTCTTACCAGGCTACCAGTTGTGATCCAATTTCGAGATGATGTGATATTTGATTTACTGTGGATGTGTCACGTGACAGTAAAAATGCGCTATTATCATCATATTGAGAAATTGAACTGCAGTTTAATATTTAGGTTGGCTAAAGTTTGTGATCTCTTTTGCTAAGACTGTGTCTTCTGAAGTCCCAGGATGTTGCCTATTCCAGGAGGTATCAAATGGGATAATAAGCTGCATTGTTCATAACAGCATCAGGTTGCAGTGTTGGAATGGGAAGAAATTGAAGGGCTTCTGCTCATAAGCTGAGTAGTATTCAGAAGTTTCACTAGCTTGGAATGGCATCTTATATTTGGTTTTACAGTGGACAGTATTATAATGGAGCTATTTATGTTTGTCATCTGGGCACTGCAAATCTTACTGCTTGTAACAACCAATATCTAACAGAGAAACCACACAGAATACAAAGTCAGTTGTAAATGAGCTGATCTTTGTTTAAAAATTTAGGGTGACTCTAAGTGAAAAGTATACTTTGCACATCTGTATTATCTCTTAAGTGAATTATTTTTGAGTGGCCAATATGCAGCCAGTGCTTCCTGTGTGTGTGTCTATATGTGTGCATTTGCACGCTATGTGCAGATGGCTTGATTAGTTTGTATTACAAACACATTTTAGGAAATTTATCTTGGATTATTCAGATGAGGCTGGAAAGTGATCATTTTTTGAAAAAGAAGAGCTTTCAGGATTACATGGCGAAGGCAGGAGAATTGCACTTGGTGAATTGCTAACTTGGAAAGCTGGTGCAGACATGATGGGCTGAATGGCCTCTGCTGCCATAATAATTCTATGAATCTGTAATTTAGTTGTTATAGTTATGCTTTGTTTAAAAGTCCATCACTCATTCAATTCGAGTGTTAATGACAACAAAGTAAATGAGTTTGATAAAACAGTACAAAGTGATTTTTGAAAAAAATATCATTGAGTTTGCGGGCTTATACTCCTTGAAGTGCACAGGATAAAAACCTCATGGTCAGTAGGCAGTGCTGCTTTGATTCAAATCCACTTCGTGACTCTGCTGACTTTTAGTAACAGTAGTGTGTTCAACAGTTTATGATGTCAAATTGCACTTGTTTTTAATAGGTTTAACATGTTCCATATACTATGGTGTGCCAATTCTAAAATGAATTAGAAAGATTTGAGTAGTTTCTTCAAAATGGATTGCAGTTGTCTTGATTCAGATCTTACTAGTACACTGAAATCTTTATTGTGGATTGATTAATTGATTGATTAGATTTGGTTGAGACAAAACTGGGATTTTAATGGTTTGGCTAACGTATATATACAAAAGTAGTCAACCGCATGTTCTCTTGGGCCAAATACAACTTCTGCACTGATTCCAAAACACGTTTTTTTATCTGTTCTGCCAATATGGAGAGCAAACATAGCTAATATTTACAAAGTACTTTGATATTTGCCTTGTGGCAGCTAAAATTACCACAAAAGGGATGTACAATATACAAAGTGTTGCCTCATGCTGTGTCCAGCCACTTCACACAGCTCCTACAAATCTGTTTTCCTTATATGTAAAAGAAAATCAGTCTTTGTATTTAACTGTCTTTGAAATGATCGTATTAATTAGTTAACTATATATCTTACTTTAAACAAAATATGCTATTTGAAGAGAGGGAGCAGCATGCTGAAGAAGCTAATGTAAGTGTGTTATGTTGCATCCTTAAACCATCAGTATCACATTTCATTTGTGATAGGTAGATTGTATTGTCATGTATCCTTCAACTTTTTAACCAACAACTAATAAAATGTACAATATTCTTGGTGATGGGTATGTCCTCTTGGTCTTTTTCAGGTTGTATTTAGCCTTTGTGCTAGTTGGTTATAAGTCACTTTCTCGATCAAGACCTGATGACCATTGCTAGAAAATGTTTGTACTAAACATTGAATGAGGTTATAATCAGGTTCTGTCATGATTCTTTCTTTGGTGAAGAAATCTATTGTCTAGGTCACTCTTAAAATAAAGGATTGTCACCTGGACAAGGTACTGAAGAACTGCTGGCTCCCATGAAATTGTACTCAATGTAGGAGCCATGGTAAAATGAGTAAATAGGGGAGAGGGGAAGCTACATATCTGCGGAGTGGTGAGTTTCTGTGTCTTCAGTTGAGATTCCCTTCACTGAAATATCGACAGAGATCGGAAGGTGGGATTGGAAGAGATGGTGCAGTTGAAAGGACACTGCTTTAATCCTTGTTGATACGGTGACAGACTGTTTAGCAGGCAGGAAAGTTCTTTGTAAACTGGGGTTGGAAAGACTATTGCGGTTCCCCAAATTGATCTGTAAAACTCTACCTGCAAAGGTGAAGCTGATTCTGTAAAAGTTTAAATAGGGTATAAGAGTATTACTGGAGCATGTGGAACCTACAGGGTTATGGTGTAAGTGAGAATATGGGACAGATCATGATTGCTCTTTCAAAAATGTAGTTATTAGACAGGTTTTGAGGAGTCAGCGGTTGAATTACTCTGCAGAATTCCCAGTCTCTGACCTGCTCTTGTAACAATATTTGTGTGGCTGGTTCAGTTCAGTTTATGATCAGTGGTAACTCTTAGGATCGTGAGATGATAGGCTAGTGGTATTATCGCTGGACTTAATCCAGTGAACCAGGTAATGTTCTGGAACATGGCAGATCGTGTAATTTGAATTCAATTTTTTTAAAAATCTGGAATTAAGAGTCTAATGATGACCATGAATCCATTGTCAATTGTTGGAAAAACCCAACTTGTTCACTAATTTCCTTTAGGGAAGAAAGCTGCTATCCTTACCTGGTCTGGCCTACGTGTGACTCCAGACCTACAGCAATGTGGTTGACTCTGAACTGCCCTTTGAACAATTAGAGATGGACAATAAATGCTGACTTCACCAGATACACCCTCATCCCGTGAATAAATAATTTAAGCAATTTTGATAGTGAGAATTTTAGTGACAGTAGCACCATTGAATGTCAAGAGGAAATGGCAAGATTCTCTCTTGTTGGAGATAGTTATTTCCTGGCACTTATATGGTGTGAATGTTGCTTAGTTTGGTGGTGTAAGAGCAATGTGCATAAAGGCCTGTGATGGGGTTTTACATGACAGGTCATTATGCAAGATCTCATGGTTCTGAGGAGTTTAAACTGTTTATATAGCATTGGGTGAAATAGCCAGATTTGCTGACATTTCTAAGGTGGAAGAGAAAACAAGTTGTGAAAAGAATGAAAAGTCAGCATTGGCTTTGAGATGGGTTAACTGTATGGATAAAGAATAGCCAAATAGAATATAAAGGCGGAAAATGTAAAGTTCACTTCAATGGGGGAATATTAAGGCATTACAAAATACAGTGGTACAGAAGAATCTAGGTATCCTTTTTGTTAAGGACCAGTTCATGCCCCCTCAAAGAGATAACCTAGACCCTAACTTTTATTTAAATCAAGTGAAATGTGTTATGTTCCCGATGTGATGAGATTGGTCAAACTACTAGGCTTTATGCAAACCACAGTTTATTCTTACACCACAGTTAAAACACAAATACTCGCCATAACTTGAATTGACATAACTTTAACTCCATCAAAATACTTAACAAAATGATGTTGTTAAACTTGAAAGCATTCAGGAAAGAATTACAAGGATGTTGCTGGAAAGTTTGAGCTATAGGGAGAGGCTGAGGGGTCATCTTGTAGAGGTTTTTAAGTCTTGAGGGGCATGGATAGAGTGAACAGCTAAGGTTTTTTTCCCCAAGGTAGGGGAGTCCAAAACTAGAGGACATGAGTTTAAGATGAGAGGGGAAAGATTTAACAGGGACCTAAGGAACATCATTTTCACGCAGAGGGTGGTGTACATATGGAATGAACTGGCAAAGGAACTGGTGGAGCTGGTCCAAATACAACATTTAAAAGGCATTTTGATGGGTATATGAATAGTAAGGGTTCTGAGGGATATGGGCCAAATGCTTTCAAATGGGACTACATTAATTTAGGATATCTGGTTGGCATGGTTGGATTGGACTGAAAGGTCTGTTTCCATGCTGTTTATTCTTTATGATGATAACTACTATTCATCAACTGTTCTAGTATAGCTGAATCCCATAAATGCACACTTGGCAAAGGCGAATTCAGCAAAACAGATGCTCTGTTATGCTATTTTCAGTCCAGGAGAAAGGAAAAACTGAACTAATGAGTCTAGCAGTAGAGACCGATCTAAAAATTTTTTGCAGCAGCAGAGAGAAAACGCTAATCCAACAACTTTAACTCCAAAAAACTTCAACAACTGAAAGCAATAAGTAAAATCCTGGGTCTGAGAGAGCCTGGATCCACCAACTCATGCTTCTTTTGTCTAATTTTCAAAAAACCCAAATCTATTTGCTTTCCCTGGAACAGATGTCTCCAAACCATTTTCACAACATCCCCCTTAAAAGGGACAGACAAATTCCTTTTAAAGTTGCATATCATTACATGTAAGATAACAACGTGTGGAGCCGGATGAACGCAGCAGGCCAAGCAGCATCTCAGGAGCACAAAAGCTGACGTTTCGGGCCTAGACCCGAAAGGCCCGAAATGTCAGCTTTTGTGCTCCTGAGATGCTGCTTGGCCTGCTGTGTTCATTCAGCTCCACACTTTGTTATCTTGGATTCTCCAGCATCTGCAGTTCCCATTATCACTGATATCATTACATGGAAATGGCTCAAAAAGTCATGCACTTACAGCAAGAGATTTAGAAATGGAACTGGAATGTTGACATTAAATACAAAGGGTATAGATTAGAAAAGGGGCTTTTTAGAATTACATAGGGCTTTGTTGAGACTTAAAAAAAATTCTAAGATGCTTTCCCACCAGCTCCTACAATTCAACACCTACCCCAACAATTGAGATCAGTGATGAGATTCTGAAAAGTTTAGATGATTTTCAACACTTGGGAGCCATATTTTAATGGAGGCAGACAAAGATGACAAAATTTATCATCACTTATGCCAGATAATATGCTAGTTTTATGGCACACTCAGGATTTAATTTAACAAGACTAAAAACTTTCAGGCAACTGAACATATTTTGATGTTGTAAATCCAGAGATTTATTAAGGAATAAAAGTTGTAATTAAGAAACCAAGGCAACAATTTGAGAACTTGTTGGGCCTTTACATCTCAGTTTTGGACAAAGTTGATTTCCTATGCCACATACTGTAGCTTGCATTTATCAAATGTACAATTTCCATCTCTGTGACACTTCTTTGTTTCTGTGCAGTTAGGTTTGAACTCTGGGGTTTTAACCCTTTTTGACCATCTCAAGGTCAGCCAGTCTACTTGCTGGTTGGCCTAGACATTTTGTGCTCAATGCCTAGTCTGTTCCTGGTCTATAAAGTGCCTCATCTAAAAATGAGATGCTGTTGCTTCAATTTATATTCTTCTTCACTGGAACATTGCAGTTAGATGAACACAACAATGATAGAATGAGAACACATGGTGAATTGATAAACGACTGGAAGATTGGGATCATGCATGTGGATTGTTTGGTAGTGTCTGGTCGGTTATGAATGTGAAGCTTGAAGCATTGATAAAGAGGAAGAAGTTCAAAAGCTTTGAGTTGCGATGTTTAATAAGGATCCTAAGGGTAAGCTGAGTGGAGAAAATAATTAACAAAGGAGTACTGAATGAGGCAGAAAGAACATGAGAATTCAAATAATATTCAGAATTACCAGTGAAGTTCTTTGGACACGTTATTCCAACATTAGAGTTGGCGTATCTAATCACCACCAAAGGAACAAGAGAAGAAGAACAAGAGGCCAACTGTGAAAGAAACGGCTGGAAATATTAAATAGTGACTTAATCAGAACATTAACAATGATCGTAAATATTTTAAACACGAGACAAAGCTTCTGTTAGCCTTCTCTCCTTTACAATCATTTAACATAAACACTGCTTCCTTGAGGTGAGCTCTGCAAGTTTCCCATGTTATGCAAAAGAGGGAGGAGACACATTCCAATATCAACTGAGGACATCACATGAACTGGGAGTAATCCATTAGACCTGCTCAAGCTTGCTCCACTACTCATAACAAGGTATAGAGCTGGATGAACACAGCAGGCCAAATAGTATCAGAGGAACAGGAAGGCTGACGTTTTGGGCTTAGACCCTTTTTTCAGAAAATGGTCTAGGCCCGAAACGTCAGTTTTCCTGCTCCTCTGATGCTGCTTGGCCTGCTGTGTTCATCCAGCTCTACGCCTTGTTATTTCTTACACTTAAAGGACATTGATTATCTTTGAATTAGTTGCTTCTTGTTATAAAATTTCTGATTAAAATTGTTAAATAGCTCACATTTGAATTGTTTTTTAATTATTCATTCATGGGATGTGGATGTCGCTGGCTAGGCCAATCTTTATTGCCTAGAGAGCAATTGAAGAGTTAACCACATTGCTGTGGGTATGGAGTCATGTGTAAGCTGGAACAGGTAAGGATGGCCATGTCTTTCCCTAAAGGAGTGAATCAGATGGGCTTTCCCTGAAAATTGGTAACAGTATTATGGTTATTATTACATTCTTAATCCCCAATATTAAAATTGAATTCAAATTCCACCATTTGCCATTGTGGGATTGAACTTGAATCCCCTGGACATTGTCTAGGTCTCAGTAGCCTGGTGATATCCAATGAGGCCATTGTCTCCCTTTTAAAGAAATAAATTATCCTGCAGACTCTCACGATAAAATGCAGTTAGATACAATTGCTTGATCTGAAATTGTGACTGAGAATTTTTACTGGAGTTAACAGAAACACGAGGATATAGTTGGAAACCCAACACTTAAACCTGTAGAAAAGATATATTTCACATTTGTGCTTATCCTTATCAAATGAAGTCATTCCCAATAACTATTAGTTTTTTTCTTTTGAAACTAATTTATTATAACAATTCAATTAACAGGACAGTTCATGCTCATTTTACGTGCTATTCAGTAATTTATTGACACATACTAGCAGAGCTTTTATGATGGAAAAGCAAGAGATGATGCCATCATTTTCATAAGGAATTTATTTTTTTTTAATTTCAAGGAATGAAGGTGTTGCTAGCCAGACCAGCATTTGTTAGCCAGTTCTAATGGCCCAAAGAGCAGTTAATAACTTTTTTAAAAAATTCATTCATGGGGTGAGGGTGTCGCTGGCTAGGCAGTATTTATTGCCCATCCCTAATTGTCTAGAGGGCAGTTATGAGTCAACCACATTGCTGTGGGTCTGGAGTCACATGGAAGCCAGACCAGGTAATGATGATAGTTTCCTTCCCTAAAGGACATTATTAAACCACATTGTTGTGGGTCTAGAGTCACATTTGAGATAGGGTGGCAGATTTCCATCCCCAAAGGACATGGGTGAAACAGATGGGTTTTTATGGCAAGCAACAGTGATTACATGGGTGCCATCAGCTTTTTGTTTGAAATTGCGGTATTTATTGAATTCAAATTTCACAATCTGTGGTGGGATTTGAACCCATGTGACCAGAATATTTCTGGGGAGTTCAGAAAAGGGGTCACTGAACTCAAAATGCTAGCTCTACATTCTCTGCACAAATACTGCCATACCTGCTGAGTTTGTCTAGCAACTTCTGTTTTTATTCCCACAGAACATTAGACTGGGGTTCTGTATTGCCACTACAGTGACACCACCATGCCATTGTTGCCTCCTAAATGATATTGAGGCTTTGCATAATCTCGTTATAACTCATCATTTCCTCTTTTTCATATTCCTTCCTGTGATGTGGATGTTCCACAGTTTTCAGGTGTCTTTTTCCCCCAATATCAAAGCAATAACTGTTGATTACTATGGCAACTACTGCAGCTTCATTGATTCCACCATTAAAAAAAAATGTCCAGTATTGCATGTATGGAAATTAGGCACAACTGTCTTAACTGATTCTGCCTATTGAAATTCTACCAAGAGTACGCTGGTTGTGGAGATCTTCCTGAATGTGACAGAACAGTTAACAGTTTTCCAGCTGAGCTGTGGATTCTGCCAAAATCCTAATTTGGACTAAATCAATCTTCTGTAAGTAGATACCACTTATCCTGAGTTCCTTCTGTCAGTCTTAGACACTGATGGACTGTAACTTTCATTATTGTAAGCAATGAAAATAAGGACCAATTCAACTTCAGCAATCATTTCTTATGTTAACTGTTTTACAGACAGGGAAAACCACAAGGGTAGTTTACTCTTTTGCACATCTTTAATGACCTAAGACAGATGTATTCTCGAGTAAATTATTCTGGCTTCCTTGAACTGGCAAGAATGCACTTTTTTTAAAAAAAAGATCAAAAACAAGTAATGTTTTTGTCTGTTTTGAAAAGCTTAAATGTTTATTGTTCAACCATGGATGTATTCTCAGTTACACAGAAGAAAATATTGCCATTATTAAAGGTAGCATGTGCCTTGCACTTAAAAGTTCATAGTTCTCTGTCACACTTGCTTTTTCTGAAGAATTAAAACATTTCAGGTTCTTCATTGCACCACAAGAGAGTCTGGAAGTTTAAGGTGATTTTTTGGTCCACAGATAAGGAGGTAAAGGCCTGTTATGATTCTTAGACAAGGTCCTGTTCCTTTGCTTGTCTGGATACTTCTCCCTTACTGCTCCAAAAATGCACTGCATTAAATGTCCTCACCTGAAAATCTAATTTCTGTCATGTGATAAGAGTATTTTTGTTCATTATCCTCATGAATGGCTTCTAATGAGTTTCACCAACTCACGTTGTGATAGATTAGGGTTCTTACCGCCTCCATCCTTTGTAATTCTGTTCGGCCCTTAAGTTCTCTCTGCCCTCCAACAAGATCCTGGCTGATTTGTTTGTGTTTCGAATTCCATTTTCCCTTAAAACCCCAATAACCCTTGATTGCCCTGCCTAACAAGAATCCATCCACCTCTACCTTAATTTAGATTAGAGCAGCTATTAACCACAGGAAAGGTCTACTGCATTTTAATTACTTCTCAAAAACAGCTTATGAAAGTTTAATTGCATCTGAATGTCAGAGTTAGCTCCAGGGCTTTGTGTAGCTTGCTGTATATTAACAGGAAAGACAAGGTTGTGCCCTCATTTCCATTTTTTGTTGCAAGTATCCATTCTCCATTCTTTATAGGATAATGTATCCATTTCAAATTTCTACTCTATGAATTTGTACTGCGTCATTACAACAGCTACAACTATTGGAAGATATTTAAAAGAAACAACTTTTCCAAAAGTATGCAGAATTGAGTGTGTTGATTTTATGATAATCTTCTGGCTTTGTTCTGCATTTACCTAAACTCTCAGTTGACTGACAGCTGCCTGCAAATTCCTTGCTCTACCCAAGGTCAGAAACAAAAACTTAAATTTATGTAGTGCCTTTAATTAAATGTTCCAAAAGTGCTTCACAGGAACATCATAAAGCAAGTTTGACAATGAATCACTTACAGTGATACAAAACAGATGATGGCCAAAATCTTAGATAATAAAGTGTGAAGCTGGATGAACACAGCAGGCCAAGCAGCATCTCAGAAGCACAAAAGCTGACGTTTCAGGCCTAGACCCTTCATCAGTTCCCATTATTTATGACCAAAATCTTGGTTGATGAGGAACTACTTAGAAGAAAAGCGAGGTACAGAATTGTAAAGAAGGAATTCCAGAGCTTGGGCCTCATGTAACTGAAGGCATAGCCATTAGTAGTGCAGTGATTAAAATTGGGAATGCACAGAAGGTAACATGATTTTCTTGGTGGGAAATATTCAAACATCAGCTGTGCTGGGATGGTGTATATTTAGATTTTAATGTTACATGTACTCAAGTACAGGAGGACGGAGAAAAATGTATAGTGCCACCACACATGGTGCCATCTTAGGTGCAAAGGTATGTACATACAAAAACTTTGGTACAGAGTATTAGAAGAAACAAAGTTTAAAAAGTTGACCATTACCTTAATAGAATAAGTAGAAAAATAAAGAAATAAGTTAACAGTTAATGTTAAAGTCCTTAATAATATAAACTAGAAAAATAAAAGAATAAAGTTAAAAGTTCACCAGTCTTTGAATCTTGTATTTAGCTCACTCTCGAGGAGACGTCAGCTGCCTGTTCTCAGTATTGCCTCAGATGTTGGGGGTGGGGGAAGAACCTCAGGCTCACTATTCCTGCTTTGGGCCACAGTGCCATCAATGCTGCTACAGCTGAAGCTGCCCGATCTCCTGCTGCCTCCGGAACACGTCTGGGAAGGACCCAGTCGCACACCAAGATAGTGACATGCCTGGTCAAGAAGACACCTCGCTAGATCTGTGCTGAAGCTGGTATTGAGCAAAGAAACACCAAGTAAAAAAAAATAAAGAAATGAGAAAGAGTGGATGAGCTCTGGCTGAAGCATCCCACTCCGCCACCATTTTGGTCATGTCCACTGGATAGATTCACTGTCACCATTCTTTCTGACAGATGTTAATCTAAGTTATTGAGAACAAGTATGGGAAGATCCTACGTGAAGTTCTCAAAGTGAAGCACAGTCTTGATAAGTGGACTAAATTTATTACATAGTGTTTAATAACTAGTTGAATTATATTTGAGGTGCAAAAGAATCCTTTTTAAAGAGCTGAGGCTTGACTTAACAGTAATCACAGATTACTATTAGTTACATAGACTAGCAATGAGCTGAAACTAAATTAGAATCCATTGGTTAGCTCCAGGCCCAGTCTATTTAAGAAAGGGATTATTGAAAGTGCATGATCAATACACTTCACACGAGTAATTTGAGGAGGGCGTATCCTGGGTGAAACATAGCCAGAGTGGTTGTGTGTTTTGGGAATTTGGAGCACAGTCGAAATTGAATTGGGAAGTCTTTCTTTTAAAGTTCAGTAGTCTGGTTAAAAGATTATTAAGGTAGTTGGCTCAGTTAATTGAGGGACACCAAATAGTCAATTACCTGAAACTTGGGACAATGAGAACAGTTCTGGGGAAAAATGAGACCAGAACAAACTGGACAGGTTATACCCGAGCTTGCCTGGACTGATGTCCTAGGACAAGTATTTCTGACAGCAGTGGCTTTCACTGTGCCGCAACAAGGTGAGAAATGTGCTGTGAAATTTTTGAAATCAGCACCACTTTAACTGCTGACATCAGGGGCCTGTGTCATGGGAATGGCTCCATGTGTTTGAGTGGTGAGTCACTCTGCATGGGGTCAGTGAATCTGCCACCTTTTGTCTTTGTCCCTTTACTGGGCTGAACCAGTTGGAGTCCATGCTGCTGCTACTGTGAGTTGACAGGACCGCACTGGAGCAGAGGTGAGAAAATGGTAAGTGCAGGAGGTGCAGTACGCAGAACCAGCCCTTTGGAGCTGAGCTGGGAGGTGATGAGTTTGGCTCACCACATCACACAATCCCTACATGGTGGGGCTGGCAGGGGCAGCTGATACTACCCACAAGTGACTTCCTCCCTGGGTCTGGGTTGCATGATGACCTCTGCAAGATAGGAATGTGTTGCAAGAGGCAGCTAGGGGATCTTCACAAATCATTCAGTGTCTCCATTCTATTATGGTATATATGGCATTTATAAGTAATCAATTAAACTGAAAAAAAGTTGGTGGATTGTGGAATTATTTGTCTCATTGAATCCCCTCCAAATTGATCTCAAAACTGCATGACTTTGGTCTCAGTTCTGCTTTCTGCAACTCCATCCTCAGCTTTCTGACCTACAGGCCACAATCAGTGTAGATAGGACATTGCACCTCCTCCATGATAACACTCAACACTGGAGCTCTGTAAGGCTGCATCCTCAGCCCCCTACTGGACTCCTTTTACACCTGCAACTATGTTGCCAAATTCCAAATGAACACTATCTACAAATTCGCTGATGACACCACCAGTGTGGGATGGATATCTAACAATGATGAGTCATACTACAGAGGGGAGAAAGAGGGCTCGGTGATGTAGTGCAATGAAAACAATCTCTCAGTGTCAGTAAAACTAAAGAACGGATAATTGACTTCAGAAAGAAAGGGGAGAGCATGTCCCTACCTATATCAACAGAACTGAGGTTGAGAAGGTGGACAGCGTCAAGTTCCTCAGACTTTCCATAGGGATGTAACAGTCAAGATGCACAACAACGCCTCTTCTTCCTCAAGCACCACAGGAAATTTGGCATGTCCATAAGGACTCTCACCAACCATTTAAAGCATACTGTCCGGGTGCATAATGGCCAGGTATCACAAGTGCTCTGCCCAGGACCATAAGAAACTACAGAAGGTAGTTTGTACAGCCTAGACCATCACAGATGCCAACTTTCCATCCATGGACAAAAACAAAGTTGCCTGCTGTGTTCATCCAGCTCTACATCTTGTTATGCTGGAAAAGATGAGCAGGTCTTGTAGTTCTGATGAAGGGTCACTGGACCCAAAAACGTTAAACTGTTTTTTCCTTCACAGATGCTGCCAGACCTGCTCAGCTTTTCCAGCAACTTTGTTTTTGTTCCTGATTTACAGTATTTGCTGTTCTTTCGGTTGTTATTTAGTATTCCATCCATGGACTCCACTTATACGGTTCGCTACTGAGGAAAGGCTGCCAACGTCATTAAAGACCCATCAGACCCCGGTAATTATCTTCTACAACCTCTTCCGTCAGGCAGAAGATATGGAAGCCTGAACACACGCACAAGCAGGTTCAGGAACAGCTTCTTCCAAGCTGTTATCAGACTGATGAATGGACTCTCTAGCCTCAAAATATCTCGCTAATGTTGATCTCACTTAGAACATGCCCTGTGCAATGTAACCTGTATGCTTCTGTCTAAGTCATTTTGATCTGTATATCCTTTGCTTACTATGATCTGCCTGTACTGCTCATAAACAAAGCTTTTTGCTGTATTTCGGTACACGCGACAATAAATCAATCAATCAATCAAAAGTTTAGGAACCACAATGCTAGAGTGTTCAGGGAGGATCTAAATTAAAGTAGCAGGGGAATAGCAATCTATGCCAGGTGTCTGAGGAAAAGGAATCAAGGCCAAGAACAAAAGGCATAAATAGGAATCAAAGTGACACGCAGAGAAATCAAGAGCCAAGATCAAGCAGGGACACAGAGAAAAATAACGTGAATGAGACAATGTTTAAAAGGTCAAGCCTTAAGGCTTTTTGCCTTAATATATGGAGCATTTGCAATGAACTGGATGAATTGAGAATGGAATTAGATGAAAACAAGTATGATATAGAACACACAACAGTACAGCACAGGAACAGGCCCTTCGGCCCATGATGTGGTGCTGATCATGACATTAAATTAGACTAACCCTTCTGCCTGCCCTTGGTCCATATCCCTCCATACCTTGCATATTCATGTGCTTATCTATAAATCTCTTAAATGCCCCTAAAATATCTGCCTCCACCACAATAGGGGAGAACATGGTGACAGCGAATGCAACATGTAAAGCCAAAAGACTGGGAAGAGATGGGTTCACAATCTTAAAAAGCTGTTGAACTCAATATTGAATCCGGAAGGTTGTGAAGTGCCTGGTCTGAAGTTAAGATGTTGTTCCTCCAGTTTGCGCGGAGACTCCCTGGAGCATTGCAGCATGCCAAGGACAAACAAGTGGGCATGCAAGCAGGATGCTGTGTTCAAAGGCTATGGGAAGGTTAGGGTCATGCGCACAGACCGGAGGTGTTCTGTAAAGCGGTCACCCACATTGGGTGCAGTGAATGCAAAAAACCAGATTGGAAGTGGTACATGTGAAATGCTGCGTCACCTGGAAAGACTGCTTAGGTCCTTGGACCTATCATCCTTACCCCTTTCCATCACTTCAACAGTGTGACTGGGGCCCCCTTGTCCTCACTTTTCATCCCATCAGTTGTCTGCATTCAAAGGAATGTCCTCTGTCATTTCAGAAAATTCCAGAAAAAAAGCTACCACCAAACACATCTTCCCCTCACTCTCCCTATCTACATTTCACAGCCACCGTTCCCTCCGGGACATCCTAGTCCATTTCTTAATGACCACTCACACCAACCCCACGTAAGTGAAGAAGGTGCAACACCTGCTCATTCACCTCTTCCCTGACCAATATCCAAGCCCACACAACATGTAGCACTTCTCCAAGCAAGCAACTCACCAGTCATTCTCCTGTCTTCTCCCTATAATCCTGCACATTTATCTGAAGAGGAACAATCTAATT
Source organism: Stegostoma tigrinum (assembly GCF_030684315.1). Classification (NCBI taxonomy): domain Eukaryota; kingdom Metazoa; phylum Chordata; class Chondrichthyes; order Orectolobiformes; family Stegostomatidae; genus Stegostoma; species Stegostoma tigrinum. The sequence continues at coordinate 3,074,531 of NC_081392.1, read as the reverse complement.
TTCTTCTGAATGCTTTTATTGAATTTGTTCCCACCACATACAGGCAGTGCATTCCAGACTGTAACCACTGGCAGAAGTGCTGGTCATAGTCAGGATTATGAAGACATAGCTGCAGGGTTCCTCGGGATCGCATCTGAATATTCTGGGGCAGACAAAAAGGAAAAGGCAGTGGAGTTGCGTTAGTTAAATGAGGTAGTTAAAGAAGAAATTAATGCAATTGTGAGAAACCATAGTAGTTCTAACAATGTGGAATCTGTAGAGGTGGAGCCTAGAAACATCAAGGGGCAAAAAACATTACTGGGGTTGTACACAAACATGCTAACTGCAGGGCTGATGTTGGGAATGGCATGAAATTGGAAATTAGAGATGCAATAAAGGAACATCTGCATTTATGGATGACTTTAATCCGCATATAAATTGGGCAAATCAAATTAGTAACAATACTGTAGAGGAGGAATTCTTAGATTTTCTGGACTAATACAGTAAGGAACCAACTAGAGAACGAAAGGCCATACAAGACTGGGTAATATGTAATGAGAAAGGAATAATGGGCAATCTAATGGTGCAGGGAGGGGTTGCACAATTATAATGATAGAATTCCTTCTTGAAATGGAATGTGATGTAGTTTATTCTATCACTAAGGTCCTGAATCTAAACAATGGAAACTACAATGGTATAAGGCATGAGTTGGCTCTGATTCAGGAAAGTCACTTCAAGAGGTGTCAGTGGAAAGGCAATGGCAAACACTTCAAAGCACGCATGGGTGAACCAAAACAACTGTTTACTTTTGCACGAGTCAGGAGTAAAGTGGGAAATGTGGCCATACCGTGGCTTACAAGGAAAATTAGAGATACTATTAGATCTGAGAAGAGGTATGCAAATTGTCCAGAAAAAAAAAACAAAAGGTGGAATGGGAGAGTTTGGAATTTAGCAAAGAAAGACAAAGGGATTGATGAACAAAAGGAAAATAAGAGTGTGAGAGTAAGCTTATGGAGAATATAAAAAAAAGTAAAAGTTTCCGTAAGTTTGCAAAGAGGAAAAAGATTGGTGAAGACAACTAAAAACCTGACCAATTAAGTGCATATTCAAGTTCATGTTTGTAAAGAGGACACAAATAAGATACCAGAAATGTTGGAAAATATAGGGTTCAGTGAGAGGGAGGAACTGAATAAAATCATTGAAGGGCCGAATGGCATATTCCTGTTTTTATTTTCTATTTTATACCTGATGGGTGGAGCTTATCCCATGAAGTCAGTTAACCCTTTCAGCTACTAGGTATCACACACACACTTGAAAAAACAAATTTCTCTTGGAATATACTTAATTGTACAATTTGTTCCAGGTTTAAATCAAACAGATACATTTCAGATTTCACCTTGATCATTAAAGAAACATAGTTAACTTCACAGTTGTAACAAAGACTTTCAGCTTTCAAATAGGGCTGTTAGTCCTTCAGGATCCTTTTGATATCACCTAAGTAGAGATTGATCTCTAAGGCCTTACATCAAGTGGCTATAGTGTAAACCCACTGGGAATATATATAGGCCAGGTAGGCACGCCTTTTTTCAATGTATTGTCATTCCTTAGGCTGTGTATTACTGAATAGGGGGATCAGGAAGGGGCTATAAACAGCAAGTCTTAACACACTCTCTGTAAGGCCAGAGTGTGGCTATCAAGCATTAATAAAATTTTATGAGCCTACACTTTCCTTCCCTCCTCATTACGAGCTCCATTCTACCATCGCCACCGTTCCAAAATGTGGTTGCTCAGTCAAAAAGTATTGTTGGGAGACCTGTTCCCTGCTTAAGCTTCTTCATTGAGCTGGTGGAGGTGATAGCTGTGGGAGCTCATCAGAATGCACAAATGTCATGAAAAACATTGTAAACATACATGGAACATTTTTTAAATTAGTAATTCATTTGAATGAACTTTCATTTTTTAAAAAAGTAAAATGCCTTATTTTAAAATCCAGGATCAGAAATTTTCTAAATGGGTTTTGAATAATTTTGGTGGTTCCTTTTGGGAAATATTTTTAAAATGCTCGTTCACAATTGGTCTTACTTGTTTGTTAATATGCCTGTTTCATCCTAATTTATTTGCAATTAATTGGTGTTTTATCAAATTGATACTTTGCAATTTTATTTCAAAGCATTTCAAGCATATTCACAATATTTTCGTGTTCAAATTGTGATTTCTCCACTGTATTGCAAAGGATAAATCAAAGATTTTGGCTATTGTTACATATTTGTTCATCCATGTAGTCAGAATATTAACATAAATAGGAGCAGGGATAGGCAATTATGGTCTCTTGATCCTGATCCATATTTGATAAAATTATGGTTGAATTTTTAATTTTTTCACTTATACTTTTATGGAATGTGGCCAGTGTTGGCAGGGCAGCATTTATCATTCATTGCTACTGTCCTTGAGAAGGTGGTGGTGAGCTGCCTTCTTGAACCATTGCAGCCCAAGTGCTCTAGGTAGATCCACAGCGCATTTCAGAGAGAGAATTCCAATGTTTTGACCCAGCAACACTAAAAGACCGCTGGCTTATTTTCAAGTCAAGATGATGTGTGGCTTCCAGGGAACTTGCCAGTGGTAGTATCTCCTATCTCCCACTTGGCTCCTGTCTGTCTTTTTTCTCATCTTCATTTCCAAGGGCTGGGCTTCTATTAGACTGGTTCGTGCTTATAGGCAAAATACTGCAGTAGTTTGCCATTTCCCTTTGCATTATGACTGAACAGCAGACTTAGCTCTCACCACCTGCCAGTATTGTTGGAAGGATTTGCAGGCAAATAAATCTATTTGGCCATATTACGAAAGCACCACAAAGGCCTGCACAGAACTTGAACCTATAGTTTCTGGTGCTGAAGTAAGTGCACTACCCATTATGCCATAAGATTACCCCACATATACCTCAAGGCCCAAAAATCTGACAATCTTACTCCTATTTAGTGACTGAAAACGAACAGCACTCTGGGGTAGAGAAATCAAAAATATTTACAATTCTCTAAGACAAGAAATTTCACCTCATCTCCACTTCCTTATCCTGAATCTTTAAATGTTGTGTTTTTAAAATTTCCAGACTTGGAGAGAATGCTGCAGGCTTAGGCAGGTGAGACGCAGAAAATTTCTGAAGAAGTAGTTACATTAATATTGGTTGTGGGAACAAGATGGAATGGGAAATGTATGAAGAGTAGACAAGTTCAGGAATATAAATGAGAGGGTCCTGAGATATACAAGATATTTCTTTCAACTCCTTATCCTGCAGAGAAATACTAGTGTCGCAAATTCTCCTCCCTTAATAATATCAATCAAAATCTGATTGATCCATAGTATGGTTTAAGACTAACACTGCGGTTCATTTAAACAATCTTAGCCTTGAAGGGGAGGAGGTTCTATGGGGAAAAGGGTAGTATTCTTGCCTCTGAGCCAGGAGTTCTGGTTTCAAGTCTTCATTTCTGAAGGAGGGTCTAGGCCCGAAATGTCAGCTCTTCTGCTCCTATGAAGCTGCTTGACCTGCTGTGTTCATCCAGCTCTACACCTTGTTATCTCTTTACTCCAGGACCTAATGGCCAAGAAAGGCAAGTTCATCAAGTGGCCAATAAAGATGAGCATGAATTTGTAAATCCTTCCAACATATTTCAATGGCAGACCTTAACAGAAGGAGAGACTCCGTGTCAGCCATTTGATGGATGGAACATTAGAGCCTCTGCTATCACCAAACATTACTCCATGCTACAATGCACATGCAAAAGTGAAATCAAACAGAGAATTCTGGAGAAATTCAGCAAGTCTGGCAATATCTGTGCAGACAGAAACAGTTTACATGATATGAAAAAATTGTAAAATTGATCTTTTTACATAATATACTTTTCACAAAGGTAGAGAAGGAGCAAGGGTTTCATTTGGTGTAGAGGCCAGTGCAAAAGATGAGAGTTTGTTCATGATGGTAAAGAGAAAGAGACATGTAAAATTGTGTAAATTACAGGTATGAAAGGGAGAGAATGGGTTTTCCCCACTAACAGCAAAGTAAACAAGGCACAAATAAGACAAGCCTGTGAGGGTAAGAAAGAATGTAAGAAAAAATGGAGCACAAACGTTGGTCAGTTTCTGAAGTTTGTGGCAGTAAAGTGCTTAAATGGAAAATAAGGCAATGCTCCTTGAGCTCGCATCATGCTGTTAGAACATCGCAGCAAGCCCAGCCCAACAGAACAGGTTCAGCTGGGGTGAATGTTTTGCCTCCTTGCCCTACCAATGGTGAAGGTTACACAGGTGAGGGCTGGACCTGCTTTCAGGCAAGGAACTGGCCAGGAAGCCTTAAAGGTATATGTATTGATGTTTTATTTCACATAGCAAAATGTTCCCATTCTTTGTCTAAACAGACATTGTTTTCTGACTTTTTAATTAATACTCTAAAAAATGGAAAATTCTCTACAGTTCTAAGTACGCTCATGAATTATTAAAGTTGTAAATTGAAGTAAAATTAGATAATTATTTTTCTGTACATAATTACTCGGTGAATAATTACTGAAATATGCCATTCTTGGAAATTACAAGTGGGAACAGCTTAACCCTAAATACACTGATATAAATTTTTTGTGGCAGAGGGCATAGCTTATTCATTTTACATCTTTGTCGCAATAGTTCACGGATGCTCAGAAGTGCTTCACAGCCTCTGTAGTAGACAAAATCCAAGTTGTCTTTTCAATTAACATGCACTCTATCAGAAAATATTTAGAGGCAAAAAAAATTCTGACTTCTACTCGATATCTGAGGCTATATGATCCTAATTAAGGAACTACTGCATGTCAAGTTATTACAATGAAACCAGGACTCTGTTACAGCACATTGTTAATTATTTTCTAGCAATTGTGAACTCGAGGTGGTTGCGATGAGAAGAGGGGGCAGCAATTAGACATTCAAAACTACCGCAGATACACACTTATGTTCAGAAATAAAGATGCTCTGGATGCGAGTTTGCTCGCTAAACTGGAAGGTTAGTTTTCAGACATTTTGTCACCATTCTAGGTAACATCAGTGAGCCTCTGATGAAGCGCTGGTGTTATGTCCCGCTTTCTATTTATCTGGTTAGGATTCCTTGGGTTGGTGATGTCATTTCCTGCATTGGTGATGTCATTTCCTGTTCTTTTTCTCAGGGGGTGGTAGATTGATTTGGAGCCAATGTGTTTCTTGATGGAGTCCCGGTTGGAATGCCATGCTTCTAGGAATTCTCGTGTGTGTCTGTTTGGCTTGTCCTAGGATGGATGTGTTGTCCCAATCAAAGTGGTGTCCTTCCTCATCTGTATGTAAGGATACTAGTGATAGTGGGTCATGTTGTTTTGTGGCTAGTTGATGTTCATGTATCCTGGTGGCTAGCTTTCTGCCAGTTTGTCCAATGTAGTGTTTGTCACAGTTCTTGCAAGGTATTTTGTAGATGACATTCATTTTGTTTGTTGTCTGTATAGGGTCTTTTAAGTTCATTAGCTGCTGTTTTAATATGTTGGTGGGTTTGTGGGCTACCCTGATGCCCAGAGGTCCGAGTAGCCTGGCAGTCATTTCAGAAATGTCTTTGATGTAGGGGAGAGTGGATATGGTTTCTCACACAAAATAACAACACAGACAGCACAGAAGCATGGATTAAAAAAACTTATCTGACCGACCATTAACAGACACTGAAAAGGCCGTCTTAGTAAGAGGATTAAATTACAACTTCTGGGATGCGGACAAGAAGTATTTCTTAGCAGTGTTAGAAGCAACACTGAAAGACAACAAACTCACAGAAGAAACCCAGCAAACCATCAGACAGACAGTCGCACCATCATTAAGCAGGAAAAAGGAAGAAAACACACTCAATACACAAGAAAGGAAAGCCCTAAAAGGACTGAAAAAAGATAAAAACATCGTTATCCTACCTGCAGACAAAGGACGCTTGACAGTCTTCTTAAACCGAACAGACTACATTGAGAAAGCGAACGCACTGCTTGCAGATACTGACTTACCAACAGGTGGCGATAAACCCAACTCCACAACTAGAGAACCGAATCGCAGCCTTACTCAAAAAACTTCAAAAATCTGGAGAATTAAACAAGAGAGACTTCAAAAAAAATGAAACCAGATGGATCCAACACATCACGCATCTACGGACTACCAAAAATTCACAAGCCAGGAGCCCCCCTCAGACCCATAGTGCTGCTACCTGGAACACCAACCTACAGATTAGCCAAGGAACTACACCAAAGACTAAAACACCTAGTAGAAGACTCCCACCACTCCATTCGCTCCACCCAAGAATTCCTCAACACCAAAGACACCAAGATAGGAGAGGATGAAATAATGGTCTCCTTTGACGTAACAGCCCTGTTCACATCCATCAACATCAACCTGGCCAAAGAAACACTGACTACACTATTAGAAGAACAGAAGACACATACACCAGACACCACCAACCTCAATCAGCAAGGACAACAACATCAAGCTAGTGGACCTATGCCTCACCACGCACTTCACTTTCAATAACAAAACCTACAGACAAACCAACAGTACACCCATGGGATCTCCGATATCAGGGTTCTTAGCAGAGGCAGTAATGCAGAGACTCGAACAAACAGCTCTGCCAATCATCCAACCCAAACTTTGGGTCCGCTACGTGGATGACACCTTTGTCATCACTAATCAAAACAAATTAGAGGAAACCTTCAAGGCCATCAATAATACCCTTTACTGGCATAACACTCACAAAAGAGGAGGAAAACAACAACAAACTGCCATTCCTAGATGTCACAGTAGAGCGAACAGCCAATGGGGAACTTCAAACCAGCGTCTACAGGAAAACAACACATACGGACCAAATACTGAACTACAGGAGCAACCATCCCAACACCCACAAACGAAGCTGCATTAGAATATTATTCCAACGAGCCACCACACACTGCAGCACAGAGGAACTACGCAGAGCAGAAGAAAATAACCTATACAGCGTATTCAAAAAGAACGGGTACCCTACGAACACAGTCCGCCGATTCCTCAGCAACAAACCCAAACAGACAAAACGGGCTCAGAAACCATAACCACTCTCCCCTACATCAAAGACACTTCTGAAATGACTGCCAGACTACTCGGACCTCTTGGCATCATGGTAGCCCACAAACCCACCAACACATTAAAACTGCAGCTAATGAACTTAAAAGACCGTTATACAGACAACAAACAAAACGAACGTCATCTACAAAATACCTTGCAAGAACTGTGACAAACACTACATTGGACAAACTGGCAAAAAGCTAGCCACCAGGATACATGAACATCAACTAGCCACAAAACGACATGACCCACTATCACTAGTATCCTTACATACAGATGAAGAAGGACAGCACTTTGACTGGGACAACACATCCATCCTAGGACAAGCCAAACAGAGACACACACGAGAATTCCTAGAAGCATGGCATTCCAACCGGAACTCCATCAACAAACACATTGGCTCCAAATCAATCTACCATCCCCTGAGAAAAAGAACAGGAAATGACATCACCAATCCAAGGAAACCTAACCAGATAAACAGAAAGCGGGACATAACCAGCGCTTCATCAGAGGCTCACTGATGTTACCTAGAATGGTGACAAACGTCTGAAAACTAACCTTCCAGCTCAGCGAGCAAACTCACATCCAGAACCTCAACCTGAGCTGCAAATCTTCTCAAAACTCACTAATAAAGATGCTTTCATAAACCATAGGAACATTGCAACACAAGAAGGCTGTCCAGCCCACCATCATGCTCCTTTCTTCCTCAGAGCCGACAGCCACAGTAGTCTGAAAATGCTTGCTCTTGGAATCTAAGCAGACTCAGGCCTGGTTAGTATTTGGATGGGAGACCACCTGGGAATACCAGGTGCAGTAGGCTTTAGGAAAAACACAGTCTCAGCGCCAGGGACCCAGGTTCAATTCCACCCTTGGGAAACTGTGTGGAGTTTGCACGTTCTCCCCGAATCTGTATGGGTTTCCTTCCACAGTCCAAAAATGTGCAGGCTAGGTGGATTGGCCATGCTAAATTGCCTGTAGTATTCAGGGGTGTGTGGGTTATAGGGGATGAGTCTCCTCAGGATGCTTCAAGGGTCAGTGTGGACTTGTTGGGCTGAAAAGCCTGTTTCCATACTGTAGGGATTCTATGATGTCCCATCAGATCAATTCAGGCTAATTTCCTGGTCGCCTTGCAGGTCATTTTTTCAAAAGTGAATATGTTTACCACCCTTTCTGACTGTGTTTCAGGTCACTACCACCTATAAATATTCCTCCTACTTTTCAAAGTAGTGCCATTGTGCTTTCACATTTTCATTTCAACACCACTATCCTTGACTGTTCAGCATGTTCTTGTGTGAACTAGCAATGGAGTATCAATATTGATTTTTGTGCTCAAGTACTGGAGTTGGGACTTGAACCCACAACTTTATGTCTTTGAAATAAGAGCTTCAACAAATGAGACCAGCCATCTGCAGATGCCAATCAGGAATTCTGATGCAGTTTTTTGAAGGAAGTCCAATGAGTCTTTGCTGCCTTTGACTAAAAGTTCCAGTACAAGTAACTTCTGAGATGTTTAAGATAAAGATCAAAACTGAGCTGTTGTGGTAGATTTGGGAAGCATAATTTTAAAATAAAAATGTAAGTTGTAGATAGTGGACAAGCTTTGGGAAAGTCAGGTGATAAGTTATTGGCTGCAGGATTCTGAGTCTCTTCTATGTCTATTCCTTTAAAACAGACCTTAGACAAGTTAGGCAACCATAGATAACAGTGCAGAGCTGGAGGAATACAGCAGGCCAGGCAGCAGAGCTTTCCTGTTCCTCTGATGCTGCTTGGCCTGCTGTGTTTTTCTAGCTCCACACTTGTCTCTGACTCCAGCATCAGCAGTTCTTGCTATCTCTAAACAAGTAAGAGAACCACTAGTTGGGCATTGTAACAAAATTAAAATTAAACATTCAACAGAAACTCTCAGAACTGTGATCAGGATTGAAGATGCACCCCAGGCCCTACAGGGCCCACCAGTCCCTAAAGGCATCTAATGTTCCAGTGGACACCGCATGTTCAGTCTCAATGAATCCCTAAGCAAGGACATAACCACGAAAGAGGTGCAGACAGTCGGGCACGAGGCCACCTCCAGAGCCTGCTGCCTGGACAAGTCAATGGTTACCTTGGCCAGGCCATAAGGAGACTCTTCAGGCTGCCTTGTCCAGCTTCTCACACAGTGACTGTTGATTAAGTTAGGCTGATTTTTGATTGCATTGCAAGTGATCGTAATTCTACTAGTTTTAAAATAGTTATGGAAAAGAATAGACCTGATCTAAAAGTTAAAGTTCTAAATTGGTGTAAAGGTCAATTTTGACAGTATTATGCCGGAACTTTCAAAAGTTGACTGGGGGAGGCTGTTCGCAGGTAAAGTGGGAGGCCTTCAAAAATGAGATAATGAGAGTTCACAGACAGTATGTTCTTGTTAGTGTGAATGGCAAGACTGGAAGCTGCAGTGAATGCTGGATGACTAGAAACATTGAGACTCTAGTCAAGAAAAAGGAGGCATATGTCAGGTATAGACAGCTAGGATCAAGTGAATCCCTAGAGGAGGATAAGGACAGTAGGAGTACACAAAGAGGGGAATCAGGAGGACAAAATGGGGACACGAGATGGCTTTGGAAAATAGGGTTAAGGAGAATGCAAAGAGATTTTACAAGGGCAAAAGAGTAACCAGGGACAGAATAGAGCCCCTTAAAGATTAATAAGGTAGTCTATGTGTGGAACCACAGCAGATGGGTGAGATACTAAACAAATATTTTGTGTACGTATTTAATTTGGAGGACATGGAAAAATAAATAGACATGTCTTAAAAACAGTCCATAATACTGAAAAGTTGCTGTTGGAGGTCTTAGAACACTGAAAGGTAGATAAAACCCCTAGGACCTGATCAGGTGTATCCCAGAACTTTGCAGGAAGCTAGGGAAATGATTGCTGGGCCCTTTGCTGAGATATTTGTTTCATTAACAGCCACTGGTGAGGTGCTGGAGGTTGCCTGATGTGTGCCATGACTGAAGAAAAGTGGTAAGGAAAAGTCAGGGAACTAGAGACGAGTGAACCTGATATCAGCGGTGGGTAAGATTTGAGGGGATTTTGAGGGACAGGATTTACATGCCATGGCTTTGTATGTGGGAAATCGGATCTCGCTAACTTAGTTTTTTGAAGAGGTGACAAAGAAGATTGATGAAAATACAGCAGTAGATGTTGTTATATGGACTTCAGCAAGGTGTTTGACATGTTTCCACATGGTAGACTGGTTTAACAAAGTTAGATCACTTGGAATCCAGGGGGAGTAAACCAACTAGATACAAAATTGGCTTGAAGGTAGGAGACAGAGGATGGTGGTTGAGGGTTGCTTCTCAGAGTGGAACCTGTGACCAGTGATGTGCCAGAAGGATCAGTGCTGGGTCCACTGCTTTTCGTCATTTATATAAATGACTTGGATTTGAATATAGGAGGTATGTTGAGGAACAAAAACAAAGTGCTGGAAAAGCTCAGCAGGTCTGGCGGCATCTGAGAGGGACTCACATAGTTAACAGTACGGCTCTGGTGAGTGTTGCTCAACAAAGAGCCCGAGTGGTGCAGGTGCACAGTTCCTTGACAGTGGAGTTGCAGGTGGACAAGGTGGCAAAGGTGGCATTTGGCACACTTGACTTTATTGGTTAGTGCACTGGAAGGCATGTTGGTGCTATATAGGGCTTTTGGAATACTGTATTCGATTCTGGTCACCTTGCTATAGGAAAGATGTTGTGAAACTTGAAAGGGTTCAGAAATTATTTGTAAGGACATTGCCAGGGTTGGAGGGTCTGGGCCATAGGATGTGGCTGAATAGGCTGGGGCTTTTTGCCCCCCTGAAGTGTTGGAGGCTGAGTGCTTACCTTATAGAGGTTTAGAAAATCATGAGGGGAATGGATAGAGTGAATAGTCAAGGTCTTTTTTCAAACCAGGATGTAGGAGTCCAAAACTAAAGGGCATAGGTTTACGGTGCAAGGGGAAAGATCTAAAAGGGGCCAGAGGGGTAATGTTTTCATGCAGAGGGGGTGGTTGGTGATAACTGGTCCAGGCAATAGGCTCTAGAGGGCACCCTCCTACCTGACTTTCTGCACCTCTCATGTCCAATGAGTGTGAACATGCAATGTCCACTGAAGCAATTGAGGCCTTTCGGGATCAGTGGACCACAGAGGTTAGGATACATCTTCAATCCAGAACACAGTTCTGTAAGTTTCTATGAAACGAGATGCCAGCGCAACTGATAGAGGCTAGTACAATTACAACATTTAGAAAGCGTTTGAAAGGGTACACGAATAGGGAGGTTTTAGAGAGATATCTGGCAAATGGGACTAGATTAATTTAGGATATCTAGCCAGCACGAGGAGTTGAACAATGGGTCTTTTCGGTTCTCTATGCCTGTTCTATTTCTACGCCTGGTCCAGTTCAGTTTCTGGTCAATGGTGACTCCCCTACCCCTCAGGACTGCAGCGAGTCAAAAAGAGGACTCACCACTCAACAGCTGTCCTACAGCTAACGACGTCTCCAACCCGAGAAGGAATGCATTAATAATAAATCAAAACAACATCACAAAACGGTAAGGCACTCTCAGGAAGGAACTTCCCTGGGTTGTTAAACGCGTACAACGGTCATTACGAAGAACCAACTTCCTCGAGGAGACCAAAGTGCGCGCGCACGCACGACGGAACGCACTGACGCCTACTGCTCGGGCAGGGGCACGCGCGCACGGCGGCACGCCCTGACGCCTGTTTCTGGGATGGCGGGGGAGGGGAGAATACTACGTGACGTCATGACGCCCGATGCCGGCGTGGGGGCACGCGCGCACGGCGGCACGCCCTGACGCCTGTTTCTGGGACGGTGGGGAGGGGAGAAAACTACGTGACGTCATGACGCCCGATGCCGGCGTGGGGGGGCGCGCAAGCACAGTGCGGGAACGCAATGCCGGGTGTTGGTGACGCGCACGCATGGCGTGGGAACGTCCTGACGCCTTGGAGTCGTGGGTCGAGCGCAAACAATCTTCACCTCTAATCGCTGTCTTCGTGCCTGTGGGAAGTATTCGATCTATCTCTCCCCCAGATTAATTGAAGGGAAGGGGAAACATTGCTGCTGCAGTTTGTTGGTAAGTGAGCGTTAAAGCGGTATCGGGGAGGCAGCAGAGGATAAGAAACTCTCACCCCACTACCTCCGGGTCCGCCTGAAGCGCTCAGGCTTGGAGCCAGCAGCTAGGCCCTGACGGATTCCCCCGAGTTCCCCCATCTCTCGCCCCAGGCGGCTGTTTCGTTAGGCCTATCCCGCAGAGTGGTGTAGTCACGGGAGCTGGGCAGCTGACCTTGTGGCTGGGATTAGTCTCCGGGCGACCAGCGGTGTCTTCCTCCTACAGGCTGCCACCTGGTTCAACTTCACAGTTAATGGGAACTGCAGATGCTGGAGAATCCAAGATAACAAAGTGTGAAGCTGGATGAACTCAGCAGGCCAAGCAGCATCTCAGGAGCACAAAAGCTGACGTTTCGGGCCTAGACTCTTTATCAGAGAGGGGGATGGGGAGAGGGTTCTGGAATAAATAGGGAGGGGGGGGCGGACCGAAGATGGAGAGAAAAGAAGATAGGTGGAGAGGAGAGTATGGGTCGGAAGATAGGGAGGGGATAGGTCAGTCCAGGGAAGACAGACAGGTCAAGGAGGTGGGATGAGGTTAGTAGGTAGGAAATGGAGATGCAACTTGAGGTGAGAGGAAGAACAAGTTAGGGAGGCAGAGACAGGTTTTGGGATGCAGTGGGGGGAGGGGATGAGCTGGGCTGGTTGGGAACCCTGCAGCCCATGGCATCAATGTGGACTTCAGCTTCAAAATCTCCCCTTCCCCCACTGCATCCCAAAACCAGCCCAGTTCGTCCCCTCCCCCCACTGCATAACACAACCAGCCCAACTCATCCCGTCTCCCCCCCACCACTGCCTACCTATTAACTTCATCCCACCTCCTTGACCTGTCCGTCTTCCCTGGACTGACCTATCCCCTCCCTACCTCCCCACCTATACTCTCCTCTCCACCTATCTTCTTTTCTCTCCATCTTCGGTCCGCCTCCCCCTCTCTCCCTATTTATTCCAGAACCCTCTCCCCATCCCCCTCTCTGATGAAGGGTCTAGGCCTGAAACGTCAGCTTTTGTGGTCCTGAGATGCTGCTTGGCTTGCTGTGTTCATCCAGCTCCACACTTTGTTATCTTGGTTCAACTTCACGTTGAGGGAGAGGATAGGGTTTGTGGATAGGCTGTTAAAAATCGGAAACAATAACCAATTGCAGCAAATAACAAGCCGAATGAGAAAACATCAGGGCCCCCAGCGGTTGTTGCAAACTCAAAACAAGTGCTGGAGAAACCTAGCAGGTCTGGCACCGTCCTTGGAGAGAAGGAAGTTAACGTTTCTGGGTCAATGGGAGTCCTCTTCAGAAATTGTGTGCTGCTTGTTTTTGCGAATCATTTTTCACTGATTCCCCTGTGAAATACTGAAGACAAGAAGGCTTAGTCTGCCACCAATCTGATTTTGTTTTGGCTTATCTTGGCTTACCTTGAACATTTGGAGATTGGATTTGATTATGGTTGCTGATTGTAGTATTTCTGTATTTAATTTCTCAATTTAAAATTCTGACTTGTTTGTATTGCTACCAGCTTGTAAGTAAGCATATTAACTAAGTGCAGAAAGTTTCCAAACCCATAACCGTTTTGATCGAGAAGAACAAGGGCAGCAGATTTTTAGTGCAAAAATAAACTTCATTCATAAAAGGTTTATAATCATATACAAAGGGTTCTCAATCCATTCTCTGCAGACAAATAACATATTAGCATTTGACATCTGGAAGAACTATCGTCCAGTTGTAAAAACAAGGGAAGCAGATACAGTAAATCCTCTGAATCTGTGAAAACATGAATCACAAATTTGCCTATCTGCACCAAAATATAAGTAACAACAATAATTGTGTATCTTTAACCTTTTAAACTATTTTTAATGAACTCTACTCTCATGAATTTCATCATTTATGGGAGTTCTGACGAACAGAACCCCTACAGATACAGACTGTGCATACGCATACTATCATCTGCTTGTTCTCCTCCAAATCTCTCACAAGTTATCGCTGTTTCTTCAGTGTTACTGGGTCAAGATCCTAGAATTCCCTCTCTAACAGCATTGTGGGTATCCCTACTACACATGGACTGCAATGGTTTCAGAAGATAGTTAGGGATGGGCAATAAAATGCTGTCCCCAGCCTCCATCACCTACATCCCATAAATGAATAAAACAAATGATTTTTTTTCATGTTTTGTTAGCTTCTTGGAATGGCGGGTGAGAAGATGGTGACTTTGGAGACTGTGGTTTCCAAGCTTTTCACATCTTCTCTGGTTTCAGCCTTTGAGTATATTTAACATACAGATTAATAGATTTATGATGATCAATGGCATCAAGAGTTCTGCAGATAGTGTAGGAGGGAAAAAGCATTGAAGTGTTCAGTCAGCTACAGTTGTGTTAAATGGCAGAACAGGTTCACTGGACTGAGTAACCTACTCATCTTACTAAATTCTTATTTCTGGGTTACCTTTAACCTTTAGCAGAGATTATTCACTACGTGTTTTGTCAATAAATCAAGTATTATTTAATTATGCAGTGATTAGGTTGGGAAAAGGCAAAGTAGATGGATTGTGGTGTTTTATTATCTAGTGGTTTTTATGTAATTTGTGTTATCGTGGTTTATGTGGGGTATGAAAACAAAATATCGTGTAAGTTGCTGCCCTGTGGATATTAAGATTCCTTCTCAAAAGAACTGTATTTGCTGTTGGTAATGGCTCAGTTAGTCTGGACTGAGTTGCATGGCTACATTCAGAGGTTTGGGATACTGGGTAGAATGAAATGAACTGAGATATAAAAGGATACAAAATTATATTCCTCAATGTTCCAGGTGGAATCATGAAAATGATGTCTCCATGCATGACCCCTAGCTATTGATCAACTGTTGTTTTAGTTCTTACTCTAACACTGACCTTTGTCTTTGGCCTGCTGCAGTGTTTCACTGAAGCTCCACACAAACTCATATAATGGCGCGTCACTTTTCAGCTAGGTACTTTGTAGTCTTTTGGACTCGACATTACGTTCAGCAATTCTGTCTGTAATCTGTGTACCCATTTTGTTTCACCTTCTTTGCGTTTTTCAGTTGGTCTCTCATTTTTGCATTCTGACTGTGCAATACATGTTCCAGATACAACTTTTACTTCTTTTCTGCCTTGATGTCACTTCCAATGGCCTTTCTCTTCCATTATTGAATGCTTGAATTGTTGAATCTCTGCTGTTTCCCACAGACTTCACAGAATTACAGATATGTTATGGCTTGGATGGAAACTATTTGACCCATCAGGTCTGCATGGCTCTTCAAATTAGCATCATTATCTACTGCCAATCTCCTGCGTTTTCCCTATGCTTTTGCATTGAAACATAGAAAACAGGAGGAGTAAACCATTTGTCCCGTCGAACCTGCTTTGCCATTTAGTACGATTGCTACCGATCATCTAACTCAGTACCTAGTTCCCGTTGTCTCTATATACCCTTTAATCCCTGTATCTATATTTAACTTCTGTTTGAAAACATTCAGTATTCCGACCTCAACTGCTTTCTATGGCAAAGAATTCTACAGGCTTACCACTTTCTGAATGAAGAAATTTCTCTTTATCTCAGTCCTAATGGCTTACTCTATCCTTAGACTGTGACAGCTGGCTCTGGATCCCTAGTCTTCAGGAACATTCTTCCTGTGTTTTCCTTATCCTCACCTGTTAGAATCTTCTAGATTTCTGTGAGATTGAAAAATAAGGTAGGCAAAAAAATCCAGAGAATATAGTCCCAAGTGCTCTAGTCTCTCTTTATATGCCCATCTTGCCACCCAAGATTCAGTCTGGTAAACTTATGTGGCACTCCCTTGATTGGTAGACCATCCCTCCTCAGATAAGGAAACCAAAACTGCACATGGATGTGGTCTCACCAAGGCCCTGTACAATTACAGCAAGACATCCTTGCTCCTGTACTCAAATCCTCTTGCTTTGAAGGCCAACATACCATTTGCTTCTATCCCTGCTTGCCACACCTGTGTGCTTATTTCCAGCATGTGATGTACAAGGCCACCCAGGTCTTATTTTCTAATAGATCAACCTTCAAATACTGTTTTTGCTACATTTATCCACATTATACTTCATCTGCCATGCACTTGCCCTCCCACTGAACTTGTCTAAATCACATTGAAGCATTTCTGCATCCTCCTCTCAGTTCACCCTCCCACCCAACTTTCATGTCACCTAAATCCTTGACAGTATTACACTTAGTTCCCTCATCAGAATAATTAATATTTATTATGAATAGCTAGGATCCAAGAATTGATCCCTGCAGTACTCCAATAGTCATTGACTGTCACTTGGAGAAAAATCCATTTATTTCTACCTTTTATTTTCTGTCTGCTAACCAGTTCTCTATCCATGTCAGGATGTGGTTGTCCCTTTTAGGAGATTCCTACAGACTTGATACAAATGCGATACACCAACTTCTGTGAATAGCCACAGTTTATTTCAGCAAGTACAAGCTTTTGGAGGATCACTTAACAATCTTCGCGGGGCTTGTGGAGCCGTGTCAAGTGATGCTCGCTAATAAGGGAACCGTCCTCCCTTTAAATAGGATTTTACATCACAGTCAGTCATGTATGCAAGATACAGTTTTTACTCGCCCATAATCACGTGCAACAGTGAAAGTATGTAACTTAATCACCTAACAGTAGAGGCAAAGGTCAGCTGCCCCAAAACAATGTGTCTGACTAGATAGTTCCTTATCTTTTAGCCTTAGTTCAACGTTTACAGAGAGCGGAGTATAATTAGACTACCACATTTTGTCTGCGAGATGGAGGCACCCACAGTGCTGCTTAGCACCTAATTTCTTACATGTTAGCAGAACAAATATTAACCCTTTAACATCTCAAGTACACTACCCTAAGCCCATGTACTTTCATTTACGTGCTAATCTTTAATGTGGGACCTAGTCAAAATCCTTCCGAAAATCCAAGAAAGTGACATCTGTTGATTTCACCTTATCAATTTGACTAATTACATCCTTAAAAAATTTCACTCAATTCGTTACACATAATTTCCTTTATGTCAATCCATGCTTGCTGTGTCTGATCCTTTCACTGTCTTCCAAGCTCTACTATTAAATCTTTTGTAATGCATTTTGTAAAGCATTTTTTTAATGTCAGGCTAACTGGTTTATAATTCTATGTTTTCTCTTTATACCTTTTATTTTAAATAGTGGGGTTGCATTAGTTATCATGCAATTCATAGCAATTGTTCCAGTGTAGTGAATCTTGAAAGATGACCATCAGTGCAATCCACTATTTTTAGGGCTACCTCCTTAAGTTCTCTGGAATGTAGATCATTGGGCCGGAGGGATTTATCAGCCTTTAATTCCATCAATTTCCCTATAAAAACTAATTTCTTTCAGTTCTTCCATCTCGTAGACCTTGCATTCTCCAATGCTTTTGCGATGTTATTTGTGTTCCCCTTTGAGAAGTCATTATCAAGATATGTATTTAATTTGTCTACCTTTGTTTGTTGCCCATTATAACTTCCCCTGTTTCTGACCAAGGGACTACATTTGTTTTTGCTTATTTTTTTTCCCCCCCAACATACTTTTTACAAAGAATTTGTATGTGCCGTGCAAACTTAGTGTCATACTCTCAAAAACTCCTGGATGGATATGTGAATGGAAGAGACTAGAGGAATATGGATCCCATAAGTGAAGACAGTCTTAATGTGTTGTCGCAGGCTTGGAGGGCCAAAGGGCCTGTTCCTGTGATGTGTTGTTCTTTGTTCTATTTTGACCCTCTTAATCAATCCATTTACCTTCCTTTATCAAAATATAAACTGCTCCCAATCTTGAGGTGCTTTGCTTTTTTTCTTGGCCAATTTGTAAGTACCCTCTTTGGATCTGATACTGTCCTTGATTTTCCTTGTGAGCCGCTTTACCCTATTTGATTATTGTGCTGAATGGACATGAACAATTCTTGCAGTTCCCCCATGCACTGTTTAAATGTTTACCATTGCCTGTCCATCGTCATTCCTTTAAGTAACGTTTCCCAATTTATCATGACCAGTTCGTACCTCATCATGGTTTCCTTTATTTAGATTAGGATCCTCGTTTCAGAATCAGTTATGTCACTCTCCAACTTATTTAAGAACTCTCTCATATTATTTTCACTCTTCCCCAACAGGCCTCGCTCAGCTAGATTGCCAACTATTTCTTTCTAATTCTACAGTACTCGGTTTTATTGTATAGTTGATTCCACGATGTATTGATGCAGAAAACCATCCTGCGCACATTCCAAGAATTCCTCTTCTATGGTATTCTACATGAGCAAAGGCTTTAGAAATCTGAAGCTTAAAGGGCCTTGGGAGTCCAAGTTCAGGATTATCTTCGGGTTAACATGCAAGTTTGTTTTGCCCAAACTGTGCAGGTTAAAGTTACCCATAATTACAGCTGTACCTTTATTACTTTTGCCTCTAATTTCCTGTTTAATTCATTCCCCAGCATTGCTTCAGTTTTGGGGTCTCTATATAACCACCATTCTTGTTTGCTTCCACTCGGTGTTTTTAAGCTCATCTCATATAGATTCCATTTCACCAGATCTAACATTGTGTTATATCCCACTATTATGCTAATTTTCCTCTTTAGCCAGGAATTCTACATGCATCTCATTTTCCTAAAAACTGAATGCGTCTGGGTATTAAGTCTCCATACTTTGTCACACTGCAGCCATATCTCCACAATCCCAACAATACCACACATATTTACATCTATTTGCATGACCAATTCATCCACTTTATTGAAAAATCTCTGCATATTGAGACAGAAGGCAATAGGGCTTGTCTTTTGAACTTATTATTTTGATCTTTGGTTGTTTGATTTTTTTCCTTTGAATTCTCTGCTGTCACTTTTCTTATTCCCATTCTGTCTTTTGTTTTTGCTTTTGTTTTCCTCTCTCTGTCTTCCTGTATAAATTCCCATCCTCCTGCTGTTTTAATTTGAATACTCTCCAACCTCATGAACAGAAATACTATCCCTCGGACCTCCGTTCCAGCCCTGCTCAAGTGCAACTCATCCCTCCTTCCCCCAGAGCAGTCCCAGTGCCTCAGGAATCTGATATCCCTTGCACCATCTCTTCAGCCACATGTTTATCTGATATATCCTGCTCTTTCTAGTCTGACTTGTGATATCACTATCTTCACGGTCCTACTTTTTTAACTTGCTTCCTCCCTACATTCTGCTATTAGGACCTGTGCCTGTTTTTTAAACCTGTTGATACTGATATGTACCAGGTCCACTGGCTATTCACTGCTGCTTCACAGTGCCAGGGACCCAGGTTCGATTCTACCCTTGGGCGAATGTTTGTATGGAGTTTGCATTTCAACTCCACTTCCCTGCACTCTCCCCGTAGTCCTTGATTCCTTGTGAGATCAAGAATTTGTCGATCTCTGCCTTGAAGGCATCTAATGTCCCGGCCTCCACTGTACTCCGTGCCAATGAATTCCACAAGTCCACCACTCTCTGGCTGAAGAAATGTCTCCTCATTTCCGTTTTAAATTACCCCCTCTAAATCTAAGGCTGTGCCCACGGGTCCTAGTCTCCCCGCCTAACAGAAACAACTTGCCAGCGTCTACCCTTTCGAAGGCATACATTATCTTGTAAGTTTCTATTAGATCTCCCCTCAACCATCTAAACTCTAATGAATACAATCCCAGGATCCTTAGCCGTTCATCATACTTTAAACCTACCATTCCAGGGATCATCCGTGTGAATCTCCGCTGGACATGCTCCAGCGCCAGTATGTCCTTCCTGAGGTGTGGGGCTCAAAATTGGACACAGTATTCTAAATGGGGCCTAACTAGAGCTTTATCAAGTCTCAGAAGCACATCACTGCTTTTATATTCTAACCCTCTTGAGATAAACGACAACATTACATTCGCTTTCTTAATCACGGACTCTACCTGCAAGTTAACGTTTAGAGAATCCTGGACCAACACGCCCAGATCCCTTTGTACTTCTGCTTTACGAATTTTCTCACCGTTTAGAAAATAGTCCATGCCTGTACTCTTTTTTCCAAAGTGCAAAACCTCATATTTGCTCACGTTGAATTTCATCAGCCATTTCCTGGACCACTCTCCTAAACTGTCTAAATCTTTCTCCAGCCTCCCATCTCCTCAGTACTACCTGCCTGTTTACCTAACTTTCACCCTTCTCTCCCCCCCCCCCCCCCCCCAGTCCCTTCATCCAGATCATTAATATATAAAGCGAACAGCTGCGGCCCCAACACTGAACCCTGCGGGACACCACTCGTCACCGATTGCCATTCCGAAAAAGAGTCTTCTATCCCAACTCTCTGCCTTCTGTCAGTCAGCCAATCCTCAATCCAAGCCAGTAGCTCACCTCGGACACCATGGGCCCTCACCTTGCTCAGCAGCCTTCTGTGAGGCACCTTATCAGAGGCCTTTTGGAAGTCTAGATAGCTAATATCCACTAGGTTTCCCTGGTCCAACATACTTGTTACCTCTTCAAAGAATTCTAACAGGTTTGTCAGGCACGACCTCCCCTTACTAAATTCATGCTGACTTGTTCTAATCTGACCCTGCACTTCCAGGAATTTAGAAATCTCATCCTTTACAATGGATTCTAGAATTTTACCAACAACCAAGGTTAGGCTAATCGGCCTGTAATCTTCCATCTTTTGCCTTGATCCTTTCTTAAACAAGACGGTTAGAACAGCAATTTTCCAATCATCTGGGACTTTGCCAGACTCCAGTGACTTTTGAAAGATCACAACCAAAGCCTCCGCTATTTCCTCAGCCACCTCCCTCAGAACTCTAGGATGTAGCCCATCGGGGCCAGGAGATTTATCAATTTTTTGAACTTTTAGCTTTTCTCGCACTTTCTCTTTTGTAATGCTTACCATACTCAACTCTGCCCCCGACTCTCCCTAATTGTTGGCATACAACTCATGTCTTCCACTGTGAAGACTGACGCAAAGTACTTATTAAGTTCTTCAGCTATTTCCTTATCTCCCATCACTAGCCTTCCAGCATCAATTTGGAGCAGCCCAGTGTCTACTTGTGCCTCTTGTTTGTTTCTTATGCACTGAAAGAAACTTTTAGTCTCATTTCTAATATTACTAGCTAGCCTACCTTCATATTTAATCCTCTCCTTCCTTATTTCTGTCTTTGTTATCCTTTTTTTTTGTAGCCTCCCCAATCTTCTGATTTCCCAGTGCTCTTGGCCACTTTATAGCCTGTCCCTTTTTCTTTGATGCATTTCCTGACTTCCTTTGTCAGCCATGGCTGCCTAATCCCACCCCGGATAATCTTTCTTTTCTTTGGTATGAACCTCTGTACTGTGTCCTCAATTACACTCAGAAACTCCTGCCACTGTTGCTCTACTGTCTTCCCTGCTAGGCTCTGCTTCCTGGACCACTCTCCTAAACTGTCTAGATCTTTCTGCAGCCTCCCCATCTCCTCAGTACTACCTGCCCGTTCACCTATCTTCGTATCATCAGCAAACTTCGCCAGAACGTCCCCCCCAGTCCCTTCATCCAGATCATTAATGTATAAAGCGAACATGTGCTGAAAATTTTGTCAAACATTAAGATTGACAAGTTGCCAGGCCTGGACCAGATTTGTCCTCAGCTGCTTTGGGAAACGAGAAATGCAATTGCTTCGCCACTTGTGAAGATCTTCGCATCCTCACTCTCCACTGGAGTCGTACCTGAGGACTGGAGAGAGGCAAATGTAATTCCTCTCTTCAAGAAAGGAAATAGGGAAATCCCCGGCAATTACAGACCAGTAAGTCTCACGTCTGTCGTCTGCAAGGTGTTAGAAAGGATTCTGAGGGATAGGATTTATGACCATCTGGAAGAGCATGGCTTGATTAAATGCAGTCAACACGGCTTTGTGAGGGGCAGGTCATGCCTCACAAACCTTATCGAGTTCTTTGAGGATGTGACTAGAAAAGTTGATGAGGGTCGAGCTGTGGATGTGGTGAATATGGACGTCAGCAAGGCATTTGATAAGGTTCCCCATGGTAGGCTCATTCAGAAGGTCAGGAGGAATGGGATACAGGGGAACTTGGCTGTCTGGATACAGAATTGGCTGGCCAACAGAAGACAGCGAGTGGTAGTAGAAGGAAAATATTCTGCCTGGAAGTCAGTGGTGAGTGGTGTTCCACAGGGCTCTGTCCTTGGGCCTCTACTGTTTGTAATTTTTATTAATGACTTGGATGAGGGGATTGAAGGATGGGTCAGCAAGTTTGCAGACGACATGAAGGTTGGAGGTGTCGTTGTTAGTATAGAGGGCTGTTGTAGGCTGCAGCAGGACATTGACAGGATGCAGAGATGGGCTGAGAGGTGGCAGATGGAGTTCAACCTGGATAAATGCGAGGTGATGAAGTTTGGAAGGTCGAATTTGAAAGCTGAGTACAGGATTAAGGATAGGATTCTTGGCAGTGTGGAGGAACAGAGGGATCTTGGTGTGCAGATACATTGATCCCTTAAAATGGCCACCCAAGTGGACAGGGTTGTTAAGAAAGCATATGGTGTTTTGGCTTTCATTAACAAGGGGATTGAGTTTATGAGTCGTGAGATCTTGTTGCAGCTCTATAAAACTTTGGTTAGACCGCACTTGGAATACTGCGTCCAGTTCTGGTCGCCCTATTATAGGAAAGATGTGGATGCTTTGGAGAGGGTTTAAAGGAGGTTTACCAGGATGCTGCCTGGACTGGAGGGCTTATCTTATGAAGAGAGGTTGACTGAGCTCGGACTTTTCTCATCGGAGGAAAGGAGGAGGAGAGGGGACCTAATTGAGGTATACAAGATAATGAGAGGCATAGATAGAGTTGATAGCCAGAGACTATTTCCCAGGGCAGAAATGGCTAACACGAGGGGTCATAGTTTTAAGCTGGTTGGTGGAAAGTATAGAGGGGATGTCAGAGGCGGGTTCTTTACACAGAGTTGTGAGAGCATGGAATGCATTGCCAGCAGCAGTTGTGGAAGCAAGGTCATTGGGGTCATTTAAGAGACTGCTGGACATGCATATGGTCACAGAAATTTGAGGGTGCATACATGAGGATCAATGGTCGGCACAACATCGTGGGCTGAAGGGCCTGTTCTGTGCTGTACTGTTCTATGTTCTAACTGCGGCCCCAACACTGATTTTCGTCAATTCCTCTCTCATGCCCCTGTAATTACCTTTATTTAACTGTGAACACCATTACATCCGATTTTGCCTTCTCTCTTTCAAACTGCAGACTGAACTCTACCATGTTATGATCGCTGCCTCCTAAGTGTTCCCTACTTTAAGACCTTTTATAAAGTCAGGCTCATTACATAGCACCAAATCCAGAATAGCCTGCTCCCTTGTGGTCTCCATCGCAAGCTGTTCCAAAAATCCATCCTGCAAACATTCCATGAATTCCCTTTCTTTGGATCCACCGGCAACATTATTCACCCAGTCCACCTGCATATTGAAGTCCCCCATGATCACTGTGACCTTGCCTTTCTGACATGCCCTATCTGTTTCCCTGTGCATCTTGCGCCCTGGTCCTGACTACTGTTAGGAGGTCTGTACATAATTCCCATTATGGTTTTTTTGCCTCTGTGGTTCCTCAACTCCACACACACTCCACATCCTCTGACCCTATGTCATTCAGTGCCGTAGATTTAATTTCATTCTTAACTAACAAGGCAACCCTGCCGCCTCTGCCCACCTCCCTGTCTTTTTGATAAGTTGTGAAACCTTGGATGTTTAACTGCCAGTCCTGAACTCCCTGCAACCATGTCTCTGTGATGCCTACCACATCATAATCATTCAAGATGATTTGTGCTGTTAATTCATCTACTTTGCGAATACTATGAGCATTTAGGTAAAGTGCCTTAATGCTAACTTTCTTATCATTATTAGAGAGATTGGAAATCCTAAGATGTCTTAAGACATCCTTCCGTTTTCCTGTATTCTTAGTCTACCTCGAGCTTAAACCTCCCCTGTACACATGCTATCCTGTTGCTTATCTTTCCATTTAACTCCATACTCCCTGTCACTTTCGCTTTCCCTTCCCCCCGACTCAGAAGTTTAAAGTCCTACTGACCACCCTATTTATCCTTTTTGCTAGAACACTGGTTCCAGATCGGTTCAGGTGGAGACTGTCCCAATGGTACAGATCCCCCCCCGCCGGTTCCAAAACTGATGCCAATGCCCCATGAAATGGAATCCCTCTTTCGCACACCAATCCCTTAGCCACATGTTTACTTCCCTAACTTTCTTTTCCCTATGCCAGTTGGCACGTGGCTCAGGCAGTAATCCGGAGATTATGACCCTTGAGGACCTGTACTTCAAGTTCTTTCCTAGTGCTTGATAATCCCTGAATAGGTCCGCTACCCTAGCTTTGCCTATGTTGTTAGTCCCAATGTGGACCACAATAACTGGATCCTCCCCCTCCTGCTCCAATATCCTTTCAAGCCGGTCGGAGATGTTCCGCACCCTGGCACTGGGCAGGCACACACCATGCAGGACTCCCGATCCGACTTGCATGGGGTACTATCTGTCCCCCTAATTATAGAATTCCCTATAACAACTACCTGTCTTTTTTCTTCCCACTCTTGAATGGCCTTCTGCACCACGGTGCCATGGCCAGCTGGTTCATCCTGTCCACAGTCCTTTCCCTCACCCATACAGGGAGCAAGAATCTCATACCTGTTGGCCAAGGTCAAGGGCTGAGGCTCCTGCACTCCTGAACTCAGAATCCCCCTATCTGCCTCACTTACAGTCACACCCTGTTGTCCCTGAACACTTTTTGAATTTGAATTACTTAATCTGCTGGGTGTGACTGCCTCCTGAAATAAAGTGTCCAGGTAACTCTCCCCCTCCCAGATATGCCGCAGAGTTTGAAGCTCAGATTCTAGATCATTTATTCTGATCCGGAGTTCTTCGAGCAACCAACACTTGCTGCAGATGAGGACGCTGCTGTTCACAATGGGATCAGCCAGCTCCTACGTCATACAACTACAACACATCACCTGTCCAGCCATTACTACTTATTTAGTTAGCTTCTACAATGTATGTATTAAATAATTTATAGTACTTCTCTGCTACTGTCTTTTTTAATTAAGCAATTAAACTTTTAATCAATTACACAATACACAAGAAATATAAATTGAAAGGCCTTACCTTAACAACACACGAGAATCCTTCATGGTTAGAGCCCCCACTCTTTCTGTTGCTGGAACAGGAATGGAGGGCTCCACCAGTCGAGATAGGTATTTTCTAATCTTTAAAGCAAAGACTCACCCACCTGTAGGCCTCTGATCGACGCTCCTGCTCTTCCTGCTGTGAGTCTGTGGACTTTTAATTAGGTTAGAGGAGGAGGGAGGGAGGCTCTACTGTGTAGGACTTGGGGCTTTGAGGTAAGTGCTTAAATAACAATCACTTGCCTTCCCAACTGCCTCTCTGCTCCGATTTCACTTCCGCCCGGCTCCCGCCATGCTCTACTGAAAAAAAGGTGTTGGCAGTGTGCTGGCATGGATAGAGAATTGGCTAACTGACAAAGGCAGAAAGTGGGGAATTTTTAAGGATAGCAGCCAGTGACGAGAGGAGTTCCGCAGAAGCCAGTGTTGGGACCACAACTGTTTGCATAATACGTTCTGAACAAAGGAACGGAGGGTATTGTTGCTAAGTAAGAAGGTGATGCAAAGATTGATGGAGAGACAGTATTGAGGGACAGGGAAGCTGCAGAAGGATTGAGATAGGCTAGGAGAGTGGGCAAAGAAGTAGCAGATGGAAAACAATGTGGGGACAGTGTAAAGTTATGCAAGGTGAGCACCAGACCTGAAACATTAACTCTGATTTCTCTTCACAGATGCTGTCAGATCTGCTGAGCTTTTCCAGCAATTTTCTTTTTGTGTGTGTGAGGCTATGCACTTTGAAGGAAGACTAGAGGCAATTAACTATTTTCTTTGTGGACAAAGGCTTTGGAAACCTGAAGCTCAAAGAACATAGAGCATTACAGCACAGTACAGGCCCTTCGGCCCTCAATGTTGTGCCGACCAGCCATACCGATCTCAAGCCCATCTAACCTACACTATTCCATGTACGTCCATATGCTTATCCAATGACGACTTAAATGTACCTAAAGTTGGCGAATCTACTACCGTTGCAGGC
This sequence comes from Stegostoma tigrinum, assembly GCF_030684315.1. Lineage (NCBI taxonomy): Eukaryota > Metazoa > Chordata > Chondrichthyes > Orectolobiformes > Stegostomatidae > Stegostoma > Stegostoma tigrinum. The sequence continues at coordinate 3,048,200 of NC_081392.1, read as the reverse complement.
AAAGCATTCCGTTCCCTTACTACTGTCTGAGTAAAGAAACTACCTCTGACATCTGTCCTATATCTATCACCCCTCAATTTAAAGCTATGCCCCCTTGTGGTCGCCATCACCGTCCTAGGATAAAGGTTCTCCCTATCCACCCTATCTAACCCTCTGATTATTTTATATATTTCAATTAAGTCACCTCTCAACTTTCTTCCCTCCAATGAAAACAGCCTTAAGTCCCTCAGCCTTTCCTCATAAGACCTTCCCTCCATACCAGGCAACATCCTAGTAAATCTCCTATGCACCCTTTCCAAAGCTTCCACATCCTTCTTATAATGCGGTGACCAGAACTGTACGCAATACTCCAAGTGCGGCCGCACCAGAGTTTTGTACAGCTTCACCATAACTTCTTGGTTCCGGAACTCGATCCCTCTATTAATAAAAGCTAAAACACTGTACGCCTTCTTAACAGTCCTGTCAACCTGGGTGGCAACTTTCAAGGATCTGTGTATATGGACAGCGAGATCTCTCTGCTCATCTACACTACTAAGAATCTTACCATTAGCCCTGTATTTTGCCTTCTGGTTACTCCTACCAAAGTGCATCACCTCACACTTGTCTGTATTAAACTCCATTTGCCACCTCTCAGCCCAGCTCTGCAGCTTATCTATGTCTCTCTGCAACCTACGGCATCCTTCGTCACTATCCACAACTCCACAGACCTTAGTGTCATCAGCAAATTTACTAAACCATCCTTCTACGCCCTCATCCAGGTCATTTATAAAAATGACAAACAGCAGTGGACCCAACACCGACCCTTGCGGTACACCACTAGTAACTGGTCTCCAGGATGAACATTTCCCATCAACTACCACCCTCTGTCTTCTTTCAGCAAGCCAATTTCTGATCCAAACTGCTATATCTCCCACAATTCCATTCCTCTGCATTTTGTACAATAGCCTATTGTGAGGAACCTTATCGAACACCTTGCTTAAATCCATATACACCACACCAACCGGTTTACTCTCATCTACCTGTTTGGTCACCTTCTCAAAGAACTCAATAAGGTTTGTGAGGCACGAGCTTCCCTTCACAAAACCGTGCTGACTATCCCTAATCAATTTATTCTTTTCTAGATGATTATAAATCCTATCCCTTATAACCTTTTCCAACACTTTACCAACAACTGAGGTAAGGCTCACTGGCCTATAATTACCAGGGTTGTCTCTACTCCCCTTCTTGAACAAGAGAACCACATTTGCTATCCTCCAGTCGTCTGGCACTATTCCTGTAGACAATGACGAGTTAAAGATCAATGCCAAAGGCTCGACAGTCTCCTCCCTGGCTTCCCAGAGGATCTGAGGATAAATCCCATCCGGCCCAGGAGACTTATCTATCTTCACCCTCTGAAGGATTTCTAATACCTCTTCCTTGTGAACCTCCATCCCACCTAGTCTAGTAGCCTGTATCTCAGTAAACTTTAGAGAATCCTGAACCAGGACCCTAAAGGTTAACATGTAAAATCTTCTGGTAGCTTTGAAGGCAAATACAGTGTTAGCTTTCATTTCAGGAGGGCTGGAATACAAGACCAGGGATGTACTGCTGAGGCTGTATAAGGCCATAGTCGGACTGCGTTACTGAGAGCACTTTTGGCCCCATATCCAAGGGAGGCTGTGCTGGCATTGGAGAGGTTCTAGAGGAGGCTTACAAGACTGATAAAAACAGAAAGAACTGCAGATGCTGTAAATTGGGAACAAAAACAGAAGTAGCTGGAAAAGCTCTACAGGTCTGGCAGCATCTGTGAAGAAAAAATCAGTTAATGTTTCAGGTCCAGTGACCCTGTTCTGAGGAAGGGCCACCGGGCCCAAAACGTTAACTCTGATTTTTGTTCTCACAGATTCTGCCAGACCTGCTGGGCTATTCCAGCTACTTCTGTTTTTGTTACAAGAATGATCCTAGGCTTGAAGGGCTTATCCTATGAGTTGTGGTTGAGGACACTGAGTCTGTAGTTGATGGAGTTCAGAAAGATGGAGGGTATCTCATTGAAATTTACAGAATACTGAGAGGCCTGGATAGAATAGATGTGGAGAAGACATTTATAGTAGTTGGAGAGATGAGCACCTGAGGATACAGCCTCAGAGTGGAGGAACGACCATGTACAACTGAGATGAGGAATTTCTTCAGCCAGAGGGTTGTGAATCTATGGAGAGCATTGCCACAGAAGGCTGTGGAGGCCAGGTAATTGAATACATTTAAGACAGAGGTAGGTAGCTTCTTGATTAACAAGGGGATCAAGAGTTACAGAGAGAAGGCAGGAGAATGGGGTTGAGAAACATATCAGCCACGATTGAATGGCAAAGCAGAGTCGATAGGCTGAATGGCCTAATTATGCTCCTGTACCTTATGGTCTTTAGTCTTCCCACACTTATCCCTCCTCTCCCACACAGCAGAACCAACTGTGGTACAATAAATTTGGCTGTTAGTACTTCTCTCCTGAGGTCATTCTTCCCAACAACAGCAAAAGTGACATATTCGTTTTGTTGGGAATGGCCATGGGATTCTTGCATTTAATGCCTAGTCCTGTTTCTCTACTTGGTTGTGGTCCATTCCCTCCCTGCCTCTGGAATCATAGCCTACAGATTGATCACCTCCCTATATATGCTAACCATATTTCTCCAAGGTTTGCGGATGCTCCACAGTGTCCCCAGCACCACTCCAGCTCTGAACCTCGGGCATCCAGGAGCTGTAACTGGAGACACGGGTTTTGGTCCCAGGCATTGGAATTGTGCCTGGCTTTGTAAACAGAGCAGGTGGTACCCACTGTGGCTTTGAGCCCTCCTTCCGTAATTTACCCCTTTTAAATTAAACCCTTAGATTGTCCTTAAAATCAAGTAATTTTATCTTGGATTCTCCAGCATCTGCAGTTCCCATTATCACTAATTTTAATTATTATGAGGCTCTTCTTCTGTGGACCTTTGCACTATTACCCTGATAAACGATGAGCGGTAAAAATAGAATAAACACTCACCTAACCTTAGTCACCCAATCAGCTGCTTCCTCTTGCCTTGTGTCACTTTTTGATCTTTTTCCCTGACTGCTACATTGTGATTTCTGCACACTGTTTCTATCCAAATAATCATTCAATATCCACTGCCTCAACTGAAGCTGCCTCCACCACATTTCCAGGCAATGCATGGCAGATTCAAACTACTTGCTGTCTGAAAATGTTTTTTTCCTCACCTCACATGACTATTTGGCAAATCACTTAGAATTTGTGCCCTCTGGCTCTTTACCCTCTAATGAGCAAGAACAATTTCTTCCCATCTACTTTCTCCAGCCCCCTCATAAATTTGAAAACACTCACCGGATCTCCTCTTAGTCTTCTTTGCTTCAAGGAGAACAGCCCCAACTTGTTCAATCTATCCTCAAAACTGAAATTTCTCATGTCTGGAACCATTCCTGTAGATCACTTAGGTCAGAAATCATACAACACCAGGTTATAGTCCAACAGGTTTATTTAAAAACGCTCAAGCTTTCCGAGCATTGTCCATTTGAACGGTGAAGCCACAAAGATGTGGCCCTTTGTCGGAGCTCACTAGCTCGAAAAGAGAATCTTCTGTAAATTTACCCATCTTTTACCATGATTTGCATATTGGTATGTATTTACAGCAGCCCATGTGCTGGACATGCTTTCTTTGTTGTTTTTTTTGTTACGTTACTATTTGGCAGCAGCGCAATGGGTAGCAAACTGGGTACAGAACACAGAACACACAGTTTAAGTTGAGAAGAACTACTCAGACTAGCAAATGGTGGGAAGTGTTTTTTTTAGAAGAATCAATGTTGTTTACATTAACAATTTGGGCTTTCAAATCCAAAGTACAAATTCAAAACTTGTGTATGACACCTGATATTTTTGGGTAGGAGGAGGAGATTGGGAGATGGGATGAGGTGGGATTATAGTAATTCTGAGGTAAACTGAGAAATTACCAAAGGGTATAATAGTCTTTCAATGTGGGTGTGTCATCAGCAAATAGGGTTATAGAGATATACAGAACAGAAACAAACCCTTTGGTCCAACTTGTCTCTGCTGACTAGCTATTCTAAGGAAAGGGAATGTGTGAGGTTTTAAAGTTTGGTAAGAAAAATGAGGAATATGTATGAAAGTTAAATGGGGTAGTAAACAAATTATTGTGGTCCAAATACCTTAAATCATCAAAAATAACGAACTGGTCAGTTGCGTTTCAAAGAAAAACAAACAGCACTGGGCTTCGTTTTCAGTGGGATAGATTTATAAAGTTGTGAAATTATATTCAACTTGTACTGAACAATGAAAGACCATACTTGGAGCTCCATGAGCAATTCTTATTCCCACAATAGGATTTAGAAATGCTCGTGGAATTGCAAACAATATTTGCAAAAGTGGGAGCTAGTACCTATCAGATGCGAGAACATGCTTGTAGTTCTTTTATCTAGGAAAAGGAATGCTGAAATGTGTTCCTAACAGCAGTTTTTAAAATTGTGCAGGGGGTTGAAAGGGCTGATGTGGAAATGATGTTTCTAGTAGTGAAGGTAACGATCGATAAATCCAATTTTTCCTGGTGAATGTGGAACTTGCTAACACAAGCTGTAGTAAGAGCTAAACACCATTTAGGACAATGGGCCTTTAATGAAATGGAACACCTTAAAGTAAGACAAAGCAAAACTTGACTCCAAACCAATTGAGAAAATAAGGAGGGTAATTCAGAGCTCTGTCAGTGGTACATTTACAGGACATCTTGGGGGTGGAAAGAAATGTGAAGTGGTTCAGGGAGGAATTCCAGAGCAAGTGCCTTGGCAACCAAAGACCCAGTACAAATGGTGGAGCAATTCAAATTGAGAATGCTCAAAAGGTTAGAAGGGAGGAGCAGAAATATCTTTTACTTTTGTAGAATGGGATGGGAATACAGAGAGTGATGGGAAGCCATGGAGATGGAAAATGGGTATAAAATGCTATTGAGAGAATGAAATGGGGGTGATACAGGACACAGTTATGGAATGGGGATTATATGAGATCGTGAAATGTCCTCTAATAGAATGAGGTTGGCATGAGATGGATTACTTGGGAAGGATGGAAAGTGATGGGGATTTAATAAAATGAAGGTTCTAATTTCAGTCCACATGTTTTGTGAGTTACTGCTAATTAGTCAATAAAAAGTGAACATCTTTTTGCACCCTGCATATTGGCAGTAAATGAGCAGGGTTCCTAAACAAAGCCAAACGTCAATTATAAAGAGCTGTAGGTTCAGAGATACTTTTTTGCACACCCCAATGACGTTGAAATTTAGAGCCTTAACTGATAAAATGTTAAAATAAGTGGCGTGAGAAATAGAAATCTGTGATTGTGTGTACACAATCCTTCACCAGATGATAGGACAGCTAAATGGGATGGTTTCAGAAAGGATGTCCTAGAATGGTAGCAAGGTTGTAGAATTTCGGTTTTTATTCTTTTGGGCTGAGAAAGTTAAGGGAAATTTAATAGACATTCATAATAACAAAGGACTTTGATCAAATAAGTAATGAGAAAACATTTTCTGCCACAGAATAATAAAATGTGAGGCTGGATGAACACAGCAGGCCAAGCAGCATCTCAGGAGCACAAAAGCTGACGTTTCGGGCCTAGACCCTTCATCAGAGAGGGGGATGGGGGGAGGGAACTGGAATAAATAGGGAGAGAGGGGGAGGCGGACCGAAGATGGAGAGTAAAGAAGATAGGTGGAGAAGGTGTGGGTGGGGAGGTAGGGAGGGGATAGGTCAGTCCAGGGAAGACGGACAGGTCAAGGAGGTGGGATGAGGTTAGTAGGTAGCTGGGGGTGCGGCTTGGGGTGGGAGGAAGGGATGGGTGAGAGGAAGAACCGGTTAGGGAGGCAGAGACAGGTTGGACTGGTTTTGGGATGCAGTGGGTGGGGGGGAAGAGCTGGGCTGGTTGTGTGGTGCAGTGGGGGGAGGGGATGAACTGGGCTGGTTTAGGGATGCAGTGGGGGAAGGGGAGATTTTGAAACTGGTGAAGTCCACATTGATACCATATGGCTGCAGGGTTCCCAGGCGGAATATGAGTTGCTGTTCCTGCAACCTTCGGGTGGCATCATTGTGGCAGTGCAGGAGGCCCATGATGGACATGTCATCAAGAGAATGGGAGGGGGAGTGGAAATGGTTTGCGACTGGGAGGTGCAGTTGTTTGTTGCGAACTGAGCGGAGGTGTTCTGCAAAGCGGTCCCCAAGCCTCCGCTTGGTTTCCCCAATGTAGAGGAAGCCGCACCGGGTACAGTGGATGCAGTATACCACATTGGCAGATGTGCAGGTGAACCTCTGCTTAATGTGGAATGTCATCTTGGGGCCTGGGATGGGGGTGAGGGAGGAGGTGTGGGGACAAGTGTAGCATTTCCTGCGGTTGCAGGGGAAGGTGCCGGGTGTGGTGGGGTTGGAGGGCAGTGTGGAGCGAACAAGGGAGTCACGGAGAGAGTGGTCTCTCCGGAAAGCAGACAGGGGTGGGGATGGAAAAATGTCTTGGGTGGTGGGGTCGGATTGTAAATGGCGGAAGTGTCGGAGGATAATGCGTTGTATCCGGAGGTTGGTAGGGTGGTGTGTGAGAACGAGGGGGATCCTCTTGGGGCGGTTGTGGCGGGGGCGGGGTGTGAGGGATGTGTCGCGGGAAATGCGGGAGACGCGGTCAAGGGCGTTCTCAATCACCGTGGGGGGGAAGTTGCGGTCCTTAAAGAACTTGGACATCTGGGATGTGCGGGAGTGGAATGTCTTATCGTGGGAGCAGATGCGGCGGAGGCGGAGGAATTGGGCCACCTGGGCCATCTCCAGCACATCCCTCACCTTCCTGGACCTCTCAGTCTCCATCTCAGGCAACCAGCTTGTAACTGATGTCCATTTCAAGCCCACCGACTCCCACAGCTACCTAGAATACACCTCCTCCCACCCACCCTCCTGCAAAAATTCCATCCCCTATTCCCAATTCCTCCGCCTCCGCCGCATCTGCTCCCACGATAAGACATTCCACTCCCGCACATCCCAGATGTCCAAGTTCTTTAAGGACCGCAACTTCCCCCCCACGGTGATTGAGAACGCCCTTGACCGCGTCTCCCGCATTTCCCGCGACACATCCCTCACACCCCGCCCCCGCCACAACCGCCCCAAGAGGATCCCCCTCGTTCTCACACACCACCCTACCAACCTCCGGATACAACGCATTATCCTCCGACACTTCCGCCATTTACAATCCGACCCCACCACCCAAGACATTTTTCCATCCCCACCCCTGTCTGCTTTCCGGAGAGACCACTCTCTCCGTGACTCCCTTGTTCGCTCCACACTGCCCTCCAACCCCACCACACCCGGCACCTTCCCCTGCAACCGCAGGAAATGCTACACTTGTCCCCACACCTCCTCCCTCACCCCCATCCCAGGCCCCAAGATGACATTCCACATTAAGCAGAGGTTCACCTGCACATCTGCCAATGTGGTATACTGCATCCACTGTACCCGGTGCGGCTTCCTCTACATTGGGGAAACCAAGCGGAGGCTTGGGGACCGCTTTGCAGAACACCTCCGCTCAGTTCGCAACAAACAACTGCACCTCCCAGTCGCAAACCATTTCCACTCCCCCTCCCATTCTCTTGATGACATGTCCATCATGGGCCTCCTGCACTGCCACAATGATGCCACCCGAAGGTTGCAGGAACAGCAACTCATATTCCGCCTGGGAACCCTGCAGCCATATGGTATCAATGTGGACTTCACCAGTTTCAAAATCTCCCCTTCCCCCACTGCATCCCTAAACCAGCCCAGTTCATCCCCTCCCCCCACTGCACCACACAACCAGCCCAGCTCTTCCCCCCCACCCACTGCATCCCAAAACCAGTCCAACCTGTCTCTGCCTCCCTAACCGGTTCTTCCTCTCACCCATCCCTTCCTCCCACCCCAAGCCGCACCCCCAGCTACCTACTAACCTCATCCCACCTCCTTGACCTGTCCGTCTTCCCTGGACTGACCTATCCCCTCCCTACCTCCCCACCCACACCTTCTCCACCTATCTTCTTTACTCTCCATCTTCGGTCCGCCTCCCCCTCTCTCCCTATTTATTCCAGTTCCCTCCCCCCATCCCCCTCTCTGATGAAGGGTCTAGGCCCGAAACGTCAGCTTTTGTGCTCCTGAGATGCTGCTTGGCCTGCTGTGTTCATCCAGCCTCACATTTTATTATTCTGTGGCAGAAAATGTTTTCTCATTACTTATTTGATCAAAGTCCTTTGTTATTATGAATGTCTATTAAATTTCCCTTAACTTTCTCAGCCCAAAAGAATAAAAACCGAAATTCTACAACCTTGCTACCATTCTAGGACATCCTTTCTGAAACCATCCCATTTAGCTGTCCTATCATCTGGTGAAGGATTGTGTACACATCCAGGATATAGGAATGAGTGGATTTTCAACCACATTTTTCACTTTCTCTTATCACTTCATCATGTTTCATTCTCTGCCTCTCTCTCTGTCTCTGTCTAACTTCCTTGCTGTCTGTAAAGATCAATTTCCTATGAATGGAAATTCACTCTTTAGGAGAGTGGAAGTCCATTTAAAAAGTGGTTCATTATACTTGACAATTTACTTTTGACTTAGCGGTCTCATGGCTTCCAATAGAGCTAATTAAAAATAATTTGAAAATATTATAATTTTCTTAGTAATATGGTTTCACTTCGTGTAACTCAATATCCAGAGTAAATTGGCCTTCAATTTATGTAGGGTTCTGTGCTGCAAGACAGTTAGAATGTCCTTTTACCTTTAGTCATGAGAAAAAATAGATTGCTCTTGTGTGCTTCAGTGGGCAGGGAAGAAGAACAATGACCAACATAGCTCAATTACAAGAATGAAATGCATAAATTAAACAGTGGTCAAAATCTCAATCCAGTGCTAACATTTACCCAGTACAGTGAATTTTGCTCTGTGTTTTCAGTGGTCAAACAATTGCATCAGTTCAGCATTCACAATTGCTATGAGGCTTTTGAAAACTGCATTTTAATGCCTGTGTGCTCCTCTTGAACAAGTTCATGGATTATTAATTTAACTTCCCCAGGAGCGTTCTCAATTATTTCCAAAATCTACATAACATAATTCTCTCTTAACCTTTTAATCTCATTTCCCCTGTATATTGTCACATCAAATATATCTCTGACCAAGTCAGTTTCTCTTGAGTTCCCTATTGGACTTAGTTGTGACTGTCTTATAATTATGGTTCCGAGTTTTGGACTGTTGGCAAATGGAAATTCCTTCCACTCTGTCAAACCCATCAATAAAGTTAAAGCTATCAAGTCACCCCATCAGCTCTCTCTTCTAGACGAAAGAGCCCCAGATTATTCAACATTTCCTGAGCAGTATCATCATCATCATCATCATTGTAAACCTTCTAGATCAACTCTGTATTTTTATGCTAGGGAGACCAGAATTGCCCTGTGTGTCTGAATGTTGTCTTATCTAATTCTGTACAAGTTTAGCACAACGCCTTTGATTTCACTTCTATTGCTGTAGAGTCACAGGATCACTACAGCACAGAAGTAGGTGCTTTGGCTCTTCAAATCTATGCTGATTCTTGCTGAAACAGTCCAGTCAGTCCTGTTGCCTCACTCTGTCCCTTTAACTTTGCAATTCTATTCGCTCATGCACCTTTTTAATTTCCTTTTAAAATTGTTGTTCATTTACACTTACCCCATGTTGTTAAACTGAAAGATCCAAGACTTTACCACATGGTGCATAAAAATAGTCTGTCCTCACATCACTGTTACATTTATCGCCCAAAACCTTGAACCTGTGTTTGCTCGTCCTTGTGCCGTCTGCTGCATAATTCAATGTAGATGAATCTCCCTACGTTCAAGTGAAATAATGCATGTCAATCCACAGAAGCTTCAAAGTAGGATGTTGCCTAAATTCTGTGTCTCAATTTTAAGTTCCTTTTCCACTTCAGGCTTTCACTGAGTCTTCAGGATGTCTGATAGTGATGCTAGCAACTTCACTGATGATGAGAGTTCCCGAAGCAGCGAGGCAGAGGAGCAAGAGGAAATTGAGGTAATTAAAACTGTGCGAATTTGCTGGCTATTTTATATTTGGAGAAAATGAAATATTGACTTCGTGACTAAACATGCGTTCATTCCCACCTCTCTTCAACTCCTGCTTGTATGCATGACTGGACTTGAATGTTTGAACTCCTCGTCAGCTGTAGTTCAGTGATACTACATTTGCCTCTGCTTCAGAAGGTTCTGGATCCAAGTTCCATTCCAGGGGCTGAACACAAAATTGTAGGCCAGCTCTCTGGTACGAGGCTGTTGCGCAATGTCAGAGGTTCAGTGTTTCAGAAAAGATGTTAAACCGGTGGCCTTAAAGGATCCCATGGCACTATTTTGAGCAAGAACAGGAAAGCTGTCCCTGGTGTCCTGGACAGTGTTTACTCTTCAATCATTACCCTAGAAACAAATTAACTAGTCAGTGTCACATTTTTGTGGGAGCTGGCAGATTAGCTAAGTACCTTGTCAGTTGTACAGCTCTTTAGGATGCTAATGACCTTGAAAGGTACTATATTAATACAACATATTTTTCTTTTCATTTATAAATTTTCGACCATATTAGATGCTGTTATTGATTAACACACCACTAGTAATTCACTGATTGGCTGATCTGTCCACCACTATGAACATTTACCCCCTCCACCAATAACGTAGTGGCAGCAGTGTATACCATCTACAAAATGTACAATGGTGATTCACCAAGGGTCCTTCAGCAGTACTTTCCAAACCCACAACGTTGACTCTCTGGGAGCACAACCAGCTTCAAATTCCCTCCACTCCCATCCTGACTTGAACTATGTTGCAGGTTAGTTTAGCATTGCTGGGTCAAAATCCCGGAACTCCTAAACTGCACAGTGGGTAGATCACCTTCCCCTGGATTGTAACAGTTCATTTAGAACAATAAATGCTGACCTATACAGGGATGACAACATCTGGCGAATGAAATACAAGGAGAATACCTGTGGTGGTGCTTATGGATTTTCTGGGGTTACAGGAGGAAATTTAATAAGAACCCAACATAAGAACTAGAAGCAGAACATCGGTGTTTGCCCCTTTGAACCTGCACCACTGTTCGATAAAATTGCAGTTGATTTTTTGCCCCAGTTATACTTTTGTGCCCTGTCCCATGTCCTTAATTCTCTTTGCATCTACAAATCTGTCAGTGACTCTGCAGTTGGGAATTGTTCCACATGCCTCTTAAAAGACAGATATAAATAAAACTCATTCAGATATCTATAGCCACACTCTTCATTTGGTAGGAGTGATACATGCTAAGGGTGAAATTGTTCGATGCAAGGACAAGTTCAACTGGGAAGAGAGTGGTGATGGGTTGGTACTGTCTGCACTTTTTTTTGTGGAAGAAGTGGAGAGCTCTCAGACTATCTCGTTAGGGGATGGAGGTGTTGAGGAATTGGATATCCTCAAAGCTGGGACAGTTAGGACCAAGCAATGGAAAAAATTGAAATATTATAGGGTATTAGAGGAATCTTAAATATAACTGTTAGGAGACTATTCAATTGGAGAAAAAGAAATCAAACAGAGGGAAATAAGTTCAATTAGGCAAAAGCAGGTTGAAATGATGTGTCAGTCAAGGCGATCCTGTTTGAGGATTTTGAGAAGGATGTAGGTGTTGGGGTACTGTAGAGGAACTTCCCATCTTAGAGGGAATATCTCGAGAGGAGATGAAGTCAGTTACAGTCCTGGTCTAATGTTTGGTAGTGGGGTCATGGTCCATTGGTTGTAGAGTTTGTGGCAGCAGCACCATCCTTGTCAGCATGTTTGAAAACAGTGTTGAGGTTAGACCTGAGAGATTGGAGTACAGCATGTTCCAAGAGAGATAGTAAGACTGCTGATGCTGGAGTCAGAGTTCTTCATTTCTGAAGAAGGGTCCTGACCCGAAATGTCAGCTTTCCTGCTCCTCTGATGCTGCCTGGCATGCAGTGTTCCTCCAGCTCCACACTATGTTCCAAGAGAGACAGGCTAGAGTGAGTAAGGGCAGCAAAGTAATTGAAACAACTGATGTCATTGATGAGCATTGAGATGCCAGAGATAGGAGTCCGTCTTTTGGGGGAGGGGTGGTGGGACGAATATGGCGGTGGAATGCTGCATGTAAGTGGAAAAGTATGCTGCTCGTGAGGAGGACATGTGCCCAAGATAAGTAGGCACTGTAGTGAAGTGTGGTGACAACAGAGTTCAAATGTTGTGCAGAACCCGAAGTATATTGCGTTTGTGGCATAATGGAATACAACTGAGTCTTTCACTGACCACAGATTGTTTCACACCAGAGATGGAAAGTTCAGAGTATAGTGAATACACCGCAAGAGGTTGGACTGGAAAAAGGGATTAAGTATGAAGGAATGAGAGGGGGTTGGAGGGGAATGATCCAGAGGATGATGGTAACTGTAACTGCTAGAGTTTGCATTGATTTGCGTCTGAAAAGAGAAACATTTTCTGTCAAGGCTATGGATAAGATGAAGAATGAGTGTGCAAATGTGGAAACTCATGCCATTGAATGTGGAATTCAGCAGACTAAGGAATGTTATTGTACAGGTGTAATTTGTGTGTATCCCTCTCATTTGTAATTAACTTGTGTATATCTCTGTCATTGCACAATTATACCATTCAAAGTCAGTATCTTAACACATTTGTCACCAGTCCTTTTCTACAAAAGTATTGAGGGGGAAATTGTCTTGAAATTAGCAGAGCAGAATCAAAAAATGCTAGACAATGTTAACTGTTTGCAATTAATTTTTGTGAGGGTTCGGATATGAGACATATTTGCAATGTCACATGGAAATGAAATATGAGAGTTTTGTTTAGCTTAAATTAATAAAACATCATATTTATAGATTCTGAGTTGAAAGATTTTTTTTCTATTCACTTGTGGGATGTTGGTGTCGCTGGCTGGTCAACATTTCTTGCCCAACCCTAGTTGCCCTTGGGAAGGTGATAGTGAGCTGTGTTCCCGAACTGCTGCAGTCCTCCTGCCATGGGTTGACGCACAATACTATTAGGGAGGGAATTCCAGGATTTTGACCCAGCAACAGTGAAAGAACGGCGATATATTTCCAAGTCAGGATGGTGAGTGACTTGGAGGGAAACTTAGAGGTGATGGTGTTCCCATATGTCTGATGCCCTAGTCCTCCTGAATGGAAGTGGTCGTGATTTGGAAGGTGTTGTCTGCGGATCTTTGATGAATTTCTGTAATGCATCTTGTGGATATAGTGCCAACAAGCAGGTTGCTTTGTCCTGGATAGTGTCAAGCTTCTTGAGCATTGTTGGGAGTGCGCTTATCCAGGCAAGTGAGGAGTATTCCATCATGCTCCTGACTTGTGCCTTGTAGATGGCGGGTAGGCTTTGAGGAGTCAGGAGGTGAGTTACACGCTGCATATTCCTAGCTTCTGGCCTGCTCTTGTCATCATTGTGTTAATGTGGTGAGTCCAGTTGAGTTTCTGGTCTATGGTGACTCCCAGGATGTTGATAGTTGGGCATTCAATGATGCTAACGCCATTGAATATCAAGGGGTGGTGGTTAGATTGTCTCTTATTGGTGATGGTCATAGCCTGGCATTTGTGTGGTGCGAATGTCACTTGCTACTTGTCAGCCCAAGCCTGGATATTATCCTGATCTTGTTGTGTATGAGCATGGACTGCTTCAGTACCTGACTTATACTGAATGGTGCCGAACATTATGCAATCATCGGCGAACATCCCCACTTCTGACCTTATGATGGAGGGAAGGTCATCGGGCCTTGGACACTACCCTGAGGAACTCCTGCAGAATGTCCTGGAGCTGAGATGATTGACCGCTAACAACCATAACCATCATCTTATGTATCAGGTATGATTCCAATCACTGGAGAGTTTTCCCTCTTGATACCCATTGATTCCAGTTTTGCTAGGGCTCCTTGATGCCACACTCAGTCGAATGCAACCTTGATATCAAGGGCTGTCACTCTCACCTCACCTTTGGAATTTAGCTCTTTTGACCATGTTTGAACCAAGGCTGTAATAATATCAGGAGCTGAGTGGTCCTGGTGGAACCCAAACTGAGCGTCACTGAACAGGTTATTTCTGAGTAGGCTCATCTTGATAACATTGTTGATGACACCTTCTGTCACCTTAGTGATGATTGAGAGTAGACTGATGGGCTGGTAATTGGCTGTGTTGGATTTGTCCTGCTTTTTGTGGACAGAACATACTTGGGCAATTTTCCACATTGTCGGGTAGATCCCAATGTTGTAACTGGACTAGAACAGCTTGGCTAGGGGAGCAGCAAGTTCCGGAGCGCAAGTCTTCAGTACTATTGCCGGAAGGTCATCAAGGCCTGTAGCCTTTGCAGTTTCCAGTCCCCCCAACCATTTCTTGATTTCACGTCGAGTGAACCAAATTCACTGAGGACTGATTTCTCTAATGCTGAGGACCATTGGAGGAGGCCGAAATGGATCATCAACTCGGCACTTCTGGCTGAAGATGGCTGTGAATGTTTCTGCCTTATCTTTAGCACTGATGTGCTGGGCTCTTTCATCATATAAGTTGGGGAAGTTTGTGGAGACTCCTCCTCCAGTAAGTAGTTTAATTGTTCACCGCAATTAACCACTGGATGTGGCAGGACTGCAGAGCTTACATCTGATCCTTTGGTTGTGGGATTGCTTAGCTCTGTTTATCATTTGCTGCTTTCACCGTTTGGCATGCAAGTAGCCCTGTTTGGTGGCTTCACCAGGTTGATACCTCATCATTACATATGCCCACTCCTGGCATGCCTTCCTGCATTCTCCATTGAACCAGGGTTGATCCCCTCACTTGATGGTAATGGTTGAGTGGAGGATATGCCAGGCCATGAGGTTACAGAATGTGCTGGAGTACAGTTTTGCTGGTGTTGATGGCCCACAGTGCCTCATGGATGCCTAGTCTTGAGTTGCTAGATCTGTGCGAAGTCTGTCTCATTTAGCATGGTGATAGTGTCACACAACATGATGGAGGTTTTTTTAATATGAAGGCAGGACTTTATTTCCACAAGGACTATACGATGGCCACTCTTACCGATACTGTCATGGACAGATGCAGCTGCAACTGGCAGGTTAGTAACGATGAGGATTTTCCCTTTTGTTGGTTCCCTCACCACCCGGCGCTGACCCTGTCGAGCAACAATGTCCTTTAGGACCCAACCAGCTCAATCAGTAGTACTGCAGCTGAGCCAGTCATGGTGGTGGATGTTGAAATCCCCCACCCAGAGTGCATTTTGTGCTCTTGCCATCCTCCGTGCTTCCTCTGTGTTGTTCAACATTGAGGAGTACTGATTCATCAACTGAGGGAGGACAGTATGTGGCCATTAGCAGGAGGTTTCCTTGCTTCTGATTCTGTGAGTATGACTGTGTCAGGCTGGTGCTTAACTAGGCTGTGAGACAGCTATCCCAATTTTCGCACTAACCCCCAGGTGTTACTGAGGAGGACTTTGCAGGGTTGACAGGGCTGTTTCTGATGTTGTCTTTTCTGGTGCCTCGGTCGATGCCAGGTGATCCATCCAGTTTCATTTCTTGGCGATTTGTGGCAATTGGTACAACTGAGTGGCTAGCTAGGCCATTTCGGAGGGCATTTGAGAGTCAACCACATTGCTGTGGGTCTGGAGTCACATGTCAGCCAGACCAGGTGAGGGTGGCAGATTTCTTCCCCTGAAGGACATTAGTGAACCAGATAGGTTTTCTGATAATCGGCAATGATTTCATGGTGATCAGTAGGCTCTTAATTCCAGACTTTTTTAAAAATTCAAATTCCACCATCTGCTGTAGCGGGATTCGAACCTGGGTCCCCAGAACATCAGCTGGGTTTCCGGATTAATAGCCAAGCGATAATACCACCCGGCCATTGCCTACCCTGATATATAGTTGCAATCTTTGGTACTTTTGCTATCTTATCTATCTAAAGAAGAAAAACCTAAAATAAATCAACATGAATGCAGAAGATAATGTTATTTATAGGTTTGCATCACCTATAAAGGAGTTGGTGAGAACGAAAATGGAATCGCCAAAAACTGAAATGTGGTTCTGAGAATCAAAATGTATCCAGGGAGAGAGTTTGATTCCCAAATGCCCTCATTTCTTCTATTCACCACACTCTCTTAAATAGGTGTCAAAAGTCCCTCTAAATGCATCAGGAGTATCTGTTCCAAAAGCTTCATGTGACTTACACGTTCTTATCATCCTGTATTTAGGAAAGTAATTTATTAGTGATTATCTTGTATTTACACCCAGTTATTCTGGTTTCATCCATGTGTGGAAACATTTTCTGTGCATTCCTCCTGTCCAGCTCCTTCATAAAGATCTCTCTCATGTTTCCTCTCAGTTCACATCAGAGAAAAAGATCTTGGGCTGATCAATCTTTCCAGATGGTTTTGTTCTCTTAATTCTGACTAGTTGATAGATTCTGTTTAGCTTTTTAATTTTCAAATATTTATCTCATCAGTAATTTGTCTCAGTCTGGTTTTTTGTCATTCAGGAGGAAGAAGAGCATGCCAGTAGGGGCAGTGAGAAAGCGGAGGGGGAAGGTGAGATAGAAGAAGCAGAAGAAGCTGATGAGGAAGAGGAGGAGGAGGAAGAGGAGGAGGAAGAGGAGGAAGAGGAAGAGTATGATGAAGAAGATGATGATGACCGACCCAAGAAGAAGCCACGACATGGAGGATTCATCTTGGACGAAGCTGGTACTGAACATGATTTGCATTTTTCTGTGATTATATGCCTGAATGTGTTGCTTTTTATCTGATCATCTTGTTTCACTATCAAGCAGCGTTTTTAATAGTAGTTTTCAATCAACTTGTTGACATATGTTGTGACACTTCTGAAACAGGTGGCACTTGCACCTGGGCTTTCCGGCTCTGCACTACAAGAACCACCAGCATTAGTTACATTTATGAATGTTTGCAATATTGCAGTAATACCTTCTCAGTTTCACAATCTTTATTTTGTGAAATGGCTTTCACATTTTCTTGGGAAAATTGCATTTGCTTTAACAGGTAATGATTATTGTGTTGGGACAAAACAGTTTGAGAATTTCAACAGACTGTTGAAACTTGTTAACCTCTGTGCTTGAAATTTGATGTTTTACTAAATGCTCCAAAAATAATTGCATTATATCTTGGAATATGTTCATTGAAATATGTGCCATTTCCCAACTAACCTGCTGTTGACACTATCAACACATTACTGTGTTCAAGAAGTCTATGCTCATTTGATTTTTGAAAGGGAAAGAACATACTAATGGAGGGGAAATATACATTTTATTTCAATGAGCTGTTACACTACCTGTTTATGTACACTTAACTTCACGTTAATGGGCCCATGTTTAATTAATGTGAGAAGCAGGATATGCCCTACATTCTGTGAGTGCTGCCAGGAGGTCAACTTGGGCTGCTTTGACTTGATACCTGTTGTGATCTGACTGCCAGACGAAATTTAAAGGATTCAAATACTTCATTGTCGCCTTGTTTTAGTATTAAGTTGGTGGCAGGTTAGCTCATGCTTGTTTAAGGCAACATTCAGATGACTGAGAGAAAAGCTCTGTACTGCCTGTGTGAAAGCTAAGAGAGAATTAATGTTGTAATTTTTTTGTTGTTTCATGGCATATACAAAGCTGGTAAAACCAGTATTTATTGCCCATATATCTCTAGAGCAGTGACTTGCTTGGCCAACTTGGATAGTTAAGAATCAACCACATTACTGGGTATCTGGATGTTCTAGTCACGTTTAATTATAGAAGAATTATTAAATAATCTAAATTAAAATTCTCTAGTTACTGTGGTTGAGTTTGACCTTGTGACTCTGGATAACCAGTCTGGGCCTCCAGATTATTAATGTGTTCATTCTCCTCTCGTAACCAATCTGGCAGTCTGACCAAACAAAAACAAAGTGCTGGAGAAACTCAGAAGGAATGGCAGCATCTTTGGACAGAGAAACAAAGCTAACATTTCAAGACTAAAGACTTTTCACCTCTGAAAAAGAGTCATATCCGACCTGCTGAGTTTTCCTCGCAGTTGGTGGTTTTTATTACAGATTTCCAGTGTCGACAGTATTATGCTTTTATATGGCAGTCTGTGCATCCTGGCAGATGTGAGTTTAAAATAGTGCTGCTTAATATGTTTTCTCCCAAACAATTCATGCTCATGAGAATCATTTCCAAATAAATAAATGCACTGCTTATTTCAACATGGATGTTTGTTTAAAATATCAGAAAAATTGAAATTTGTTCTTTCTTTTTAAAAGATGTGGACGATGAGTATGAAGATGAAGATCAGTGGGAGGATGGAGCAGAAGATATCCTTGATAAAGGTTTGTTTAGAGTTAACATTCACTTTATTCATGACACTCTGAAATATACTTAACGCAAATGTGGCGTTTGCCATCCCTGGGCTGTTTTGTCTTGGACCAATGTAAATTATTTTATAAATGAAATGTATATAACAATTAGCCTTTGTATGCAGCTTTCATTTGTATGATTTCATTACATGTAGTAACTGGAAAATGTAATAAATGGGGTGGTATGGTGGCTCAGTGGTTAGCACTGTCGTGTCACAACACCAGGGACCCAGGTTTGATTCCAGCCTCGGGCAACTGTCTGTGTGGAGTTTGTACATTCTGCCTGGGTTTCCTCCCACAGTCCAAAGATGTACAGGTAGGTGGATTGGCCATGCTAAATTGCCCGTAGTGTTCAGGGATGTGTATATTAGGTGGGTTATAGAGGTATGGGTCTGGGTGGGATGCTCCAAGGGTCAGTGTGAGCTTATTGGGCCGAAGGGCCTGTTTCTACACTGTAGGGATTCTGTTCTATGGTTATAATGTCTCCACTTCTGTTCAAAAATTAAAGGGCTCACAAGTTAGAAACTAGTTAAACTAAGATTATTACTGGCACATGTTACAAATATACACCCAGAAGCGTTTGTCAGAGCCTAATTAATCACCTTGTTCACAGCTATATGTTGGTGTGGGCAAGGCTCAGCAGCCATGGTTTCAGATGTTAATCAGTTGCTTTCCTCAAGTTTTTTTTAGTGGACAAAACATTTTTTAAAAGTTTATTTTCCTGTACTTGTGTCTCTGTTCCTAAACCATACTGTCATTCTCTCTTTGTTCTCTACTCTTTTTGCCTTCTCTCTCTCACACTTCAATTTTTTCTTTCTTTTTCTCTAAGTCTCTGCACCCTTTAATAACCTGATTCCTCTAACACTTGTACATTACCTTGAACTACTTTATTCCTAGAGTTATGTAAAATGCAACTACGAGGGAAAGTACATCTGGCATTAGGAGTGAATAGGTGGGCTAGACTGAGCTAGGTCGAGGTCTAGCAAGCCCGACTGCTTTTCTGACATCATGTTCAATTTAAAACATGGCATGGTTCTGTACCAATATATCTGGGAGCTACTGCAAGCCCTACAGGCAAGAAGAAACAAGAATAACAAAACTGGGATGTCTCAGAAGCTTAATTTGGGATCTTTATTTTGGATTAAACATTTACGTTAGGTCCTCTCTACTTGTTCAGGTGCATGTAAAAGTGCAGTAATACTTGGATTATATTCTAAAAGAATGTGATAAATGATGAAAGGGATCTATCTCCTATGCCTAACTTTATAAAAAGCTATCTATAAATTCAGCTTTCTATGTATGTACGCCACAGTAGTCAATTTGAGGTCAGCAAGCAGATTGTCTAGCTGTAAGGATCAAGAGTCAGTGATTCAGCAATAATAATCTTTGTTAAAGGACTTAAAAACATTGGTTTCATCTGTGATGTTTCATGTTATTACATGTTGTAAAATTATTGGTTTAATGTTTATGCTTAGCTTTAATGAGTATATAAGGGACAGCTGAGCTTATGGACACAAATCACTTTTTTGCTTCTGGTACCTGTTAACTCATTTATCTAATGATCTGTACTTGTTCCTCTGTTCCTTGTGGAACAATTTATTACATCTTTGTATCTAAGACTTGACCTGAAATTGTCCCAATAGTCATCCATTAGAGAAAATCATTGTTCTTTGTTTTTTCAAATCTCTGTTTTTAAAGACAATCTCCGCCTAGCAAACTTATTCTAAGTGCCAAATTAGATTATTGATAAATTTTCCCAGTATGGTCTGTTCTATGCATTGTCTGTATCATGTGTACTATACTATGGTGTACGATGTTTCTCTGCAGTGAGTTCGATTCAACTGAATATTTAAACCTAAATATAAACAGAAGGATCATTTGGTATGTTTCTCAATTTATATGCAAATGCAAAATTTGCCTCCTATCTTCTCATCAGTTGCATTGTTTTCTTTGCAGTTTCAGTTTAGTATGTTATGCTGTCTGCTCATGATTCAGCCTCCCCTATGCTGCTCAGACTGATCAGACTTGTCGAGCATCTGGCAGGACATCTCCTCTCAAGTATGACCCCAAGCTTTCTTTTGCCTGCCAGTTTTATTTTGTGCCCCGCTCCAACTTTGATGTCTCTGTTCTTGGTTCCCTGCACTATTAAACGAAAGTTCAGAGAGCAGCACCTTATCTTTCAGCTGGGCCATTTACAGCCTTCTAAACTTCACTAGAAGTTTAGCAATTTCAAATAACCTCTGTCTCCTACTTTTTGAACAGACAGCTGCTGGTGATTTTTTGTTTACATCTAATTTTGTCCCATGTTTCTTGTCCTATTACCACTTGGCAGCATCATTGCTTTTGTTATTTCCTCTCTCCTGTCTTGCATCTTATCACAGACCTCTCTTTATCAGAGATAGTAAGAAGTGCTGAAGCTGGAGTCTGAGATAACAAGGTGAACACAGCAGGCCAGGCATCATCAGAGAAGCAGGAAAGCTGATGTTTCAGGTCCGGACCCATCTTCAGAAATGGGGAAGGGGAAGGGGACTTGAAATAAATGGGGAGATGAAGAGATGATGATGGAAGGTGGATAGAGGAGCAGATAGGTGGGGAGAAGACAGACAGATCTAGGAGGCAGGGATGGAGCCAGTAAAGGTGAGTGTAGGTAGGGAGTTGGGATGGGGGTTGGTTAGCTGAGAGGGAGGGGTGGGCAGGTGTGAGGGAAGATGGACAGGTCCAGGAGGCGGGATGAGACTAGTAGAGGGTGGGAGGAGCGGATAAGTGGGAGAAAAGATGGACAGGTCAAGGAGGTGGAGACGAGCTGAGCTGGTCTTGGGATGATGCTGGGGTTCAGGAGATTTCAAAGCTTGTGAAGTCCATATTGAGACCATTGAGCTGCAGGGTTCCCAAGCGGAATACTGTTTCTCTAGCCTTTGGGTGGCATTGTTTTGGCACTGGATGAGATCTAGGATGGACATCTTGTCCAAGAAGTGGGAGGAGGAGCTGAAATGGTTTGCGACTGAGAAATGTAGTCAAACGACTACATTCCAAACACTCGCCATTTTTTATGTGAAAAACTTGCCTAGCCTATTTCTTTTAAACATTACCCCCCCTTACTCTCGCACCTTGAAACTGTGCCCCTTAATAATTGACCATTCCACCCTGGGAAAAAGCGTCATGCTTTCTACTCTAGCCATGCCATTCACAATTTTATAAACTTCTATCACGTTGCCCCTCAGCCTGCTGTGTTGCAGTGAAAACAAACCCAGTTGTTCCAACCTTTCTTCATAGCTAAAATCCCCCATACCAGGCAACCTCCTGGTAAACCTTCTCTATACTCTCTCCAAAGCATCCACATCTTTCTGGTATTGTGGTGCCCAGAACTTTATGCAATATTTCAAGTGTGGCCTAACTGAAGTTTTATAAAGCCGCAGCGTAACTTGCCTAACCTTATACTCAGAACCCTTTCCAATAAAGGCAAGCATGCTATAGGCCTTTTTTGCTACCTTATCTACCTGCACACCCAGATCGCCCTGCATATCAATACTCCTAAGGGCTCTACCATTCACTTTATAATTTCCACCTGTACCTGACATTCCAAGATGCATCACCTGACATTTGTCCAGATTAAACACCATCTGCCATTTTTCTGCTCATTCCTCCAACTGATCTGTATCCTGTTGTATCTTCTGACAGTCCTCCTCACTATCCACCACTCTTCCGATCATTGTATTGTGTGCAACCTTACTAGTTAGAACAGCTGTGTTTTCCTCCAAATCATTTATGTAGACCATGAATAGCAGAGGTCTCAGCACTGAACCTGTGGAATACCAGTAGTCACAACCCTCCATTCTGAAGAGCATCTTTCCACCGCTACCCTCTGGTCCCTATGACTAAGCAGTTCTGTGTCCATCTTGCCAGCTCATCCTTGACACCATGTGACTTTATCTTTTGTACCAGTCTGCCACGAGGGACCTTTTGAAATACTTTACTGACGTCCATTTAGATGACAACACCTGCTTTTCTCTCATCATTCATCTACATCACCTCCGCAAAACACAGAACTGTTAGTGAGGCACAACCTCCCCTGCACAAAACCATGCTGTCTATCATTAATAAGTCCGTTTGTTTCTAAATGCCTATAGATCTTGTCCCTGAGAATCTTTTACAATAATTTCCCTGTTACCAACATGAGGCTCACAGGTCTGTGATTTCCTGGATCACCTCTAATTACCCTTCTTAAACAATGGAACTGCAATGGCTATGGGACTTCAGCTGTGGCCAAAGAGGATACAAAGATGTCTGCCGATGCACTTTGTTCTCTTGCCTCCCACAGTATTCTACCTTAATACTTCTTAAGATGCTTAACACTTCTTCCTTTTTAATAGCAATTTGGCTTAGAAATTTGTCACTCTCTTCCCTGAGATTTTCCTACACCAGTTCCTTCTCTTTTGTGTTTGATTTCCAGCATCCGCAGTTGTTTTTATTTTTTTTAAAAAGTTTTATTCCATGTACTAAAGTACTTTAATGGTTAACACCTCTTCCTATCACTGCAACCTTCTCCACCCCTTTGAAAACTTTGTATCCTCCAATTTTGGCCTCATGAATCCACAATTTCCTTTGTTCAACTGTAGCAGGCCCGAACGTCCTTCTGCATCCCTTTTAAGCTGCTACTTAAAACATAATTTAGCTATCCCTGGATTGCGATTGGGTTCTGTTCAAGAGTCTGTTTGCAAGTCGATTTGTATCCAAGTTTGAACGCAATGCATGACAAAATAAAATAGCCGTTTGTAAGTACTGGAAATGTTCGTATGGTGGTTCTTTAAAGTGGCACCCCATTGGGATTGCATTTGTAAGTAAAAGTGTTTATGTGTTTGTAAATTGGGTGCCTCCTGTATTTATTTGCATTTCTGGACACCCAGTTAATGTTTCCTTCTTTGACTTGGTGTTGACTTTTGTCCAGTGACAATGCTATCTCAGAGTGCATTATGATAGTAATGTTATTACAAAGTCACAATGATATCCTGTACTTCCTGTGTTAATTTGGTCAAGAAAGAATAGAATCAGAAGTCACATGACACCAGGTTATAGTCCAACGGGTTTATTTGAAATCACAAGCTTTCACAGTACTGCTCCTTTGTCGGGTGAAGTGACAAAAGTTTGTGACTTCTGACTTTGTCCATCCCAGTCCAACACTGGTTACTCCACAAGAAGAATAGATCCTTAGGTGATTTTTGATCCTTAGGTGATGGAGCACTGTGATGGCAGGAAGGGAAGAAAAAACTGTAGTGGAGGTGTCCTGTCCTATATTTGCCAGCAATCTGTGACCTTCAATGTGGAAAATAATTTTCTTGTCACCTTGCTTGAAGTCAGATGAGTTCAACTTGACTTGTCAATCATCGAGGTACAAATACAGGTTTTTAAGAAAAGTCAAAAATTCGGAGAAACTAAAATGAGAGGAAACGTTTAGAATTTTTTTTTGTTGCGTTTACTTCCTAAAATGAGTTTTTGCTGTACTTTTGTTGTTATATTGGCTACTATTTATTGTTTTTTGAAATTACTGCCTTTCCAATTTAAAATTTCCATGATGAAGGATACCTACAGCACAAAACATTCACTTCCTCCACCACTCATGCTTATTAGTAATAGTGTGTACGATCTACAAGATGTACTGCAGAAATTCATCAAAGATCCTGAGGTAGCACCTTCTAAATCTTTGACCACTTTCGTCAAGAAGAGCAAGGGTAGCAAAAACATAAGGAACATCACTACCTCAAGTTCCTCTCCATGCCACCCATCATCCTGACATGGAAATATATCACTTTTCCTTCAGTGTCGCTGGGTCAGAACCCTGGAATTCCATTTCTAATGACATTCTGGGTGAATCCAGAACACATGGACTGCAGCAGTTCAAGAAGCAGCTCACCACCACCACCGTCTTAAGTGCAGCTCGGGATGAGTAATAAATACTGGTCCAACCAGCAATGCTCATGTCCCATGAATGTATAGTAAAAATGCTCAGAATATATTCATGAGCCTTTCAGATACCTCGAATTGATAATCATACAATCCCTACAGTGTCCACACCGACCCATACAGCTTCCCACCCAGACCCATCCCTGAACACTAGGGGCAAGTTAGCACGGCCAGTCCACTTAACCTGCACATTTTTTTGCACTGTGGGAGGAAGCCGGAGCACCCGGAGGAAACCCATACGGACATGGGGAGAATGTGAAAGCTCCACAAAGACAGTCACCCAAGGTCAGAATCGAACCTGGGTCCCTGGCACTGTGAGACAGCAGTGCTAACCTCTGTTCTGCCCCAAGATGATGCTCGAGATTACGTTTGGTATGCGTTTAAAGAAGGACAACATATTAATGTAATATTCAAGTAAGGCCCATTCAGGTAATAGTGCCTAGTCTTTAGTGAGTTGTGATCATCTCAAGGAATGCACTGAATACCCAATGCAAAATAATTTAATTGGACCTTCAAAAGTTGTCCTTCCTCTTTTTTTTGGAAGAAAAAGCTCAAGCATAGAGAAAGCTATGGCAATGAAATATATTGGATCCACAAAACACAGTGCGTGCATATGAAATCCTTTTGTTTGCTACTTCAGTGCTGACACTTTTTTTTTAATGTATAAAAGAAACCACCTCTTCATGTAACCACTGCATCATCGATTTGTAAAGCCTGAAACAGCAAATGGTTGTTTTCTATTTACACTAAATTTCCACTACTTTCTCACTATATATTAAACAATGCAAATGTAAAATCTGTTTTAAAATCTAAATTAGGCTTTTATTTAGTGTTTATTTATTAATCTCAGATTTCAGTATTCTAACCTGTGTAATTTAGCAATTTAAAATTAAGTTGGAGTAGACACTTAAAACGTGAAGCTGTGGAGAGATTACTGCTAATGGGTACATTTAATAGGTTATGTTAAAAAATCTTAGAAACAAAGTGCTCTTCCTCCTGTCTGCAAACCCTGCAACATTATATTGATAGCACCTGTTGCATAAACCTGAACCATTGCAAATTGCCATGTCAGTATGACCACTTCATATTTGCAAAGCCAACAGATTTTTTGAATATCATATGGTACTGGAATACAATTTTTTAAGACTCTAGCAGTTGTGTATATACTTTTAAAAGTTTGTTCATCAATTAACTGGTCATGATGGGGAAATTTTTTGATTAACTTATCAGCAAGACCTAGATGTTTCACTTTGTTTCTGCTACCACGGAATGTGCATTAACAGGTATACATTAAGTATAAACTCACCTCACTGTATGTAATGCATCAGCCATTGATGCATGTGGAGTATGCTTAATGAAATGAGTAGGGCTTTTGTTTAAGAAACTAGTATGGCTGTGTATAACAGTAACTTAGCATTTCAGTTTGAGTGCTCTCTCTTTGAAAACATGTCCATTTTGCCCTTATGTATGTTTCATTTCTGTTTTTTAATGTACATCATACATTCCTGCTTATGTGCCATGTTTTAATTTTGTCCTTACATTTTTGTTCCCCATTCACCATATGATTGATTTTGGTGGTATTGTTTGGCTGTTTACTCTGTTGCCTTCTGAACAGAAGAAATTGAAGGTACGTGCACAATTCTGCATATTGTTTGTCATTAATGCAAATTAGTCTATTGATCAAAATTATTTGAGGCTTTGAAATTGCACCATGTGAATATTAACTAAATTCCTTTGTTTTCCATTGTAATGAATCAATTTGGGTAAGCATTTCTATTGATGCTGAGTTTCATAATAGTATGTGTTGAATATTTATTTGGGTCAACACCAGTTGCATGTTGAAGTAACATGCAAACTTGTGATGTCCCATCACTAATCCCAACATTGTGGAATTTCAAGGTCAAGTGTGCATACTTATTCTTCTTTGCTGTTGATTTAATTTGGCTGTTATTTAAATTTATGCAATGTGCCACATTGATCCATCTTATTATTCTTTGCTTTCTTGCAAGCACATTGCTGATCTTGTAATTTTTTATGCTTGGTGGTTGTTAAAGGAATGCACCAAGTTCTTCTACTACTTGATGAAATGCAACAATACCATTTTGGTCTTCTATAGCACCGCAAAGTAATAAAGTCTCCCACTTTATAGAGGACTTGTAACTTAGAATTTGATACTGAACCACACACTGATAACAGGGGAGAAACCAAATGCTTTGTCAACAATGGGTGGAGGGAGGTGGGAGGTTTGCAGAGGGAATTCCAGAGCTTTAGGGCATTGTCAGCTGAATGCACGACCGTCGATGGCAGAAGGATGGGAATGGGGAATGCTCAAAATGCCAGATTCAAATGGATATGAAGCTCTGTGATAGCTGTTGGGTTGGAAGAGATTACTGATAGTGAGGTGTCATGAAAACATTTGAAAGCAAGAATGAGAGTTTTAATATTAATTTGTTGTTTGAAACAAAGTTGATCAGCGAGTGCAAGGATGGTAGGTGAATAGCTTGCTGCAACTATAAGGGAGAGGCATGTGATGCTATTATTGTTGGACTGTTAGTCCAGGTCATGTTCTGGGTACCTGTGTTCAAAACCTGCCATGGTAGATTGTGGAATTTGAATGCAGGTAAAAATCTGGAATTAAAAGTCTGACAGTGACCTTTTTCAGAAAAACCTATCTGGTTTACTAATGTTCTTTAGTAAAGGAAACTGCTGCCCTGACCTGTCTGGCCTACATGTGATTCCAGACTCTCAGCAATGGAGTTGACTCTTAACTGCTCTCTGAAATGGCCTAGCAAGCTATTCAGTTGTAACAATCACTAGAAAATCTTAAAGAAGTGAAACTTGACGGACCACCTGGCACTGACCTAGGCACTAGGAAGAACAATAAAAACAGTCCTATTGACCATGCAGAATCCTCTTTTGTAACATGGATGGGGTTGGGGGTTACTATCAAAATTGGGAGAGCTGTCTCTCAAACTAGTTGACCTTGACGCAATTTTACTTGCGGAATCTTACAATGTCCGAGACACACAATCGTATTCCTGGATAGGTCCTGTCGCACCGACGGGACAGGCCCAGCAGAGGTGGCGGCACAGTGCTATACGTCAGGAGGAAGTTTCCCTTGGAGTTCTCAACACTGAGTCCAGACACCACGTCACTAGGTCAAACATGGGCAAGGAAATCTCCCGCTGATCATGATGTATCATCCACCATTCCCCGTAGCTGATGAATCAGTACACCTCCATATTGAACACCACTTGGAGAAAGTACCGAGCAGTGTTGGGGCGCAGAAAGTACTTTGACCAGACTTTTTAATATACAACACCAAGAGTGATTCGGATGTATTCAGCAGCTCTACTGATCGAGTCTATAGAGCATAGCTGGTAGACTGGGTCTTTTGCAGCAGATGGTGATGGAAAAGTGTACTTTATTCATCCTTACCAATCTGCCATCGGATGCACCTGTCTGTGACCGTATTGGTAGGAGCAACCAGCACACAGTGGAGATGAAGTCCTACCTTCATGTTGGTTATACCTTACATAGTGTTGTATGACGCTATCACCGTGCTAAAGGGGACAGACTTTGATGGACCAAACAACTGAAGATTGGGCATCCATGAAGCTCTGTGAGCCATCAACAGCAGCAGAAGTATTCTGCAACACAACCTGCAATCTCATGGCCCAGGGTATCCCCAACTCCACAATTACCACCAAGCCAAGGGATCAGCCTGGTTCAATAGAGAGTACAGAAGTACATGCCAGGAGCTGCACCAGGCATTCCAAAAGATGAGGTGTCAGCCTGCAGGAGCTACCAAATAGGATGTGTGTGCCAAATAACATAAAGAGCCAGTTATGGATAGAGCTAAGTGACTCTCCAACCAGTGGGTCGGGTCTAAGCTCCTTAATCCTGCACATCCAGCCAAGAATCATATTGGGCAATTTAACAACTTGCTGGAGAAAGAGGCTTTGCAAATAACCCCCATCCTCAATGATGAAGGAGCCCAGCAAATTCATGGTAAAGATAAGGCTTGAAGCACTTGGAACAATCTCCAGCCAGAAGAACTGAGTGAATGATGCATCTTGATTTTGTCCAGAGGTTCCCAGCATCACAGATGCCAGTTTTCAGCCGAATTGATTCACTATGTGAAATCAAGAAATGGCTGGAGGCATTGGATAGTGCAAAAGCAATGGGTTCTGTCCACCATCTACAAACAAGAGTGTAATAGAATATTCTCCACATGCCTGGATGAATGCATCTTCAAAAACAATCAAACAACACTATCCAGGACGAAGCAACCTGCTTGATTGGCATTACATCCACAGCCTCCAACATCAATACTCAGTAGCAGCAGTGTGTAGTAACTACAAGATACACTGTAGAAATTCATCAAAACTCTTTATACAAATCCTTTCAAACCCATGACCACTACCATTCAGAAGGAGAAGGGCTGTAGATACTTAGGAACACCACCACCTGCAAGTACCCTTCCAAGTCACTTGCTGTCCTGATTTAGAAATATATCCTACAATGCCATTGGTTCAACTTCCTGGAATTCCCACTCTCATGACATCATCTGTCGACTTACAGCACATGGCTTTCAACGCCTCAAAAAAGCGGCTCATCACCACCTGCTCAAGAACAACTACGGATTGGTCCAGCTAGCAACATCCATGTCCCATGTGTGAATAAAACAAAGGTAGACAACAGAGTTTTGGCTAATCTCAACAGTCAGTTGATATTACTGAGATGCAAATAGCCTGAATCATGGTATGGATGCATGCTCAATAGCTCAGCTTGAGATTAATGTGACACCAAGGTTGTAAACAATTGTCGTTGAACCCCGGTTGCTGGGGGAGAACGCGAGAACAGGGTTTGCACTCGGAACCAAAGACAGTAGAGGAGATGTAAATTTTTTATTTAATTGGAGGAAATTCTTGCTCATTTATTTTATCAGGTAGGCAGTCTGATAATTTAGAGATACTGGAGAAGTTGAAAGAATGACTGTAATATAAAAGCTAGGTATGATCAACTTACATGAACAGTAGCTCCATCTTTTCAGGTCATGATTCAGTCTGAGTAAGATTAGGCACTTTCACAGCAAGCATCTGAATCTTTAGCCTCCTTTCATGTATCCACAGCTTTTTTTTTAAATTGAACAGAATGCATTAGAAAGCCAACGTGGAATGATATTTTGTAATCCAGTGCAGTTAGTTGATGTTTCATGCATGCAACATTCCATTCTTAATTCACTTCACATCATTCACTCCATATGAAGGTGATGGACAGCATGCTCCAAACTGTCCTTCTGTTCTAGTTTACTTTTGTCTGTTTGCGAACAGGCGAGGGTCAGCTGTCTTAGTTGTTTTGCTTTTTTCTTTCACTGAGACACTCAACATTCTTAATTTGGCTGCACAATAGGAATCCCCAGTGTGGGGCTTCAGTTGCTGCACTGCCCACATTCCTTTCACAGGACAGTACTACATTTGCAAATAGCTGAACAGAATGAGATTTTTGTTATGTCCACCTCAATGTTAGAATCCAGTCTGTGCAAATATCTCTGATTTGGAAATCTAGTGTTTTTTATTAGTATGGTGACAGAAAAACATTTTCATATTCTTTTTCATCTTGTAATGCTCTGTTGCTTTAACTGAGAGCTGATTTCATTGGTTGGGCATAGCTGTTAAGCCCACAGTGATGGGTACAAATTGAACACGTTAATAGCTATCGCTGCAGGGTTCTTGATATTTAAATAAGATGGCAAGAAGGACAAGGTATTGCCTCCTCAGTTTGTTCCATTGAGACAACATGGGACATTTGACTAACTGACAAATTCAAAAGGCCAAATCTCCAGGTAGATTACTTCCAAATGTTGTCAAAAGAATGAGGTTGCATATGTTAGAAAATAGTGTTCAAGTCACCAACACTACCTGTTACTTTGGAACAAACTACTGCAGATATTGGAATCTGTAGTGAAAACTACAAATGCTGGAGATCTCAGCGGGTCAGACAGCATCTATAGATTGAGAGCAAGTTAACATTTTGAGTCTAGATGATTCTGATGGACGGTCACCTAGACTCAGTTAGATTGCGCTCTGTCTCTCCATGGATGCTTTCTGACCCGCTGTGATCTCCAGCTTTTGTAGTTTTCAGTACCTCTTACTTCGTATGTAGTACTTGCTTTAGTGAGACGTTATAACAGTTATTGTTTGTGGAATTAAATAACTACCAAAATGGGAATTGTGATTTAATCCATGCAACCACAGAGTGCAAGTGTATCCTGCTTCCAGAAAACATGGACAAAGAAATTTGAAGTTTTGGAACTTGTGAAGAGATCATCAGTTAGTCAGTAACCATCAGCTTCTGCCAAAGGTCGTGGGACAAGAATAACAGAAACTATAGTTGTCCATTAAATTAAGTTTCTACTCTGTAGGTACCATTTTATTTTAGTTTTTTTTTTACAAATTAGCAAGGTGCTTTTCTCTCAGATCCCATTTTAAAATGAAAATTTCATGACCTGACTTCATTAGGTTTCCCAAATGTAACTTAGCACTGACACTGTGCTTCCGTCTTGTTGAAAAATGTTTTTGAATTGAGTAAGTGGTTGTTCCTGGATATTGTTTTGAGCCTGAGTTTACACTTAGTCAATGGGCATCATTGATTTGAATGCTGCCATCCACATTGAATTCTTGTGTTGATAAAGGAGTTACAACTCAGAAAGGACAAAAATTGAAAGTTCAGTCATGTAGTAGTATTTAAGCATCAGTTGACAAGTAGGGGTTAATTTGTCTGCTGTTGCATTGTCTTTTCATTTTCTTTCTTGTACTCCGTAGCCTCCAACATTGACAACCTGGTGCTTGATGAAGACCACTCTGGGGCAAGACGATTGCTAAACCATTGGAGGTAAACCCCACCTTCCCCATTCTTAAACTTGAGGGATAATATCTCTGATTATCCTCCTCTCATTTGGCCAAGGAAGTGTACAACCTATTCCTAGACTTGCAACAAAATTGGCCTGAGAAAAATCCTCTTAGCCTTGCGTTTGCTACCTTACCTTAATGATATTGATGAGATGGGAATGAAGTTCTCAAATATAATGGATTAAAAATTTTCATTGTGCAAATCCTTGTAGTGCACGAGCTGACCGCATCACTGTGGGTCTGGAGTCACTTACTGAACAGAAGATTTCCTCCTTGAAGGGGGATTGGCGAACCCAATGGACATTTAAAAACTTAGTAGTCTTATGGTCATTTATTGGTTCTGGCATTTTTTCTGTTGTTCCAGATTTGGTTTGCTCAAATCCTCCAGGAAGTGAACTCATGTTTCTGGATCATTAGTCCAGACCTCCTAGTTTTCTGACCCAGTAACTTAACTGCTGCACTGCTTTGTATAATGTTTAATTGTTTAATTGTATAATGTACTTAAAGTTATGGCACCTGTTTTACTGCTGCAGCTAATAATTCAATGTGTCTTGCAGGGACAAAAGAGAAGAGGAACTTGGCGAATATTATATGAATAAATATGCCAAACCAACAGCAGGAGATCAGTAAGTATTCTGTTTCTTCAACAATTTTTAAAAAATTGTTAAACGTTATGATTCGAAACGCAATGCATTGATGAATTTTAGGATCGATATAAAGGAATTTTGCTACTGTGGTATTGATCTATCAAGAAAAGGGATTGACTTTATTGGTAATTGATCTATTTGGTTCATGAAGAATAGGAAGATAGTATGAAGTCTGGAGGATTGGGAGACATGTTTGACTGTACCATTGTGGTAGTTCTGCATGGATTTTAATAATGTTGAGACAAATAATCTTTTTTTTAAGCTTTGTTCAGTAATAAATAAGCTATCACTCATTTGGAGAGACACTTTTGAACTAACCAGGATGAGTCCAGAATGTCTCACGCCCTCCCAAATAGAATTTTGTTTTAAGGTCTCATTTTCTTCTTAATACTTTGTGGGTATTGCTGTAATTGCCCTCGAATGTGGTGGATTGCCTAGGCTATTGCTGAGGGCAATTAAGAATCAGTTTTTTGCTGTGGATCTGGAGTCACATATAAACCAGACCATGTTAGGACAACAGATTTCCTTCCCTAGAGAGCATTAGGATACAATCAATTTTCACAACAATCAGTGTTTCAATGGTCACTGTTACTGGTGACAAGCTTTATTGATGACAACTGAATTTAATTTAAATTTCACCAGATTTGGACTTGTGTCCCCAGGGCATTAGCTTGATCCTCTGGATTACTAGTTCAGTGACATTACAATTGCACTACTGTATCCCCTAGCGCAGAGCTCAATATTATAAGTCTGACTGTATCTTTTGTGGCTGCAGAGGTTTTACACTGATTTCCTTTTCATATGAGATGTGCCAGTAGTAACCCTACACCGGGGTTGAAACTGGCCAACTGACAGGAATACAGAACTGTATTGCATTTACTCATAATCTATGTTTTGCGTATTTAGAAATGAATACATAACTATAAATCGTGAGCTGAGAATGTATTGTCTCAGCTGTTTTTTCACTGGCCTTGCCTATCTTGCTATGATCCAGTACCATGCATCATTCTGTGGTTGGGGCTCCATAAGACTTAGGGAGTGGAACTAAGGCCATTTGGCCAATCGAGTCCACTCCACAATTTAACTCATGGCTGATGGGCATTTCAACTCCACTTCCCTGCACTCTCCCCGTAGCCCTTGATTCTTTGTGATATCATGAATTTGTCGATCTCTGCCTTGAAGGCATCTAACGTCCCGGCCTCCACTGCACTCCATGGCAATGAATTCCACAAGCCCACCACTCTCTGGCTGAAGAAATGTCTCCTCATTTCCGTTTTAAATTTACCCCCTCTAATTCTAAGGCTGTGCCCACGGGTCCTAGTCTCCCCGCCTAACGGAAACAACTTCCCAGCGTCCACCCTTTCTAAGCCATACATTATCTTGTAAGTTTCTATTAGATCTCCCCTCAACCACCTAAACTCTAATGAATACAATCCCAGGATCCTTAGCCGTTCATAGTACGTTAAACCTACCATTCCAGGAATCATCCGTGTGAATCTCCACTGGACAAAATTGGACACAGTATTCTAAATGGGGCCTAACTAGAGCTTTATAAAGTCTCAGAAGCACATCACTGCTTTTATATTCCAACCCTCTTGAGACAAACGACAACATTACATTTGCTTTCTTAATCACGGACTCTACCTGCAGTTAACTTTTAAAGAATCCTGGACCAACACTCCCAGATCCCTTTGTACTTCTGCTTTATGAATTTTCTGACCGTTTAGAAAATAGTCCACGCCTGTATTCTTTTTTCCAAAGTGCAAAACCTCATATTTGCTCACGTTGAATTTCATCAGCCATTTCCTGGACCACTCTCTTAAACTGTCTAAATCTTTCTGCAGCTTCCCCACCACCTCAGTACTACCTGCCTGTCCACCTATCTTCATATCATCAGCAAACTTCGCCAGAATGCCCCCAGTCCCTTCATCCAGAAGAATGCCCCCAGTCCCTTTATCCAGTCCCTTCTCGCTTTGTCCAAGATGATGTTCTGAGATGTTTGGTTCGTACTAATGTCTTCCTCTTCTTTTAGTTTCTACGGCGCATCAGATGAACTCTCAGATGACATCACACAGCAGCAGTTACTGCCTGGTGTAAAGTAAGTGAGTCTTTGATTAATTGAACTTTACAACATTTGAAATGGATGTCATTATGTTGACCAAAATTGACATATGTTCCCTGAACTAATTTTGTTTTGTTTCTCTATCTCCACTTGCACAGGGACCCTAATTTGTGGACTGTGAAATGTAAGGTATGGTTATTCCCACATGCATAAACTAAATCCTGTGCTTCATGCATTTCTGAGCGAAAAGAAAATAACATGCCAAAAAGTAATACATTGCAAGATGTCTTGCTGACAACATTATATGTATCTGGAAACAAGTGATTACAGCTTTGTAACCAAAATATTATTGTCATCCCAGACATAGAAGATAATATTTGCTGCAGATTTCACATCCCTTGTGAATGAATTTTCCTTTATTCTTATAAAGCTACTTTTCCCATCTGCCACCTTGTTGCCGGCTCACTTAATATCTCTTTGCAGGTTCTTTGTGTCCTTCTCATTACTTGTATTACCATCTAGCTTTGTATTTTAAGAAAACTTGGATACGTTCCTCTCTGTCTGTTTATTTAAGTTGTTGATGTTGAGTGTAAATAACCAAGACCCCAGCATTGAGTCTTGTGGCTCCACTAGTGAAAGCCAAGTTAAAAATATCCCACTTATCTCTATCACTACTTCTACTTTGCCTTTTTATATGCTTAAAAAGTCTGCAAATTCCTTACAGTGGTCTGTTGGCAAGAAAAAGACAGCCATAGGAGCTGTATTAATTAATTTAGCAAAATTTTCCTGAATTTAGAATTGTAACATTCCTACATTGTGAAGAAGGCCATTCAGGGCATTAAGTCTGCACATACCCTCCAAAATTCATCCCATCCAGATCCCCACCCCACCACTGTAACCCCACAATTACCATGGCTAATTCACCTAGCCTGTACGCTCTTGGACACTATAGGGAAATTTAGCAAGTTTAATCCATCTATCATGCACATCTTTGGACTTTGGGAAGAAACTGGAGTACCCAGTGGAAACCCCAACAGACACTGGGAGAATGTGCAAACTCTACATGGGCAGTTGCCCAAGACTGGAATCAAACTCGAGTCCTTGGCACTGAGCCGCTGTAGCACCCACCATGGGCAACCAGTAAAATACTTCTGATTCCTTGTGTGAAATTTTCACTTGTAATTCAGCTGCTACATCTGCAACATCATAGAGTCAAACAGTTGGTCCAACTATTCCATGCCGATTGTGTTCCTAAACTAAACTAGACCCAGTTGTCTCCGTTTGGCCTGTATCCCTCTAAACCTCTCCAATTCATGCACCTATCCAAATGTCTTTAAATCTTGTAACTGTACTTGCATCTGCCACTTCCTCTGGCAGTTCATTCCACATACTAAACATCCTCTCAATCTTTCTCCTCTCAAAAGTATGCCCCCTAGTTTTGAAATCTGCTGCCCTAGGGAAAAGGCCTTTGCTATTCATCTTATCTATGCCCCTCATGATTTTATGAACCTCTTAAAGGTCACTCCTCAACCTCCTACACTCCCTTGAAAAAAGCCCCAGGCTATCCTTATAACTCCAACACTCTAGTCCCAGCAGCATCCTGGTAAATCTTCGTTGAGCCGTCTCCAATTTAATAATATCCTTTGTATAATGAGAGGCACGGATAGAGTCGATAGCCAGAGACTTTTCCCCAGGGCAGGATTGACTGCCATGAGGGGTCATAGTTTTAAGGTGTTAGGAGGAAGATATAAAGGAGATGTCAGAGGGAGGTTCTTCACCCAGAGAGTTGTGAGCGCGTGGAATAGTTTGCCAGTGGTAGTCGCGGAAGCAGAGTCATTAGTGACATTTAAGCGACTGCTGGACATGCACATGGACAGCAGTGAATTGAGGGGAATGTAGGTTAGGTTATTTTGTTTTTGGATTAGGATTATTCCACGGCATAACATGGTGGGCCAAAGGGCCTGTACTGTGCTGTACTTTTCTATGTTCTATGTTCTATAGCAGTGAGACCAGAGCAGTATACAATACTCCAAAAGTAGCCTCGCCAATGTCCTGTACAACTTCATAATGATGTTCCAAGTCCTGTACTCAATGGTCTGAGCAAAGAAGGCAAGCTTGCTAATTGCCTTATTAACCACCTTGTCTACCCATGTCTCAAATTTCAAAGAATGATGTACCTGAACCCCTAAGACACTCAGTTCAACAAACTACCCAGGGCCGTATCATTGACTGTATGTGCCCTGCCCTTTGTTCACCACAGAAGTGACCTTCACCCCAAGCACAGTCTTATTTTCTCATGCGATTGCTGCGTGTTATTTACCAATTGAACAGCATGCCCCATCTCGTGGATAAGGCAGACATTACTGAGTTTAGCTGGTCATTCCTTAACTTGTGTTTGTAACACAATTTAAACCAAGGAAGGAGAAATGTCATGTTCTGGTGGTGGAAATCATCCACTTGAAACTATTTCAATAATTCCATATTCAAAAGAACTTACTGTATACTATATCTAGAGATATGGTCCTGATTTAACAACAGGTGCAAAATATATAATTCCTGTAGCTGAGCTTTATTAATCCATCTCAACAGTGTAGTATATTTTGGGATTCTGGAGAATTTAGAGATCATCTGAACTTGCATTTTCTAGGTTGTTCACTTCTGAAGAAGTCCCATGTATGCCCAAGTTATATACACATGTATGTTTGGTACCATATGAAAGCCGTTGCTGTTGGACCGGTTTAAAAAACAATTATAGTTGCTTTCATGTTCGATATTTCTAGTTGATAAAATTTGGAGTTGCGACTTGATTTTTCTTTCCTTTTTCCAGATCGGTGAAGAACGAGCAACAGCTATTTCATTGATGAGGAAGTTTGTTGCCTATCAGTTTACAGATTCAGTAGGTATCCTTCTCACGGTTCTTAAACAGCAGCTTTAGATCTCTTTAAGACACATGTGAAAATCTAGTCGCGAGTTATCCAGTACTGCAGTCTTGAGGATTAGACTGTGTTTCATGTTATTCCTACTGTTCTCTAAGACATATAATGCCTTATGATATGAAAATGATGAGTTGTTGTGCTCCAAGACTTGTAATTGCCACGCCATCCTCATACCCTGTACAAGTCATTTCAAAGAAGAAGATGACTAGTTTGTACTGTCCCTCTCTGAACAGCACTCTGAAGGCACTGGATACCTCAGGAGCTATGGGCCCTGACAACAACCCGTATTGGAATAACAACTAACTAATTACAGCCCTCGCCAAGCTGTTTCCACATTGTGGTAAATTGTCCAAGTGTGTCTTGTCCACCAAAAGCAGAGTCAGAAGTCACACGACTTCAGGTTATAGTCCAACAGGTTTAAGTGAAGTCACAAGTTCTCAGTTCATTGCTCCATTGTCAGATGAAGTGATTTTAAATAAGCCTGTTTAACTATAACCTGGTGTTGTGTGATTTCTTGCTTTGTCTACCCCAGTCCAATGCTGGCACCTCTGCCTCATCACCAAAAGCAGGACCAATTCAAATTGGTCAATTATTGTCCTACTGGTCTAGCCTCAAGACCTAATTTTCAAAATTCATGTTGAGGGGGATGTCTTCCTATCCTGTTAAACACACCTTCCACGCCCTAGTCACAGCTTGATTTTGATCATCGTTGTAGTTAAAATGATTGAACTCAGGCTTTCAAGTTATTGTTTCAGTCCCATCGGTGCACGTATTTCCTTTAAAAAATTTTCTCCTGATTTCGCTTAAAGGCAGTGATTTGTGGTGGAGCACATTTCATGAGCGTCAACAGCATTTTTCTGGTTCCCGAATCACAACTGTACATCTGAAGGTTGTAGCTTCACATCCTGCTCCAGAGGTTAGCACAAAATCTGAGCTGACACTCCTGTATGGTGCCAGCTGCAGTGCAAGAGGCCCAACTTTCTGATGAGAGGTTAAATTGAAACCTCATTTGCCCTCTCAGGTGGCTGGAAGAGGCATTAAGTCATGAACTAATGAGGAGTTCTCCTTGGATTCCCGGTCATTCATTGTCCCTCAGCCATAATTAAAACACATGATTTGATCATTTGGTGCATTGATGTTTGTGGGAGTTTCCAGTGCATAAGTTTTTCAGCTGGGATTCTTATGCTACAACAGTGACTATAAATGGGTAAAGGTGCTTCATTGGTTGTGAAGTGTTTTGGGAAGGGACAGAGAGCCACCTGAGATCATGAAAAGTGTTAACAGAAATCTGAGTTTGTTTTGTTCTCAATGGGCTTTTTGGTAATCAAAATCACATCCAGTTCCATGTTGACCACTGCTATGCACAAACTATCCAGCAGAACAGAGCATGGTAGTTCTGGCCATTCACTTCCTAATCCAGTCATGCTGAGCTAATCCAGAACTGCTGCCCCAGCTGAGATCAACCAAGTCAGCAAACAGTAGAATTGAACAGACCGTCTTGTCTTTATGGACCAATGTCACACACAAGAGGAAGGGTTTCTTTGTTAGCATTCTCCAAATTATGTCTATCCTCTTAATAAAATTTAAGGATTAAAAAGTTTTGATTTCTTGATTTTCTCCCTTCTAAAAATGCTTGAGGAATGTATATTGCAGGAGTGCAAGACGATGTTCAGTCATGAACTTATTATTTGACATCACTGAAATTTTCACATTTTGTTGCTTAAGTCTTGCTGTAGTGAGTAACTTACAGTTTAGTGATAGCATGCTGTTGATTGACGCTGTTACAAATTTATTGTTCAAAATGTATGTTTTAGTTTTGAATGAAGTGCGCAGTTTTTTTCATTGTTTTTTTCCATTTCTTTTTGCCTGTAGCCCATCCAAATAAAGTCTGTTGTTTCCCCTGAGCACGTGAAGGGGTACATTTATGTTGAGGCATACAAACAGACTCATGTCAAGCAGGCCATCGAGGGTGTGGGGAACCTCCGGATAGGGTACTGGAACCAACAGATGGTTCCCATCAAGGAAATGACAGATGTGCTGAAGGTGGTGAAGGAGGTGACCAACCTGAAACCGAAATCCTGGGTTCGTCTGAAAAGAGGTCTGTACAAGGATGACATTGCACAGGTAAAGTTTTCTGTCTTTGCAGTCTGCATAATGTGATAGACAGACAGCCTAATGCAGATAGTGTCCCAATGCCAGTGCACTGTAGACCAGAGTTGCCCTAGATTTCAGACTTGCCTAGATTTCAGGTTACCTGTTACCCGATGTGTACATCCATAACAAGTGTTGGTCTATGTTAAAATTGCACATTTCTAACTGAAGATTCAATCCCCAACTCCTCCAGTGAGATGGCTCATGATAAGCACAGTCTGGGACAATTACTCAATTCAAACAATGGATGGGGTAAATTATATGAATGTTGAACTGTGCACAGAATGGAAAAAGTGGATTTTTGGACAGTTTCAGTTTCCAAGCAGCTACGCTTGTTGACTTATACCTGATTGAATGTATTAGACCATCTCACGATAGTGTCGCAAATATTATATTGTGTTGCAAAAGTGGAGGAGCCCAATCTGAAACCATTACCTTCCCTTCAGGTAGCCAACGTAAATATTAGTACTTAACGTGGTACCCTGTCTCACCTATTGACTTCCAAAAAATGTACTGCCTCCTTTTTCAGGTGGACTATGTTGAGCCAAGCCAGAACACCATTTCTCTGAAGCTGATCCCAAGAATTGATTATGAGCGAATCAAAGCTCGAATGAGTTTGGTAAGAGCCCATCTTCAGTTACAAGTTGATATTCTGTATCCGTGGTGAACTGTTGCTGTATCCAGTTGTGCTGACAATTATGTCATTCTTCCTTCTATCCTCCAACTTCGTTGTTTGTTCTCTGCTGAAAGCAGGTCCGACTCATAGTGCTGCAACCTCCACTGGGGTACGGTAAGGTGGTGGGTTTCAGATCTTCTAGGTTGGAGTAAGATCAAACCCCTTAATGTTTACATGAATCTGATTCAAAGGTTGTCAAGCAATTGGCCTCCCCACGGAAGTCAGGTTACAATGGCAACATATACTTTTGCATGTATGTTGTAATCTGGAGCTGCGAACAATACTGGTATAAACTCCAGTTGCTTTCTTTTTTTAGTGTCATTAGTTTTGTGGAAGAAATGTCCTGTCTTGCATTATCCAAACGATGTAATTGTGAGGCAGGGAGATAGTATTGAACAAAGATTTTCCCCTGCCTTGAACTTCCTTAATCTAATTTGAATGCTTGACCCTAAAGACCTGTTGCTTACTGCTGTCCATTTTTCATTTTGATATAGTGCAATGACCTGTTGAGCATCTGAATATTCTTAATATTTCAATCCATAGAAAGACTGGTTTGCTAAAAGAAAGAGATTCAAGAGGCCGCTTCAGCGATTGTTTGATGCAGAAAAAATCAGGTATGATTTTACTGATAGTGTGTTGTAGGTATGTTCATATCAACCTGTTCAGAGTTGTTGTTACACACTTCCGGAGCAGGTAGGACTTGAGCCCAGGTCTTATGGCTCAGGGGCAGTATCAAAGAATTGGAGTCAAACCTTTTTCAGGGTTAGAAAGTTAGAAAATGATTCTTCACTCACAAGTTGCAAAACTTTGACACTGCCTTCTGCAAATAGGAATTAATGCTAAATCTGTTACTTTCAAATCTGAGATAGATTGATTGTCAGACAAAGTAATAGTATGGATCAAAGATCACTGTATGGAGCTAGGTTACAGATACTCCACCATCTCACTGAATGGTGGATCAAGCTCAAGGGACTAATTCACATTGCCCTGCTCCTATTTCCCTGTTGGCATGTAGTACTGGTTCCCTAACTTTACAATATCATGATGACGGTTCTCTGATTCCCATGTCTATAGATGTGATGTGGAGGTGCCTGTGTTGGGCTGGGCTGGAAGAAGTCAGAATATAAACGGCACTGGGTTACAGTCCAACAGGTTTATTTGAAATCACAAGCTTTCAAAGTGACTTCACCAACAAGGGAGCAGTGCTCTGAAAAGCTTGCAATTTCAAATAAACCTGCTGGATTGTGACCTATTGTCATGTGACTTCTGACTTTGGCTTTAGATATAAATCCCATTTCCTAAATGGATACTATGTGAATTAGTGAATTATTAAACTTGATCAGACCAATGTTCAATTTTTTATTATTTTAAAATTGTTTCATGAAATGTGGGTGTGGGTGGTTACACCAGAATTTATTGCTCTGGACGATGCTGTGAGCAGTCTCCTTTAAACTGCTGTAGTCCGTGTCTTTTAGGTATACCCATAGTGCTGTTAGGGAGCTAGTTCCAAGGTTTTAATCCAACAGTACTAAAGGAATAATGATATTGATTCAAGTTAGGATGGTTGTCCCATGAAGGTGAAGATGCAGATTGCGGTGTTCCATGCATTTGCTACTTGTCTGTTTCTTGGTGGTAGGGGTCATGGGTTGGAAAGGTATGTTGAAGGAGTCTGGGTGATTTGCTGTAATGAATCATGTAGGTGGCCCACACTGCTGCTATAGCGGTTGTAGAGCGAGTGAATGTTGCAGATAGTGGATTGCGTACCCGTAAAGTGCGCTGGTCTGTACTAGATGGAATCAAGCTTCTTAAGTGTTGTTGCAGCTGAATGCATCCAGGTGGGGGGAGTGTTCTACAACACTGCTGACTTGTTCTTTGCATATGGTGGATAGACTTTTGTTATGGAGAACAGGAGATTAAATGAAAGAAAGTGCTTGATATTCACTTTATAAGTAAGAAGTAATAATTTATTTAACTCTAACGGTGAACAAGTTAACATAATTACTAACAAACGGAACAACTCCTCCTTAACTACTCACTACTCCCAAACTGAACTAAATTCAACGGGTATGCTGTTCCAATAAGCACAAGTCCCACTTGTATGAACCCAAGTAATAAGAAAATAAATTAAAACTTCGTCTCTCAAAGTCTACATGCCTTTCTTCTACTGATCCAGCTGTCAGAAATGTTCTCTCTGTAAAGTCTTCTGTGAGGACTCTTAGCTAGAAGAGCTGTGCTACCTTTTATGCACAGCTGGTGCTTTCTTAGAGAACTTAGTGATTTCTTGTGAGAGTTGGATGCTTATTTCTCAAATGGTGGTTCACCCTAACACTGATTTTCAAAAACTGTCTCCTTATATACTTTGGATGACACGCTAATTTTCTTACAATAACATTGGTCCGAGATTGTCAAAACCATTAGTTTTAAATTCAGTCGGCTTTCAATTGCTAAGTGCTCAGTTTGTTAATTGGCTGATTCAAGCTAGTTAACAAAACAAGCCTAAGGCTTCCAAGCACACAGCCAATTGATACTCATTTCAATTTCAGAACTGGCTATACATCTTCAATCACATACAGACACATTTTTATCCTGTATAAATCTCTAAGCTTAGAAAAGCACTTTACCTCTTAAAGGAACCCCGCACTCTCCTCCCGTACCTTTTTTTTTAAACAAACAAATTCTAGCTTTTAGCTTCCTGTCTTCCAATTCATGATTACTCTGCACAACATCGTAACGCTGTTTTGAGTTATTCACAACAGAATTCCTCGCCATTGACCTTCTCTTGTAACCATAGTGTGTGTGTGTGTGTGTATGTGTGTGTATAGTCTAGTTCAGTTTCTGGTGTTAGTGTGTGTGTGTGTATATATTTATAGACATGACCTGCTTCAATGAACTCCCTGCCCCTTGTATGGATTTTGTGCATCCTCCCCGTGCCTGCATTTCTTCTGGGTGCTCTGGTTTCCTCACCATCCAAAGATGTGCAGATTAGGTGATTGGCCTTGCTAAATTTCCCACGGTGTGCAGAATAGGTGGAAATGCAGGGTTTCAGGGATAGGTCTTTGGTGGGATGCTCTTCAGAAGGGCAGTATAGTCTAGATGGGCTGAGTGGCCTGTTTCCACATTGTAGGGATTCTATGAACCTGAGCACTATTTAGATTTTGCAACCTTATTAAGTTTGTTGCGTTCTATTTGATGTCTAATTGATTTGTTTGAATTGAAATTGTAAATGTCATAGATCGCTGGGTGGAGACGTGACCACAGATGGAGACTTTCTTATATTTGAGGGCAACCGCTACAGCAGAAAAGGATTCTTGTTCAAAAGTTTTGCCATGTCTGCAGTGGTAAGTAATGCATCCACTGGGATCTTTTGTAGTAGTGTGGTCTGGAATTATGTTTTTGACATGGACATTTCAAAAGCTTTCCAAAGCCTCTTACTTCCTGTGGTGACTACTTGCTTTGCACATATCAGGTGGATGATTAATTGAGGTTGAAACTTGACTGTTTCTGCATTGATGCACAGCAGTGTAATTGAAAAGCTGCATGAAATTATATTATCTAAAACAAAAGCTACCTGGCACAAAACAGGCTGTTTTCCCAATCTTTGGATGTTAACGCAATTCTGTCTCAATTTTAAATGCTTTAGCAACAGTCTTTGATACAGCAGGAATGTCCTGTAAATGTCATACTCCCTGCTCCTGCAATTGCAACACCTTTTCTGCCACATTTTGTTTTACGTATTTAAAGTTTTTGAGAAGATTTGTAGCTTGGGTTGAGGCTGAAGTTATAGACTTGCTTCACTGGAGCTGCGCTGACGATGTTACCAAATAGGGTGATGAAACATCTGCAATCAAACACACTGGTTTGGCGAGCAAGTCTACAACCTGATGTTTTACATATCTTCTGACACATCATGAGCAACATAGGAGACCTTCTAGTCTCTAAAAAGTATGTAATAGTGATATGATGGATAAGATCCATCTCTCTCTCTCTCTCTGTCTCTCTCTCTCTCTCTCTCACACACACACACTGCTTTCCCAACTCATTAATTTCATTACCTGTCTCATCACACATTTTGTGCACGCAAAAGTAAGCCTCATTTACCCGGTCCATCAGGTGATGTGGCCTGCATTTCTTTACTTTCATGCCACCTATCAGGAAAGGTTGTTTTTGAAAATCAGGTACAGTATAGAATTTAAACAGTAACTAGATAATAAGATGTTTAATCTCTGATTAAATTGATTGAATTTCTTCTTGCAATGTTAAGCATTAGGTGAAAT
Source organism: Stegostoma tigrinum (assembly GCF_030684315.1). Classification (NCBI taxonomy): domain Eukaryota; kingdom Metazoa; phylum Chordata; class Chondrichthyes; order Orectolobiformes; family Stegostomatidae; genus Stegostoma; species Stegostoma tigrinum. The sequence continues at coordinate 3,004,156 of NC_081392.1, read as the reverse complement.
TCTGTCTTCTAGATAGAATTTTGCAGAAGTTTTAGTGTAGTGCATTTGCTCTTTTTTGCCACCAGGGTGCTAGTTGGATGTGCTCCTATGCTTTCACTAATTCCTGTCTAATTCAGTTGCAGGGATGTGTGTGGGATGAATGTCCTTGCCTTTGGTTATTTACTGTTTGGGAAAACCTTTTGCTGTGCTGTGGCATTCTGGTTCAGAGTAGAACCCAGTGTGTGGCCACTCTACCATGTGATCAAGCATCAAGGCACCTCGGACTTTCAGTCTTGTTTCTCCAATGGTTTTTATTTCTTTGAATAACTGGAGTGACTCTTTGCATGTTACAGATTACTGAAGGAGTGAAGCCCACGCTTTCTGAGCTTGAAAAGTTTGAGGACCAACCAGAGGGCATTGACCTGGAGGTTGTGACCGAATCAACAGGTACTTGTTTAGTACAAGAGAGAAATCAGCTTTTTGGTTCAGAGCTTTAGACTGACATGTTTGTATTTCATTGCCTCCGAATGATTTCTAATTTGGTTTTCCTGCATTCCTACATTTGCATTTGCTCAGTCTGGTAATGTGTGTCTGGTTCACTGTTCCTAGTTGAATTGATAAAATTATTAGCCTTGGTGCCTTTGGGTTAGAAAGACTGAAAATTAAGTGCAATTTCCTCTCCTGTTCTCAGAACAGCTGACCCATGCTAGTGATTGCGGGGCAACACTGGCCTCAGCAATGTAGCATTATGGCTTACAGTCATACAGTCCGAGAACACTCATCAACAGTGTATGTGGACAATGGCTAAGTCATAAAAGTTCTCAAGGATATTTAGTTGCAATGGAAATATGTTATCCCAACTTGATAGTTGAAGAAGATGGGCAGGAATTCAAAAAACCCAACTACAACTGCTATTTAAAAAAAACATTTTGAAGTGCTGTAAAAGATATGTTGGTGCCCATATTTACTCACACAGAAATTTAAAGAACATTTTTCGAACTGTTTATGGAACTGTTTATGTTTTGTGTTGTTTTTATGGACCTTTGTAATACTGCGTGTAATTGTTTAACTTGACAGTCCTTTCAAGCTGTGCCTAGAGGTTGAATCTGTAATACTAATGGGAATAATATGTTCATTCTTATTTAATATAGCTTTAATCATCTAAAGCTGGCATATTACAGAGATATAGAAATTTAAACTAATGAAAAGTAATGTGGAAATTGATATTAGATATATTTGGCATTATCAACCAAATGGGAGGCAACATTTGGATGTTAAAAATGGAGTTGGATGCTGCAATGAAGAATTGGGATATCCGAGATAATATACTTCGGCTGTTTGACTTCTTCTGTTCTTGATTGACTCTTAAGTATGATGTTTTGTCTCTTGTTTTTCCAGGCAAAGAAAAAGAACACAACCTGCAACCTGGAGATAATGTAGAAGTTTGCGAAGGTGAATTGATCAACCTGCAGGGTAAAATCTTGAGTGTGGAGGGCAACAAGATCACAATTTTACCCAAACATGAAGATCTGAAGGTATATAGGAATATAGTCTGAGAATTAAATCATTTCTAGTGGTCAGCAAGGAAAGGTTTTCAATCCGTAGCACATGATTTTTGGTTGTTTCTATCTGTTATCTGTTCACTTGCTATAGGAACCCAAGCCAATTTAAACTAATCTAGCTGTTTACTCACCTGTTAATTTAAAACTAGTCCTGAAGTAAGGTATGACCTGAATTGCAGAAAAGGGAATGTTAAATGAAAGAAAAATTCTGATATTCACTTTATAAGTAAGAAGTAACAATTTATTTAACCCTAGCAGTGAAAAAATTAACGTAATTACTAATAAACTGAGCAATTATTCCTTAACTATTAACCGTTCCCTAACTGAACTAAATTCTACTGGAATGTTTTCCAATTAACACAAGTCCCACTTATGTAAACCTAAGCAATAAGAAAATAAATTAAAACTTAGTCTCTCAAAGTCCACATGCCTTTCTTCTGTTCTCAAATCATAAATTCCTTTCTTCCACTGATCCGGCTGTCAGGGATGTTTTCTCTGTGAAGTCTCCTGTGAGGACTCTTAGATAGAAGAGCCATGGTAACTTTTATGGATAGATGGTGCTTTCTGAGAGAATGTAGCGATTTCTTGTGAAAGTTAAATGCTTATTTCTCAAATGGCCATTCACTCTCACACAGATTTTCAAAAAACTGTCTACTTGTATACCTTGGATGACATATTACTTTTCTTACAATAGCATTTGTCCGAGTTTGTCAAAACCATCAGATTTAAATTCAGTTGGCTTTCATTCACTAAGTGCTTGGTTTAGATTAATTTGATTCCATTTAGTTGCCAAAACATCAAATTAAGCCTAAGGATTCCAATCACACAGCTGATTGATACACATTTCAATTTCAGAACTGGCTGCACATCTTCAGCTTACGCACAGATATTTTTAAAATATAAATCTCTAAGCTTAGAAAAGCATTTTACCTCTTAAAGGAACCATGCACTCTTCTCCCTTACCTTTTTTTAACATCGAAATTCTAGCTCCCTGCCTCCCAATTCACGATTACTCTGCACAACTTTGTAACACCTTACCATTTACAAATCTGATGGGAGAATCCACTCTTGCGAGAGATCTAATCAGCTGTTAACCAGCAAAGCAAGAGTGGATTATGATGCAGCTCCTGCTAGAAGTGTGAAGGTGCAGACACTAGGTGAGGCCAAGTTTGGGTTCAGCTGTGTTGCCCTTTTCATTCTGTAAACTACTATTCACTGTTGACACTCGTGCATGCATCCTGGCTGTTATTGTGGAGTATTAAAAGGTGTGAATTAGGGGAAACGGAGAACATTGAGAAGAAAAAGCAAGAAATAAACTTCAGCTTTCTAACAAATGAAAGAAAGCATCTCAGTTTAAAGAAAAATATTGTTGCTATTGAAGTGACAGTTATGTAGACCATATATCCATGATGACTCTGTCATTAAATTGCACAGGATGCCCCTCCAACTGTTTGCAACAGGTAGAGTACTGATCATGCTTGGAATATAGTTTGTGACATTATTCGTCATTTTATGATTGCACAGCGCTTTGTGTGCTAAGAGTTGTGCTAACAACCAATTTACAATTCTTAGTTAGGCTAAGAATTATGAATATTCATACAGTGATCTGTCTTCCGTGGGAAAACGAAACATCTCCAGCCATTTTATTGAATTAAACAATCTTCAGGGATACCAGTTTCATGGTCCATTCTCCGTGGTAACACCTTGGCCAGTCGGCAGACTCACCAACTGAGCTGACCCCTGTTCTTATGTAGAACAGATTGTTGCTTCCTTTGTAATTTGGCATTCTTGAATCTGCCCTGACGAGTGCAAAGTGAAAAGCTTTGACAGTATTTCATCATCTTTTCAACGATACTCTTTCTGAATTGCCAAGCAAAGAAAGGTTAGTTTGTTTGTTAGAAATATTTAAAATCTCACCATTGTCTAGGTCTAAGTTGATCAATTGATTGATGATGAATACGACTCCATTTAATATCTGTTTGTTTGCAGGATCCTTTAGAATTTCCAGCTCATGAATTACGCAAATACTTCAAAATGGGAGATCATGTGAAGGTGATAGCAGGGCGATATGAAGGAGATACAGGACTGATTGTGCGAGTGGAAGAGAATTTTGTTATTCTTTTTTCGGATCTAACAATGCATGAGGTAATGTTTTAAAGGATATGCATTCGAAAGTAAAACACTTGAAAGTAAATGTGGCAAGGGTACAGTCCAAATTGTGTAAGATAAAGAAGTATAGATGCTGCAAATCTGCAACAAAAACAAATTGCTGGAGAACTCAGCAGATATGGCAATATCTCTAGAGAGAAAGCAAAGTTAACATTTTAAGTTCTGTGACCCTTCTTCAGTATGTTGATATGCCTGACTCCAGATGCCTAAAACAACCACTCCACTTCAATCTTTGTTTTAGTAGGAAGTTAATTGGAAACATCTCAGAATGTGTTTATAGAATCCCTGAAGACATCAAACAATCCTCCCAATTCATGGGAGCTTTTATTTGTGACCAAGCAAAATAGAGAACATTCATTCAGTTGTGGGGGGGATGCCAAACACATTGGGAGTCAAGAAAGGCAAAATAGTAGAGTAGCTTTTGTTCGGGCAGACTCAAATAGGCCATTGAGTTTCTTCTGTACTGTGTGATTCTGTGATCCTGTTGGAGAGAGTGCACAAATCTTCCAACAACTCATTTGCCTGACCTCTCAAAACTACTTCGCCCACTTGACAGTCTGCAGATTGTGCATTGGGCTTTATCAGCCACTTATGAACTCATTGAACTGGAGTGAAACCAAATCATCCCCTATCTAGGGAGAGTGCCCAAGAAGGATTACTGATAGAGACTGGCATTTTTCTCCTGGCTGGCCTGAAATGCCGGAGCACAGCCTCAAGGTAAGGGGCTGCTCCGTTAGAACCAAGGTGGGGAGAAATTCCTTCAGACAGAGAATTGTATATCTTTGGAATTCTTTACTTCAGAGTTGTGAAAAGACAGATTTTAGGTCGCTCGGGAAGTTGGAGTTGAAGCAGAAGATCAGCCGTAATCTTATTAGCATAGCACAGCAGGCTCGATGGGCCAAATAGTCATTTACTCTTTCTTTTTCTTATGTAGTTATGTCTGAAGTTGGAAACGTCAAATCTGAACGTGGTGATTCGAATATGGTCTTGCCAAAGCATTATATAACATCTGTAAATAGTAGGATGCAGTGTAAAGGATTAAATAATTATATGAATTAGGAGCTGGAGTTGACCTCTGCCATTCAGTAAAATCTTGGCTGATCTAATTACTTCACAATCCCACCTACCTCCAGAAACCATCAAGATTTTGTCCACCTCTGCCTTAAAATATTCAAAATCTCTGCTTAGGCTACTGTTTGAGGAAGGGTTCCAAAAACTCATGACCCTCTGAGAGAAGAAAATTATTCTCATTCCCTTGCACAGACAGCCATTTACTTAAAAAGTCGCCCTGGCTCTAGATTTTCCAACAAGAGAAAATATCCTTCATGTGTTCACCATTTAAAGACCCCTCTGAATCTTGTGTGTTTCAGTCAGACCACTCTTACTCTTCTAAACTTCAGCAGATGCAATCTCAACCTTTCCTAATATGATTACTTGCCTGTTACAGATTTTAGCTTAGTAAGCCTTCTTTGTATTGGTTCCTATATATGGAAACATACAAGATAGGAGCTGGAGGAGGCCATTTGGCTCTTCAAGCATGTTCTGCCATTCTTTGTGATCATGGCTGATCGTCCAACTCAATAGCCTAATGCTGCTTTCTCCCCATAACCTTTGATCCCATTTTCCCCAAGTGCTATATCTAGTCACCTCTTGAATGCATTCAGTGTTTTGGCATCAACTTCTTCGTGTGGTTATGAATTCCACAGTCTTACCACTTTTTGGGTGAAGAAATATCTCCTCACCTCCGGCCTAAATGGTCAACCCTGAATTCTCTCACTGTGACCGCTGGTTCTGGATCTTGCCTTAAATATGGAAACCAGTTCCAGAAACAATACTATATAGCCTCGATGTCCTGTGTAACTAAAACATAATCTCCCTAATTTAGATGACAGCTGGTTTGTAATTCGAGTGCCAAAACAGCATGGGCTCAATTTCCACACCAACTAAGTTACCGTGAAAGATTTTTCTTCTAAAACTCTTTCCTCACCTGAGGCGAATTGTGATATCCTCTGATTAAAGCACCACCGATCATCTCCTCTCTAATCAGTATAGCCCTATTTGACGACTCTACCTTTTTAAATGTTTGGATGCTCTTTAAAGACTTGTATTAGTGAAGAAAAGCTACGTGGATTATTATAAGATGATGTATAATGGTATTTTGGCACTGAGGGATGAACCTTCAAGGACCAAAATGCTATTTTCTTATCATCTTTGTGTTTTTATTTTGTGAAAGTTGAATATTTCATGTTTATTAGTATAAGCCATATGGAAAGTCTCCCTCTTAGATCCTTGATATATTTTGGTTTTTGCCTTGGTTCCTCACTTGATTAGGACATGACGTGGAGGTGCCAGTGTTGGACTGTTTTGGACAAAGTCAGAAGTCCCACAACATCAGGGTCTAGGCCCGAAACGTCAGCTTTTGTGCTCCTGAGATGCTGCTGGGCCTGCTGTGTTCATCCAGCCTCACATTTTATTATCAGGGTATAGCCCAACAGGTTTATTTGAAATCCCTTTCAGCGCGCTGCCTCTCCGTCAGGTGAAGTCTGAAGATCCTACACTTCACCAGGTGAAGGAGCAGCAGTCTGACGGCTTGTGATTTCAAATAAACCTGTTGGATTATAACCTGATGTTGTGAGACTTCTAACTTGATGAGGACCGAATGTTCACTGGCTCATTATTGTGGGCTTGTCAGTAAATCATTGTTTATTCATAGGGAATTCCCAAACATTGAGTTTGCTACTATTTTTGGAGAAGCCTTTTCTTTTGGCCATCCATATTTTTTCCTTTGATTTTGAAATTGCTCATTTAATGGGATACAGTTTCATTGAGGTGTTAGCTACCCATAGTGTCTTGACCAGGCTGCATTCAAGTGTACAGCAACACTACAAGACCAAGTTAATGCACTTGCACAGAAGTATTCAGTTTCAGAAAATGATAATTGCTCTTATAGAATCCCTACTGTGCAGAAAGAGGCCATTCAGCCCATAGGGCCTGCTTCAATCCTATGAAAAGCATCCCACCCAGACCTACCACCCATAACCCAGCATTTACCATGGCTAATCCACCTAGTCTGTACATCGCTGGACACTGCAGGACAATTTAGCATGACCAATCTACCTAATCTGCACGTCATTGGACTATGTGAAGAAACTGGACCTCTGGCGGGAACCACGCAGACATAAAGCATGTAAACTCCACGCAGGCAGTCACCCAATGCTGAAATCGAACCCAAGTCCCTGGTTGAGTACTCCTGAGAGCAGCTGGTGTCATGTACGCTATATAATTCTAGTAATAGTCAATCTCGTGTAAATCACTCCTATTTTGGCCCAGAAGCTCTCATATTTTGTATACTTCATGGCTGGAACAGTCCAATGAGTCTCTCTTATAGTTGCTGTTTCTCATTCAAACTGTCTAAAATAGAAAGCTCTAGACAGCATTTCCTTCAGAATTCTGGACCATGGCCAGCAACTGTGGAGACTGTCGCTATTGGCAGTTCCTAAAGAGTGGAGTGAATTTTACCCTGCAAAAAAATTCATCCACTCTTTCTTTTGTCTAAAGTTTGATCTCAAAAACTCAACTTTCACACAAGTTTACATGTTAACTCTATTATTTACATTTAACAACCTGAAATAAGTTTTGAAATGTATTAATTCTGATTAAATTTGAACAACATCATGCTGGGATTGACTGTTCCCCAAACGTTCTGTTCATTTGCCAGTCACTGTTATTAATATTCTCTTAAGAAATACATTGAAGCATTGCTTTTTAATACCACTTCTTGCAGGTGCTATCACAAAGGCTTTGCAAACTATCAAAATGTAGAGCTTTGCTTCATTTTGCATTATTTATTGATGCTTGCTATTTTCTCCAAATGAATATATTCTTTGGTAACTGGGCTGTTCCAGGAAGCTCCTGCTCATCATTTGCAATTCTTGCACCTGCAAGAAAGACCTTTGCTCATGACAATTGTTCGGTGTTTTGAATGTAAAATAAAGCCTACATTTAAACAAAAATTAGAAATGTGGGACTTGAGACTGACCCTGGGACTAACATGAACTAGCTAGGCTGTGCAGAGATAGGAATTTGTGTAACATGGCATCAGTTGTGTGTGTGATGGCCTTTGCCATGTGGGCCAAATGTCCATGCATGATTGTTGCTGAAGCCTTTCCAGTTAGCGGCAGGAGTTGTAGTGTAGCAGAATATCGAAGCCTGATCTTGTACTTGCACTTTCCTGCTGGGGTCATTAGATGACCATCATGAAGAGGAATCCTGTTGGAATTTTAAACTTTTCTTTCCCCAAGCTAGATGCCCTGTGAAACTTGTTGGTCCTCCATTGCCCCTGCTCTGGCTAACTGACTTTTTTTTTGGTTTTAATTTATTCTGTTACAAGTCATGATGCAATATTTGCAAGTTTTGGTGATGCAATTTTGATGTTCTTTGAAATCTTAAGAAATCCTATTGTATTTCAGCTGAAAGTGCTCCCAAGGGATTTGCAGCTATGCTCAGAGACTGCATCTGGAGTTGATGCTGGAGGTCAGCATGAATGGGGTGAACTGGTCCAACTTGATCCACAGACTATGGGAGTCATTGTCCGGCTAGAGAGGGAGACGTTCCAGGTATGACATTGGATTCCTCTTGAGATGTATTAACTAGAGTTTATTAGAGTTTGCTCCAACTTAAATAGACTGTGTATTCAGTGTCTATTTTAGAACCTTAGGAATTTAAATGCATCTTCATGATCATTAGATTTATCAATTAATCTGAAATTGTAACATTTTCTGAATTTTTAAACCACAATCTGGAATACTTTTAACATGTCTTCTCCTTGTCACCTGTGTGTCAAAATTAAACACTCTGCTCAGAACTGAAATGTTGCCTCTGAATTTGTGCATTGACAAGTACCTTGTCTGAACTGTACAGCAGGAAAGTGCCCTTGAAACCCTCTGTGCCTAGTTTGAAATTTTCCACTTTTCCAATGGTATTTCTGATCAAGATTTAAAATTGGGAGTAGTTATTATGGTGGCCCCATGTCTATGAGGATTAGGGTAGAGCCGACAACTTCATTTCATATAGTTTTCAACATAATTCCAATTGCTAACCTAATTGCCAATCTCATTCAGTTTGTGTTGATTTCAAACCAGAATTCCAGGTGCCAGCATCTAACTCATTTTATGTGTAATAAAATGTCCCAAGGGTGCCTGATGGTGCTTTATTAAAAATAAATTGATACCTGGACCAAATAGGGAGCTTTTAGGACAGGTGATAGAAAGCTTGGTTGCAGATACAAGTTTTACAGTGTTTGTTAATGGAAGAGAGGACCAGAGAGGGAATTCCAGAGCTCAGGACTTTGGGAGCTGAAGATGCAATAAAACCAACTCATGCATGAGCTTATTTTTGTCCCCCCAGTGGCCACTGTCATTTTTAAAAAAAAAATGTTTGAGATGTGGGCATTGCTGGCAAGATTGGCTTTATCACCAAGAGGGCTGTGGTGCTGGAATCACATGTAGGTCAGATCGGTAATGTAGGCAGACTTCCTTCCGTAAGGACTTCAGTGAACCAGATGGGTTTTCATAACAGTTGCTGATGGTTACAAACTTGTCATTAGGCTAAATTTTTATTTGAGACTATTTTTAAAAAATTGGTTTCACATTTCATAATCTGCCAAGTTAGAATTTGAATCATGTTTGGGATTAGCAGTCCAGTGTACTATTACTTCATCGTTTCCCACGACGTCCTTGTCACAATTTTGTTCATCTACCATTGGTTGTACCTTGCTTGTGAAGATGTGTGTAACTTTTAATTATTTGATCATAAATTATTGAGCCGTGTGTGAAGCTGTCCTTTTAATCAAACTGCTAGCCTTACAGATCATTGTCAGTTACCTGATTTGATAATTGACCCAGATATGATAAGTGCATCTTTGTCTCCTTTTTCTGTGTCAGAGCAGTTAGGATATAGAGTGGGAGCTCCAGTTGCAAAATAGGGAAACAGTGAACAGAAGAGGTCATGAAAGTCCAAGTTGCAAATCATTGTCTGAAGTGCCACTGTGATGGTCTTAAATGCATTGTTACAGTTTAGAACATTTTTGGTGGTCTGTAGTGGCAATTAAAATGCGGCATTTATGAATGAATGCACTTTGCCAATGTTACCTTACATCATACAACATAGAACATTACAGCACAGTACAGGCCCTTCGGCCCTCGATGTTGTGCCCACCTGTCATACCGATCTCAAGCCCATCTAACCTACACTATTCCATGTATGTCCACATGCTTGTCCAATGACGACTTAAATGTACCTAAAGTTGGCGAATCTACTACCGTTGCAGGTAAAGCTTTCCATTTCCTTACTACTCTCTGAGTAAAGAAACTACGTCTGACATCTGTCCTATATCTTTCACCCCTCAATTTAAAGCTATGCCCCCTCGTGCTCGCCGTCACCGTCCTAGGAAAAGGGCTCTCCCTATCCACCCTATCTAACCCTCTGATTATTTTATATGTTTCAATTAAGTCACCTCTCAACCTTCTTCTCTCTAATGAAAACAGCCTTAAGTCCCTCAGCCTTTCCTCATAAGACCTTCCCTCCATACCAGGCAACATCCTAGTAAATCTCCTCTGCACCCTTTCCAAAGCTTCCACATCCTTCTTATAATGCGGTGACCAGAACTGTACGCAATACTCCAAGTGCGGCCGCACCAGAGTTTTGTACAACTTCACTATAACCTCTTGGTTCCGGAACTCAATCCCTCTATTAATAAAAGCTAAAACACTGTATGCCTTCTTAACAGCCCTGTCAACCTGGGTGGCAACTTTCAAGGATCTGTGTACATGGACACCGAGATCTCTCTGCTCATCTACACTGCTAAGAATCTTACCATTAGCCCTGTACTTTGCCTTCCGGTTATTCCTACCAAAGTGCATCACCTCACACTTGTCTGCATTAAACTCCATTTGCCACCTCTCAGCCCAGCTCTGCAGCTTATCTATGTCGCTCTGCAAGCTACAGCATCCTTCGTCACTATCCACAACTCCACTGACCTTAGTGTCATCTGCAAATTTATTAACCCATCCTTCTACGCCCTCATCCAGGTCATTTATAAAAATGACAAACAGCAGTGGACCCAAGACCGACCCTTGCGGTACACCACTAGTAACTGGTCTCCAGGATGAACATTTCCCATCAACTACCACCCTCTGTCTTCTTTCAGCAAGCCAATTTCCGATCTAAACTGCTATATCTCCCACAATTCCATTCCTCCGCATTTTGTACAATAGCCTACCGTGGGGAACCTTATCGAACGCCTTGCTGAAATCCATATACACCACATCAACCGGTTTACTCTCATCTACCTGTTTGGTCACCTTCTCAAAGAACTCAATAAGGTTTGTGAGGCAAGAACTCAATAAGGTTTGTTACAAATAAGATAACTGAAGGAATGCAAGATAATCCAATTCTTGTAATATATGTTCCTTTAAGGAGCAATCATTTAGCATGACTGCTTGCATGAGTTTGGATTTTTGACTGCTTTTTAGCTTATTGGATCGGTAAAATTGAAACAAACCAATTAAAAATAGTTCTAACCAAAATTCCCTTTGATTACAGACTTTTTGTGAACTTCCTCTATCTTGCATTGCCTCTTATTTTGCTTATTTTTGATAAGACATTTGCAAAAGATAAACTTTATTCTTCGACAATGCAGATAGAAGGCTTTTCCTCTTCTGCTCGGGCTGAGAAATGCAAACTGTTTAATCATTTAATGTTCACGTTTTGTAGGTTCTTAATATGTATGGAAAGGTCATTACTGTACGGCATCAGGCAATAACTCGGAAGAAGGATAATCGCTTTGCTGTGGCCTTGGACTCTGAGCAAAACAATATTCATGTGAAAGACATTGTCAAAGTCATTGACGGACCACACTCAGTAAGACTTCGCTGCTGATTTTTTTCAAACGAGATTGCAAATGTAGAAATCTGAGGCAAAGTGTTAAGTCAGCATTATCTCTGGTGACCTTAAGTATCTGTCCTTGGTCCACTCCTGTTTCTCAGCTACATGAAGTCCCTTGACCGCCTTATCTGAAAACACAGCATTACCTCCAAAGTGACCTGATGACTATCTTTTGAATTAGTACGTGGTAATACTCCATAATCTTCCATTTGAGAATTTTCACTGGAGGTACATAATGAGCGCAGTCAATGGTCACATTAGATAAAAACTTAAACTGATTCTCTTTCAGTGAATCCTTGACAGAATGAAGACTAACGTTTGTGAAAGATTGTTCCTGTCCTTAATTTATCAGGCAACTTGTTAGGCATCCAACATTGGATGAGTGGAAATTTTCTCCAGTTAAATGTTGAACCAGCTACAAAATTACATTCCCTTACAATTGACTATCTTCTTTCCTCGCAACTATATGAGTCTGAAGCGGCCTGTTTGCAACCATGTGACATTCAAACTTGAAATGATCTTCCATCTGCATGTCTGTACCATCACTGTCAAAAACATTCCCTATGTATCCATTCCATCAAAATCTTTCACAATCTTCAAGATCTCTGTTTGGTCAATCTTTCACTACCTCTTTTTCAGGGAAAGAAAAAGACGCAATTTGTTGATCCTTTCTGATACATCAACTTGTTCATTTCTGTTATCATCCTTGTCAGTTTGCTCTGCACCCCCTTTAGTGTGCTTCATTGTTGTTAACATGGCATCTGAACTGCATGTGGTGATATAAGTATAGTCTAAACAAAGGTTTCATAGAACTTACTTCATGATTTATCAGTTCTAACCATGTAGAAATAAAATGTTTCATTTGTTTTATGATCTTGCTGACCTGTGATACAACTGGTAGCGATTTTATTGGTTTAATGTGTTTATCTTTGTTGAGGAGCATCATGGATTGATGAAAGTAATACAGTTGGCATGGTGCATATGGACTTCCAAAATTATTTTTGTTTAGCAGCTTGTTAACAAGTTTGAAACCCTGCTGTACAAGCAGCAGAATGCATAACAAGTTTGCTAAGTGGCAAGAAGTGGAATACTGGTGAGGAATTGTTTGTTGGATTGGAGGCAGTAATATAGTGGAGTATCCCGGGGACCAGCATTAGGATTACTGCTTTTTTAAAAATCTATATTCATGATCTCAAGCAAGTGCAGGGTACAATTTCAGGATTTGTAGATAAGATAAAACTTGGAAGTATTATGAATTGTGAGGATGATAAATTCAGGCAGTCCCTAGGCTGTGAATGTGTTCCGTACCTGAATCACTTCACAAGTCAATTTATGTGCAAGTTGGGACATGATGTAGGACACAATAAAGCAACTGTTTGGAAGTACAGGAAATGTTTGTCTGTGAAATTAAAATTACACTCCTGTATGATGTTGTGTTTGTAGGTATGAATGTTCAAAAGTTGCGTGTTCATAAATCAGAGACCTCCTGTCACGACTTCAAAGGCAGGCTGGTACTGTGACCATATGGGATCTTGGCCTTTATAGATAGAGCCCTAGAATGTTAAAAACAAGGAAATTATGACAAATCTTATAATGTATTGGATTGACATCAGATGGAGAATTTCATCCAATTGTGGTACTGCATTTTGCAGGATGTGAAGATATTGGAGGGAGCAGTAAAGATTAACAAGAATCCTTTTAGATAAATGTAACATGTATAGATTACAGGAGCTGAAGCTATTTTCCTTGCAGAAGCAAACATTGAGATGTGTTTGAGATATTCAAAATCATGAGGGGCCTGGGCAAAGTGATGTGGAGAAACTGTTCCCATTGGACGAAAAGGCAAATTTCAGGAAAATAACACAAAAGGGTGACACAAAGAATGTTGTGTGTGGCTCTGGATCTAGAATGCGCTGAGGGACAAACTGCCTTTTACAAATCTACACTGGCTATCCTTAATGAACTCTATTCACGTCCCTCTTGAAGTTTTAAAATTTATGAATGGAATGTGGACACTGCTGTTAGGCTAGAGTTTATTGCCCATTTTTCCTGACTCTGTATTCCAAAAACCTTGAGTTAAAGATTGTCCTTGCACTCATTCTTGATTAAGGATGTCACATTTTCCACTTCTGAATCCTCTGGCACCTCCCCTATATTTGGGGAAGATTGAAAAATTAAGCAGACTCTTTATCCCCACCCCAGCTTCCTTTAACAATCCAGCAGGCAAAACATGCAGACCAGCGGGACTACTTACCTTAAGCAGCCTTTGTAATACTGCCTCTTCAAATTTCTCACTTTCTGAAGTCTTTACCATTGCAACTTCCACCATCAGTTGGATTTCACTTCTTTGGTAAACATGTACCTAGGAATGTTACTGTGGTACTGGCCATAAGTTATGGCTCAGTGTGCACAGCTCTGCTGGGCTGTGGGATAGCTCCTCTTTGATACAAGCCCCTAGATTCTACAACGAGGACTTTGCAGGGTTGACTAAGCAGGATGTGCTGTTGTCATTTCCAGTGCCTTTATCGATGCCACGTGGTCTTACCTGGGCGGCAGATTTCCTTTCCTAAAGGAGATGAGTAAACCAAATAGATTTGTATGAGAAAACATGGTCATTATTCCTGAGTCTAGCTTTTGACTTCAGATTTATTGATTGCACTCAAATTCCAACAGCTGCCATGGCTTCGAATCATGTCCTCAAATGTTAGTGGGCATTTGGATTTCTCATTTATGATGTCTATAGCTATTATGCCACCATTTCCCCAGCAACTGCCCAGTTCTGTGTTTAATAAAAGTCTTCTGTATTTTTTTCTGCTATATTGAAACAAACAGTGCTTAACAGGATTTGTGCAAACCTGAAGTTTAATTTTCTAGGGTCGTGAGGGTGAGATTCGGCACTTGTATCGTGGCTTCGCATTTCTACATTGCAAGAAATTGGTGGAAAATGGTGGTATGTTTGTTTGTAAAACCCGACACTTAGTACTTGCTGGAGGTGCAAAGGTAAGTTGTATAAACTTACAACCTTAATAAATTCCTGAAATTTCTACTTTTCTTAAAGTAAAACTAATAAATGGCCCACGGCACTACTTACAATAAGTGAATGCATACAAACGTTTTATATATCCAGGATGTAAGGTTTGTTGGTGAACCTTCCAAAGTAATGCTGTCTATTGGAAAGAGCTTACACCATGACAGGCAACTGTTTGCATAGAGAATTTCTGTCCAGACATTTACACAGATAACTTCATAGTCAATTGCTCATGTAAGACATTGTCAAATATTTGTGCCTTCAAACAAGTCAAGAGGTGACAACAGTATGTGATTCTACATATATTGGATTTGGTACCAATTCTTAATCATGTACAACTGTGTAATGGCAATTGATTCATTCTGCAACACAGCAAGCACTTTTTTTCCATTCAGAGCCTCCAGGTGAAAAAAGACAGACTGGGAGCAGAAAAAAATAGCAATGTTTCAATATGAGTTCCAGCTCTTGGTTGCGCTGGGAGTTTTAGACTTCCATTTGTGTTTAGCACAGAAGTTATTCTCAATGTGACAGAAGTTTATAATGATGTGCTGGCACTCCTCTAGACAGAAATCACTTGAAACATCTTTCCAGCTTTCTGTCATTCTTTGAAAGTTAAAATTTCTTGCTTCAGAATGATATTTATATGGTTTTACTCTTTATGTATCTTTTGCCACCTGTAAATCCATCATCATAACTGCCATTCGCGAGTTAGTTCTTTTTATTTGTTGATTGCTTTGGAACATGAATTAAAAATAGAAGACGGTGGAAATAGTCAGCAAGTCACTCAGCATCTGCTAGACTGGTTATTCTTTGGACTGAGAGTCTTCTTCAAGACTCTGGACAACCCTACTGTCCTTTTCCAACAGGGAAATGATTTTTTTTTTCAGAGATTATGGTATTGTAGAGACTTTTACACTGTTTAAGTAGGTAGCTGACCTCCTCCTGACTCAGCATGGGCCAGTGCAAAACTTAACTTCAGGCAAGATTGTAGTTGGCATGTGCAGTTGTTACAGTAGATTCCAATTCAACTGGAAAGAATGTGGATATTTGGTGCATATTGGGTTTGACCTGCTGATTGTTTAATGTCCTCATTTTCTTAGCTCACTCATGCTTGTTACTTGTCCGAGTAATTGAATTGCATTCGTTCTGTGTACAGCTGTACTCAAACTCAAGTCATTGCTCCTGTGAGGAGCAGAGGCAAGAGTTGGTGAGAAAACAACTAACTGCTTTTTTCTTTTGAGTGGAATTGTGCCTTGAGCTAGTATGACAATTAACACAAAATATTTCTTCATTGGCTTTGTTTTGGACTTTTATTGCAGCCAAGGGATGTAACAAATTTCACAGTGAGCGGTTTTGCGCCGATGAGCCCCCGCATTAGCAGTCCAGTGCACCCCAGTGGTGGAGGTGAGTGAACTTTTTAGGTGAGATCTAAAGCTATTACTTTAGTCGAAGATATGTTTTTGACAAACAGAACTGAATACAAATAGATTGACTGGAGAAGATGTTGCTTTCTTATACAATGTGTGTTAATAATGAAATGTACACAATACAGATTTTGCCTTTTAGTCTGTTAAGTATAACTTTTTTGTTTTCTACACTTGGCATGCTTAGCTGCAATGGTTTCAATGGGATACCCTGTTTATGGTTAGTGATACCAAACTGCAAGTTATTTCATGTGTGCTCTGGGTAACAACTGATAGAATTTAAATTCAATTAATAAAACTGGAATTGAAAGTCATTCTTGGTGATGGTCACTATGAAACTATCATCAGTTGTTTCAAAACACAGCCATCTAGTTTCGTGGTTGACTGTTAACTGCCTTCAGAAATGGTCTGAGCAATCAAGTCTTTCCAAAGGTAATTAGGGATGGGCAACAAATGCCAACCTTGCCAATGTTGCCCACGTGCCTCAAAAAAATAAAGGAAAAGAAGTTGTTGGCAGTGGAGATGATGATTTGAGTTATCTTCAGCCTCAAGGATGATCCTGGAGCAGTAATTAGTTTTGGCAGAGACCCAATAGTGCTTTGTTTGATCCAGCCACATCTGGCAAAAATGTCAAAAATCAATTACCTACCATAACTGTTCCAATGTACAGCATTAGCTTATGAGAGTAATATCAGAGAATCAATACATATGAGGGGGCAAATACTAACGGTTTGGCCCAGAGTCCAAGATTTTCCTGGACTTCCTCTAACTTACGTTTGAATTAGATAAGTGCAGAGCTGTCCAGAAAGACCTTTAATTCTGAACTGTTCACCATGGTGTTTAACACAAAGCATTTGATTAATGAACAATAGGAATAATATACATTGGTCTGAACAATGAAATCCCTTTTCAAAGTCAGTCTGCCAATTTATGTAGTATTAAATTTCTCACATGCAATAACTGTACAATATGTGGAGGAATAGTTAGACTAGTTTCGTAAAGGACACATACCTGTAGGTTAAATCTTGTTTATTAACTACCAGATGATGAACTAAGAGTCCAGTACCTGGGCTTTGTGGTGAAGCTCTCTATTCTCAATCAAAAGTGACCTGAAATGTAATATGATCTGGAATTTTGGTATGATCAGTCTACCAAATCTGTGACTGCAATGTTAAAACAATATTTGGTATAGATTGTTTCAAATACTGCCTGCTTGCCCATTGGTTCAAGTTTGGTCTAATGGCTTCAAACCCATGGCCCTTGATAATCCCATTTCAGTGATGTGCACTGCTGAAACTCAGGATGTGTCTACCTTTATTTGTCATGATTTTAATGACATCTGCTTTTCTGTAGTTAAACCAATTAAATGTTTGAATCTTACAGCCCCTCGAGGTGGTTTTGGAGGACAAGGGGGAATGGGCCGTGGTCGAGGTCGTAGAGATAATGACCTGATTGGACAAACGGTTCGCATTTCACAAGGACCATATAAAGGTATGCTATCAAACTAAGAATTTTCTTAGTTAACACCATGTGGTGAATAATCAGTGCAATGTTAACAAAAAATTGCAACAAAACACCTAACCAACAACAAAAGCATAAATTGCTGAAGAAACTCAGGGTGAAGCTGTTCTGATGAAGAGTCACTGTTTTCAAAACATTAATTCTGCTTTCTTCCAACAGATGCTGCAGATCTGCTGAGTTTCTCCAGAAATTTATGCCTCTGTTTCAGATTTCCAGCATTCGCAGATCTTTGTTTAATTTCAGCATCTCATTTCTAGATGTTCCTGACGTACACTGCTATGATTATTGTCTCTTCTTTTCCAGTTGTTTATTTGCTCTTCTTTAGTTTCAAACATTTGGAAATCCATGTTTGTGAGTTTCAGAAATTCTCCAAATGACTGACTAATTAAAATCCTGAGAATTTTAGGTCATCGTTATATCAGTGGAATCATGGAAAGGCAGTGTGACTCCCATTTAATCCCTCAGCTGCTACCAAACCTTAATGAGCCAAACTGACATCCCACTAGCTGAAACTGGAAATCTTTAGTCAGCCCCTTCCATCCTCTGACTTAATCGAGAGGTTTTATTGCTGCTGAGAGACTGCCAAGAGGTTTGTCTTCAACTAAGTAGCTACTGTGAGGTGTCGCTACAGGGAAGACTCCCTGCATAGGTGAAAGTTACACTTCCATAAACAGCACATTTGAACATTGCAAAGTACAACAAATAGGATGAATGTTTGTTCACTGTCTGGAATTGGGTGTTACAGCAGACCCTATTCAGTTCAGTATTGTAATACTTAGTGTAATTAATTGTGTCCACAGGTTACATAGGTGTGGTAAAGGATGCGACAGAATCTACAGCTCGCGTAGAGCTTCATTCCACCTGCCAGACCATTTCTGTAGATCGCCAGCGCCTCACTACAGTGTAAGTCTAGAGCTCTGAGGTTGATTTCAATGAATTGTATACTTTACTGGAGCAGTAACAACAGCTTGTGTTTGCATAGCTCATTTAACCTAATAAAATGTCCAATGTTGTTTCACGGGAGCATTTTAAAACAAAATATGGCACCATGCCAGATAAGATATTAAGCCAGGTGACTAAACATTCAATCTAAAAAACCGGTTTATGGAGTTTGAGAGGAGGAAAGGCAGGCTATGAGGGAGAGTTTTAGGGAGGCTATTCCAGATCTAGGAACTAGGCAACGGAAAGTGCGCTCATCAAAACTGACACTCTTGATCACCTGCAGAGACATTTTATTCGGCTAATTGATCCTCCACTCACACCATTTGTATATTTCGATCTCTCGGATTATAATGTCTGTGCCTGGATGCTGTCTTCACTTCGCTGCCGAAGGAGCAGCGCTTTGTGATTTCAAATAAACCTGTTAGACTGAACCTGCTATTGTGTGACTTTTGACCATATCTACCCCAGTCCAATACTGGTGCCTCCACATCAAAACTGAAGTGATTAAATTGGGTATCTTCAAAGATAAAAATTGGAATTCAGATATATTAGAGTTTTGTGGCTTATACAGATTAGAAATAGGGAGAGGCAACACCGTGGAGGGACTTTAAACGAGCGTGGGAATTTTAAGACCTAGATTTTGCTCAACCAGAAATCAGTGGAGCACGACAATGGATCATGCTGCAAGTAAAGTCAGCGGAGAATTTGATCACCTCAGGTTGGTGGAGGACAGAATGTGGGGAGGTGAGCAGTGAATGCTTGTGGATACTCAGGTCCAGAAGTGTTAAAGACATAAAAAAAGTTTCTGCAGCATATAATCTAAGACATGGGCAAAGGAAGGTGATGTATGTGGAAATTGAGAGTCTTTTGTGCTGACTTTTTTTTGTGACTGGAAGTTCAAGTTGGGGTCAATTGAGACAGGAGGATGGAGTTGGTAGCTGGGGAGCAGAGTTTAGAGTGGGAGGAAAAACAATTACTTTGATCTTCCTGTCATTTACTTGTACTTATATTATCCCCTTTACTATACTCTGATGTGAATAAACCAATAGCACAGTTGAAAGAAGCTGGACTGTGGTTTTAAAAAGTGATATATTCTCTGCTTAAGGCCTGCCTCTGATGTCCTAATGTAGGAAAATAGTTAACTAAGTTGCAATTTGAGTCTTGCAACTGAATAGCAACTGCTTAAGATGATGGCTGGATAGGTGCCTGGCACCTGCAAATCTGAATCCAAAGCAAGATTTCAGGTGAGTGGTGGAGGAGGAAAGAAGTGTGACTGATTCTGACAATCCATAAAATGTTTGTAATGAATTGATGACCAAGAATTATTATCATGGGAAAAGGTCACAAATTAATATACAGAAATCCTCATTTACTTTCAGTGTAGCCTTAGTGGGAGTGTTTGCAGTATCATGGTTTCTCTGTAGTTTTCTTCAAGCCTCCTTCAGTCTACCTGTCAGTGTTATCCACGCATTGAGTTTGTCTTTCTTCATTTCTATTTCTGCCCTACACTGCATACTTTTCTTCAGTTGTTCCCAGTTCAACCTATCGGGTCTTCATTTGCGATGCCCTACGCGTCTATCTTTCTACTTGTTGCTATATTTAGCAACCCTTTTGATTCGTGAAATTTTACTCTTGACCCTAATCTGTTTGCTTGTCTTTATGTCCGCTCATTACTGTACCCCATTGTGAGCTAAATAGTTCCTCATGGTGAATTTTGTTTGTAGTGGAAAATACAAAATACTTTCATGTTTGAATTTCAGGGACTCAAAGAAGAAGGGTGGCTTGACATCTGCTTACAGTCGTACCCCAATGTACGGTTCCCAAACCCCAATGTACGGATCAGGATCTCGGACACCCATGTATGGCTCCCAGACACCTTTACATGATGGTAAGATTGCTTGACCATACACTGCCCAAGGGTATGGTGGAAGTGGAGGCATTCATTTGAAAGGGAAACTAGATGGAAACTTGAAAGGAAGCAAACTTGCTGGGATACAGGAATGGAAAAGCTGAACTGAACCGAGCAGACTGTTCATTGGGAGCTGCCATCAAAGTTGATTGGACTAATGGCTCTCATGACTTTATTTTATTTAATTCTCACTTATACACTGGTCATTTTAGTAAAATTCATGGATTCCAATGGATTCCTTAGTCAAGAGTTAGAGTCCCTGCTCCTTTTCAATCTGGCAATGTTGTAATTGTCCCAATAAGCAAGAAATGAAAAACTTTTACAACGTGTCTGTTCTTAGAAATACAGTTTCCATCCATAAAGTGCTTTTATTCCCCGACGAGTCAGACTGACCACAAGTCCATTCACCTAAGTTAAAATCTGTCAGAGAAAAACATTCCTGTCCACAGATTTCAAAGTCGTAATTGGCTTCAGGATGGAAATTGAGTTGCCAAACATCTTTTTTTGTACTTGAAGCTGTGAAGTTTTTGGGAGACTGAAACACATTGTCCAGCTGGTGGCTAAGGAATGTTTGTGGTTAGAATGAAGAAATTGAATGTGTGCAGTGTCATATTAGATATTACAGGATCCTTTAGAGTTAGAATCATTGCAAATAAATCGTCACAGAAATTTAACCAGAAACAGTCAAATATTGAGTCTGTTTTTAATTCCACTCTGCAGCTGAATTGGGAGTGAAGATCAATGTTTCAGACTTATCTCTTTGCTTTTAGGAAGTCGAACTCCACATTACGGCTCGCAAACTCCAGTTCATGATGGGAGCAGGACTCCAGGACAAAGCGGAGCTTGGGATCCAAATAATCCCAACACACCTTCCAGGTGAGTATCAATGGAACCAAAGCTATTCAATTTGACTTGCAGCAAATATTAATATTTAAACAATACACCAATTTACTTTGTTTACAGAATGTCTTGTGCATTTGTTACAAGCCTTATTTTCTTTTCTTTAATTGCACAGGAATGATGATGAATATGATTTCCCTTACGATGATGAACCCACCCCATCTCCACAGGCATATGGTGGAACACCCAACCCACAAACTCCAGGCTACACGGATGTGCCGTCTCCGCAGGTTAACCCACAATATAATCCTCAAACACCTGGAACACCAGCAATGTGAGTAATTCTAAAGTTCACTGTTGGATAGTTATAGATTCATTCTCTGAGCTCAATATATTTTTTTCTGTTGAAGTACATAGGTGCTGCTAAGAGGGCACATGACTGGAATTTGTCCAAAGTTTAGTCGGTTTTGCTCTAACGCGTAGTTGCCTACTCAACAATGTGTTATAGAAAATCGCACTATCGAAATAACAGGGCCTATGGGAAAAATGGGGTTGGGACAGACCACTAAAAAATATCACTCAAAATTACTCCAAAGCCTAACATAGGATAGCACAGTTTGAATAAATGTTTAATTCATATCTAATAGTGAAATAAAAGTAAACTAAACACCTTACCTTGAAAAATGTCATGACTCAGTGGGGAAGGTTTTGAGTTTGCTGCTCGGCATTAACATTGTGTATATTTGGGACAAAGCTCGTGAAACGATCATGTGTTTTCAACACGTACTGCTCTGCGCGCAGATGGAATCGCTTTATAGCCAACACACATTCAGGTTTGAGAAATAGTGTTCCCCTATTCGTCAGTTGTGTTATACCCAATTTGCATTGCTAGAACACGCATTATAGCAGAACCAACTGCAGGGACAGACAATAATTTTATAGTGAATGGTGTGCGGAGAGAGGCCATTCAGTCCAATCAGTTTTTGGCAGCATTATTATTCACACAAACCTCTTCATGCTCAATTGCATCTCGACTTCACATTATGACTTCTTAACTAAATCGCTCATGAATACATAAAAAGTGTGGAATTAAGGCCTAATGTGAAACCAGAGTAAAGCGAACAGTTTTCACTCTCATCAGAGCCTACAGAGTCATGATGGCACAGAAGGAGGTTGCTCAGTGCATCAAGTCTGTGTTTTGTCTTTTTAGAGCAATTAATTAGTTCCATTCCTCTGCACGTTTCTGTAGCCACGCAACTTTATTTCCCTCAAATGTTTTCTAACTTCTTTTTCAAATCATTCATCGTCTCTGCTTCCACTATTCGGGTAGATACTGTGTTCCAGTCATCACCATTGATTAATTAAAATAATTCTTCATGACCCCTGCCTCTCTTGCTCAGTCTTAAAATCTATGTCTCCAATCCTTTTACCATCAGCTAATGACAACAACTTGCCTTATTTTAAACTTGTCATGATATATTAAAAATGTAACCTCATTTTTAAGAAAGCAGGAAACTTCAGGCGAGTTAGATTGGTAGATTGGGTAGATAAAGGGGAGCCAGTATATTTCCAAAAAACATTTTATAAAGTGCCGCATAAATGATTACTGCATTAAGAACAGAGCTCAGGGTACGAGATGATATATTAACATGAATGAAGGATTGGTTAACTACCAAGAAACACAGTTGAAATAATAGGATTACTTTCAGGTTGACAAGCTAACTGGTGGAGTGCCTCAGGGATCAGGGCTGTGTCCTTAACTATTTACGGTCTATGGTGATAACTTGGATAAGGGAACTGACTGTATTGCATCCAAGTATTCTAATTATACCAAGAAAGGTAGGCAAGCAAATTGTGAGGAGAATACAAAGAGTCTGCAAAAGGATATAGATGAGTTAAATGATTGAGCAAAAAATCAATAGATGTAGTTTTATGTAGGATAACGTAACATTGTCCATTTTGGCAGAAGGGATAAGGAAGCAGATTATTACTTAAATGGTGAGGCACAGCAGAGTTCTGAAGTACAGAAGGGTCTGGATGTCCATGAATCTCCAAATTTTAGCATGTAGGTACATCAGATAATTAAGAGGGATCTGCACCTTTATTGTGGGGATGTGGAATATGAAAACAGAAGACTTCTTGTAACTCTACAAGATGTTAGTGGGACTGAAGAAGTGTGAACTATTTTGGCTTCCTTGCTGGAGGAGGGTTTGACTTACATTGGTAGTAGTTCAGGGAAGATTCACAAAGCTGCTTTCTGGGATGAAGGGCTGATTTGTGGGAAAAGCTTGGCAATAGTTTTTCTTTGGAGTTGAAAAGAATGAGTTGCGATCCCTTAATGGAATGTAAAACTTCCTGAGGCGGCTTGATGGTTTAGATGCTGACAGAATGTTTCATTTGTGTGGAATCTAGAACTATTGGGCACAGCTTAAAAATGAGGGAACTTGTGTAGGGTGAAGATAAGAGAAATTTCTTCTCTCAGAAGGTCTTTAGATTTCTCTTTCACTTTGAGCAGTGGAGATTGGATCAGCTACTTTGTTGACGAAAGAGTTCTAGGGAGCAAATGGGAAAGTACAGTTGAGACCACAACCAAGATTAGCCATGATCTTATTGATTAGTACAGTAAGCTTGAAGTGTCAGATGGCTGCCTCCTATTTCTTATCTTTCTCCCAAATCTCTCCTGATTTCCTTTAATACATGGGGAATGATCCCAGTTTCACCAACCTAATTTTGTCGCTGTAAACACCTCATCCATGAAACCATTCGAACAGGTCTCCTCAGGGACCCTCTGATCCTTCCTAAAGAGGATTGCTATTTGCTGTGGTTTTAGCTGCCTTTCTACAAATTGTTACTCTTCAAAAAGGTGGATCAGGTATGACTAGTTCAGTTCCCTCATCATTTAACCTTTCGAGTTTGTCTTTCAGGTACAGCACAGATCAATTTTCTCCATATGCGGCTCCGTCTCCTCAAGGATCTTACCAGCCCAGCCCCAGTCCACAAAGCTATCACCAGGTCGCACCAAGCCCTGTGGGCTACCAAAATACTCATTCACCTGCCAGCTATCATCCAACACCATCACCAATGGCGTACCAGGTAGGTGTAAGACTGAACCTGTGTGAATTTACTTTTACAAAGACAACAACAACTTGGCTGTTCTGGTTAGTTTATCTAAACTGGAATACAGTTAATACTGTAACCGAAACAAACATAAGTACAGAAAAACTCCGCAGGTCTGACAGCATCTGCGGAGAATGAAACAGGCTTAACGTTTTGAGTCTAAGAAGACTTCTTCAGAACTGCAAGGGTTTGCAAGGTGTTGGCTTTTGTATTTTTGACAGAGGTGGAATATAAAATGATGAAAGTGAATTGATTACTTTTCCAGTACATGAACAATGCTGTTTTAACTTCAATTGCCTCGCTGTCCTACTCACAGATATTTTCCATTGCAGGCAAGCCCAAGCCCAAGCCCCGTTGGTTATAGTCCAATGACTCCCGGGGCCCCATCGCCTGGTGCATACAACCCTCATACACCAGGTTCCAGTATTGATCAGGGGTCCAATGACTGGGTGACGACTGACATCATGGTTAAAGTGCGGGACACCTATTTGGATGCACAGATCATAGGGCAGACTGGAGTAATTCGCAGCGTGTCGGTATGTAACATTACAGCTGTACTGAATATTGGTATTGGAATTTGAGACAAGATTTAAGCAGACTTTTAACACAAGGCAATCCAAAGAGAAAGTTTAGAGTCTGAAACATTCAGTCACTAGTTTGGCTTCTAAAGTGAGCAAAGAATCACAAACCAAAAAACAACAATAGTAAAAAAACTGTTGTGTCAAAATTGCCAGTAACCCCAGCAAAATATTGTAGTCAGTTGGAAGAAAGTAGTTAATGGAGCAATCACTCCAAGATCATTCCGGAAATAGAGTGGGACAACGCACAAATATAAAAGAACTCTTTGCCTGGTGAAACTGGGACTGAATTTTCTTTCTCGCAGGTGAGTTATAAAGTCAAATGCCATTCATGCTCACACTGTACCATGGTTCGTAATTCTTTGATTGGGGTCACAGGCAAAGCCAGCAATTGCCTGTCTCTAATTGACTGATAAGGTTGTGGTCAGTCAGCTTCTTGAACTGCTGCAGTCTGTCTCATTTGACATGACTGAATAGCTTGCTACCCACTTCAGAGGGCAGTTAAAATTCAACCATGTAGCTGTGGATTTGGAGTCTGTCACACAGGCAAGACCAGATAGGAATGGCTGATTCTTTTCTCAAGAAGCATTAGTGATCCACAATGGATTTGCATGGCAGTTGATGTTAGTTTCGTGGTTAGTATCACTGAGATTAGCTTTATATTCCAGATTTGATCAATTAAGTTTAAATTCCACCAGCTGCTGTGATGAGATTTGAACCTATTTCCCCAGAGCAATTGTTAGAGACTCCAGATTACTAATGGTATTGACAACCCAACCATTTCCCTAAATATGGGATATTCACTGCAGGCTCCTGCTTACTGGTGGAAGTAGTGTAGTTTTGAACTTTCAGAACTAAATACATATCAAAAGATATTGAATTGTAGAATTGTGCCTACTATTTGCATTATTTGTTCAGCTGTGCCATTGGGTGAAATTGAGTGATATTCTGAAATTTGCTGCAGCTTTAGTTGAATCAAATATTGACTGAGTGAAAGAACTATCTTTTAGGTTCAATTATTGCACTGACCATTGGTGTGAGCAAATTTATAGAGAAAATATTAATGCCTCTATCGTTCAGGAAAGGAATGTAAACTGCAGAATTGTGCAGTTTTGAAGAAATGTTAAACCTTTCTCCCCCCACAGGGTGGCCTTTGCTCCGTGTATCTGTCTGACACTGACAAAGTAGTCAGCATCTCAAGTGAACATCTTGAACCTGTCACCCCTATGAAAAGTGATAAGGTAAGAGCCAACTAGCTGCAACCACCCACAACTGAATTGCAGCAGAAACTCCTTTTGATCTTCTTAAATATATAAAATTGTTATAATCGCTGTTACCCTATTCCTCCTGAAGTTCAACAACCACATTCTAATCGGTACAAAAAGTCTTCAAAAATACCAGTAAGAGTGTGCTTTGATTCAAAAGTTTTCAATAATTAGAAAGGCAATGAATTGACAATGTGTTAATATCCTTTTTATTAATATGTTTGTGGATTTTTGTTTTCAAAAGAGCCCTAATGAATGTGCGACAGGATGATGATGTGGGTTTAGATGCAAAACTTTCATTAACGGTATTTGGGTCATGCAGCACTAAAACAGATCCTTTGGTCCAACTTGTCCATGCTGACCAATTTTCTGAGCTGCTTGTGTTTGGCCTATATCCCTCTAAACCTTTCCTATTCACTTAACAGTCCAAATGTCTTTTAAATGTTGCAACTGTATCTGCATCTATCACTTAGTATGGCAGTTCATCCCACACACGAACCACTGTCTATGTGAAAAAGATGCCCTTCAGGCTCCTTTTTAAATCTTTCTCCTCTCACCTTAAAAATATAACCCTAGTTTTGAACTCACCCACTGTAGGGAAAGGGCCTTTTCTATTCACCTTATCTGTGCCTCCTATGATTTTATAAACCTCTACAAAGTCACTCCTCAACCTCCTACACTCCAATGAGAAAATTCGCAGCCTGTCTAGCCTTTCCTTATAACTCAAACTTTCCAGTCCCAGCAACATCCTAGTAAATCTTTTCTGAACTTTCTCCAATTTAATAATATCCTTTCTATAACAGAGAAACCAGAACTGTATACAGTAATCCAAAAGAGGCCTCACCAATGTCCTGTATGACGTCAACGTGACATCCTAACTCCTATACTCAATGGACCGTATTGCAACTTTCAAAGAACTGTGCAAATGAAATCCCAGGTCTGTCTGTTTGACAACAGTACCCAGGGCCCTGCCATTAACAGTATAAGTCCTGCCTGTGTTCACTTCACCAAAACGTGCATTACTTTGCTCAACCTAAGCTCAGATCAACGGGGATGAAAGCATCCTCTTTCATCATGCTGTAAGAATTGGATGTGAAATAGTTTCTTCTGTCTCAATCATGTGGATACAATTTGTCAGTTGAGAGCTGGCCTTAATTACATTTTAATTGTTAAAACTTCTGAAGATAATTGAATGGGAAGTCAGAATAGGTTTTTCGAGTTCATTGTTGCAGAAGAGCTTGTTTACTGTGCATCAAACTAAACTTAGAAGTGTTTGAAATTGCAAACCATCTCACCGCTCATCATTAATACCACTTGAACTCCAAGAAATGCATAAAAATATAATTCATGCAAATAAATGTTGATAGGGATAACTTTTGGACCAACATTTTGTGAGTAAAATTATGTATTTTGGCAAGTACAATACAATACACCACAGGAACAGGCCCGTTGGCCCACTAAGCCTGTGCCAAATCCCAGTTCTTACTTAGCCTGCTACTTATTGCCTGTACACAGTTTCTGTACCTCAGTTTGCCTCCCGTTCATGTGTCTATCAAGATATGCCTTAAACATTGCCATCATGCCTGCTTCCTCCTCCACCACCATTGGCAATGTGTTCCAGGCACCCACCAGCCGCTGTGTGAAAAATGTTCCCTGTACTTCTACCCTAAACTTTCCCCCTCTCACCTTGAACCTGCCCCCTCTTATAGTTGACTTTTCCACCCTGGGAAAGACAACCTCCGACTATCCACCGTACATATGCCTCCCATAGTTTTGTGGACCCTCTGCCAGGTTGTCCCTCAGCGTTCATTCTTGCAGTGAAAATAATCTGAGTTCTTCCAACCTTTCCTCATAACTAAAACCCTCAAGGCGAGGTGGCATCCTGGTAAACCTTCTCTTCACTCTTTCCAAAACATCCACGTCCCCCTGGTATTGTGGCAGCCAGAACTGCATGCAATATTCCAAACGTGGCCTAACTAAAGTTTTGTCCAGCTGTAACGTAACTTGCCAACTTTTATATTTGATACTTAGGCTGAAAAAGGCTAGCGTGCTGTATCAGAGATAGAAAGAACTGCCGATGCTGGAGTCAGAGATAACACAGTGTGGAGCTGGAGGAACACAGCAGGCCAGGCAGCAACAGAGAAGCAGCAAAGCTGACTCTTTGGATCGGGAACCTTCAGAAATTTCAGAAACCCCAATATAGCCCCTTCCCTTGTTGGACAATTCATATATGGTATGGTTTCAATCAAAACCCTCCTGGACATGCCTTACAAATTACTTCCCATCCAAACCCCCAGCCCTAAGGGAGTCCCAGTCAGTAATTGGGGAGGTTAAAATCAACTACCACAACAAACCTGTTATTTTCACATCTTTCCAGAATCTGACTACATACCTCTTCTATCTCCAGCTAGCAGCTAGGAAGCTTGAAGTACAAACTAGTATTGTGATTTCACCCTTCCTATTCCTGACCTCTCCACATAATCTCTTGCTGGAAGATTCCTGCAGGGCGTCCTCAGTCTAAGTAGCTGTGATATGCTCCCTGACCACTCCCCCACCTCTTTTGCTTCCTCCTCTGTCTTGTCTAAAACATCGATATACCGGAACATTATGCTGACAATCAGTGTCCCTCTTTCAATTATGTTTCTGTGATAGAAGCAACATCATAATTACATGTATTAATCAAGGCTCTAAGTTCATTTGCCTTATCTGTTATACTGCTTGCATTGAAGCATATACAGTCCAAGCTTCCAGTTCCACTGAGCCTGATAACTACTTCCTTATTGCTATTCCCTTTACCTACATTTGCCTTAGTCTCAAGGTCTTCCTCAGTGTCTATATTTGCTAACCTACTGTCCCTGTTCCCAACCCCTACCACACTAGTTTAAACCCTCCTGAGTGGCACTATCAACCTCCCTGCCAGGATATTGATATCCTTTCGGTTTAGGACCTCCTTGTACAGCTCCCACCTTCCCTGGAAGACATCGAATCATCCACATACCTGAAGCTCTTCCCCCTATGCCAGCTCTTTAGCCACATGTTCAGTTTTACTCTGTCTCTGTTCCTACCCTCAGCGTGTGGCATGGGAGTAATCCTGACATTACCACCTCAGCAGCCCTGCTTTTTAGTTTACTGCTTAACACCCCGAATTGTTGTTGCATGACCTTGTCATTCTTCCTACCGATATCATTTCTGCCAATATGGACAATGAATTTTAAGATAATAAAATGTGAGGCTGGATGAACACAGCAGGCCAAGCAGCATCTCAGGAGCACAAAAGCTGACGTTTCGGGCCTAGACCCTTCATCAGAGAGGGGGATGAAGAGATCTCTGATGAAGGGTCTAGGCCCGAAACGTCAGCTTTTGTGCTCCTGAGATGCTGCTTCGCCTGCTGTGCTCATCCAGCCTCACATTTTATTATCTTGGAATCTCCAGCATCTGCAGTTCCCATTATCTCTGGACAATGAATTTTGTTTGGTTACCCTCCCACTTCAGGATACTCTGTACCTGCCCAGAGACATCCACGACACTCGCATCAGGGAGGCAATGTACCATCCTGAAGACTGTCTCATGGCCACAGAATCACCTAACTGTTTCCCTGACTATTGAGCCTCCAGTTACTATTGCTGTGTGGTGCTTTGTCTCACTTCTGTGCAGCAGGGTCAGCCAATGTGTCACTGCTATGGTTGCTGTGGTTGTCACCTGCAGGGTCATCCCCCTCATCCATATTGAAACGGAATACTTGTTTGATAGGGGGACAGCTGCAGGGTCTTCAGCACTGTTAGTCTGTCTTGTCTATTGATACAAAAACTGTTTGATTCCATGATTCCATTTCACTAACGTAAATATATTAATTTGAGAATAATTTATATCTAAACCTGCTGTGAACCTTTGTTGACTTCGGAGTGCACAGACAGTTTGGGCTTTGTTGGCTAGGCTCGCGTTTATTGTTGTAACTAATTGCCCAGAAGACTGTTAAGTCATCCACATTGGAGTCACATGTAGACCCGACCAAGTAAGGATGATAAATTTCCTTCCATAAAGAACATTCGTGAATCAGATGGGATTTTACAACAATTGACAGTGGTTACACTGTCAACATTGAGCAAATTTCTTAATAATAGATTATTTTTAATTGAATTCAAATTTCACCATCTGTCATGTTGCAATTTTAACCCATGTCCCAGAACATTAGCCTAAGTTTCTGAATTATTGGTCTGGTTATTTTACCACTACACCATTTCCTCCCCACAAAAATCTTGCCTTGTATCCCACTAAGATTCACAAAACTTTTTATGAATATCTTTTATTGTATTAAACTTGTACTTCCAGCAACGACTTAGAAAGAAAGAACTTACATTCAAAGAACCCATTTTACATTTGTAGAATTGGGCTATTATCCTGGAACGTGAATTTCCATGTTCTGTATTTTCGAAGACCATTGTTCCAAACATTATAAGCCTCACAACAAAAATTTGAGAGAAGAATATCATAGAACAGTGTATGTTCTTGTCTGGATTCTGTGGTAGTTTAAAATCTTAATGCAATCTTATTAGGAATACACTAAAGTTGTCAAATCAACATGTCAAGTTGTGGGGACCTGCTATCCATTTTGATGCCCTTACAGCTGCTGGTTATGATAGACGCTGTGGCTTGGATCTTGGAGCTGTGAAGCTTTGTACTTTGCACTAATTGAAAAGGCAGGGTTACCTATCTCTTTAGGGTTACCAGCAAACCTCAGATACTTCAAATGTGTATGTCATTGTTTTACCTGTAGGTGAAGGTGATTCTAGGTGAAGATCGGGAAGCCACAGGTATGCTGCTCAGTATTGACGGTGAGGATGGAATTGTTCGAATGGAACTGGATGACCAGCTGAAGATTCTCAACCTGAGGTTTCTTGGGATCCTCAGTGAAGAAGGGGCATTGAGTGCAACACCCTCTGGCAAAGATGTATATAGTCGAAAGTAAAATTCTTTTCTGTGAAGTTTTTGTTCATACTTTTAGGTTTCCCTCTTGTGTTCTTGCTTTGATAATGTCTTGCTTATTGTGGCCAGGTATTAGCAGTGGTTCGTTCAAAAGATCAAAAACAGCAGCAAACAACTGTTTGAGCAAAAGAATGAATGTGGATTAATTTGACAACAAAAAGCAAAGGAGGTTATTTTTTCCTACTGAAAGTTGTTTGATGCAAGAAATGGGTTATAGATGCATTTTTTTTAAATTAAACACAACATGGAGAATGATTTGTGTGTGAACAGGTAACTGAGTTTGTAAATGTGAGGCTTGGAGGCAGTGAATACTTTTGTAGCAATTGAATAGCACACCTATGGGATGATACTGAAGGCTATTTTTATACAAAAAGATGTTTGTACAGATGTGACAAGTCACATGAAAGAATAGACTGCTTTGACAAAAATTACTAACTATTTTTTTAAAAAAAGCAGTTTGTAAATTTATATTATTGGAATCTTTTTACTTTGGCATTTATTTTGAAAGGTTTTGAAGGATCCTTTGAAATTAACTTAGTTGTTCCATTTTCACATTTCAAAGGCAAATCTCTAAGGGTTTCAGACTGCATAATAGTTGTTCCCTGTGCTTGATCTCTGGATGTGATGTTTATTCTTCCAGCTCCCCTCTGATTGCATTAAGTTGCAGTCAAGTTGACCCGTTTAAAATGTCATACCATGACTGGCCAGAAATATGTTTAAGGGCAATGGAGCTCTGAATAATCAGAATTAGACGTATTAAACTAAGTTGAAACTGAGAATGTACATCAGTTAGATTTGAATGCCCTACTTCTCAGCATTTGGGTGCGTTAAAGGTAAGGCACCTGGAAATTATTGCCTGTTGAAATCTGTTGTTTCTTTTGCTTCTCTCCAGCTATGCTGGAGACTTGCAGTGAGAGCGATCTGAAACCATCGGCTGCCTCCACCACACGTTGTGCACTGGGCATTCTCTTCCCCACAAGTATTTAGAATGTAGTAGTGGCATTATTTTCAAGATTGCTTGTTTCTAAGTCCAGAGCAGAATTTGCAGGTGTCATAAGTTGCACTCTGGTGCCTATTTTCACTCACCTGATGGAAATGTTCTTCCCCGCAAGCTGTCTGCCGTTTCTCTCTCCCTGAATGGTGGGCAACAAGCGTGTGAGCCGCGTGATTGCTCTCAGTCCACATTCTCCTTCACCCCAGAGGCTGAGGAACCGATCTGGGTCTTCTGCTTTGTCAGCCACTTCAGCACTTACGCTGACCTTGCCTGTGTCAGTTGTCCCTTTTTCTCCCATACCTTGAGGTCCATTGCTTATGGAATCCTGCTGAAGTTTCAACAGAACAATGAGAGTTATTCTAATTTTTCATCATTGCGATGTTGGATTACCAGACTGTGTGTATACCTTATCATTTGATGCTGCCTAGAATGCAGGAGAAATGTACATGGCCGAAATATGTGATTTAATGCATTGCTTAACCAATACCATTCAGTGTTTAATTAAAAATTAAGGTGCAAAGCCGCAACAAAGAATGGAGTGGGATGATTTGGTTATATCTCGGAGGCAATGAGAACCGTTGGAATCTTGGAGAGGGAGGATATCACTGGGCAACTTGGACTCCTCCAAAGCTGCACAAAGATTCTCGGACACACAATGTATACTATGCAGGAGTCTTGTACTCTGATTGGAAGAGGTGTGAATAGAATTTTAATTTTTGTACACAGAGACTATGTCATAAAGTTTCTGAATTCACCAAAAAAAAATCTGGCTGACTACTTTCATTAAAATACTGAACCTACTTGAGATTTCTTCATCTACAGTGTTCATAATATTTCTGGAGCAATGATTTATAAAAACAAGTTTGTTCACTATATTGTCAATTGGGAAAACGTCCACTGTAAATTGCCTGGCTCAAACTCCATGTCAGTCAAACATTCAGCATCATAAGATCAAGATACAAAATAATTGTCCCAAGTATCAGAGGACTGCTGACATTGTTTAAACTTAATAATATTGCCCAAATTTTCAATAAGAATAAGATTAATAAAGTAAGAGGTTGAGTGTAGCTGAATTAAAGACATTTTGTCTTACATTCATCAAGACAAATATCAAAGTACCAAAAGAGAAACCAACATTCATTTTGTATAGAGGGAAGTGCTGATTGTTTGGCCAGTGGATTGTGACTAATATACGTATCCTCCAGTATATGCAAGCGTGCAGTACTGCAAAACTTCCGGACAATCCTAAGCTGGTTATAAGGTTAATGGTTTGCACACTTGAAAGTATATAGCAAGTGTTTTCTATTTGTTGAATCACTTCTAATGTTGGACACTGTGCTGTGAGTGTGCAAGCGCAAACTGAGTTTGTGAATTATGCCAACAACCAATTTACAATGTCACTCTGGCTCACAGTATGGTGCATTTAAATGTATTAGCATTATTACATGCATTATTATACAGGGTCCTATTTGCCGTGGAAAAAACATCATCATGTACTTGATTCAACTCAACAAAACAGGTGACAGTCTTTCTCTGATTTATTACGGCAAAACTTTGTCGACCTGCCTTGTTTAAAATTTAAACAAAGCTTGGCAGGTCACAGTCAGTCAGTAAGTCATTAAACGGTACATTTGCCATGGTGACGTCTCTACCAATCAGCACTTTTGTTTTCCCTTTACTCTGGTATGTTTTGTAAATTGTCCAGATGTCTGCAAGATCATAGGTTTCAATAAAATGTCTTTTTTTTTTCAACGATCCTCAAGTTCTGTCCTTTGCAACAAAGATCTTAAACATGGGGCAGAGGTTTCCCATCTTAGGTCGGTATGTTAATTTTAAGTGCACTTGTGAAATTGGACCAGCTGCAAATGCTCAGTCCTGTTTGATGCATCAAAAAAAGAATGTTTAGAATTTTGTTATTTTACAATGGCCACTGCTAAGATCTGCTTCCACTGTCTAGTTTGCTGAATGTCTCCTTCTGATGTAAAGTGTATTTCTGTGGTTTGGAAATATCACTGTATGGCCAATATTTGAGCTTATAAACCTATTTTTGTTTTGAATGGAGTCAATAAAAAGACTTGCAGATCTTGAAAAAAAAGTGTTGTACTTGCATGCACAGGACTGCTGTTTAAGATTTCTCAAGCTTCCTTTGCAAAACTATTCATTCTCATTCAGATATTATTCTCCATGCTGGTAGCCTCTTCTACATTTTGATCATTCATATTCCACATCAGTGATTTATCATCCAATTCTATAACAGGTCATTCATTAGATTGTGCACACTGAGGGGTGTTTACTGTGTTCTTATGATGATTGAAGTATGAGTAGGTGAAGCCTACTCCACAATTCAGTAAGGTCATGTCTAAATGTCTCCTTGATCCTACAACTCAATTCTGACATCCTTGATTCCTTTGGTGCTTCAGAATCTCAATGTTAGCCATGTTTTTATTCTAATACTGAGCTCTCACTGAGGAAGGCTTGAGGCTTTCCTAGGTTCACAAATGTCTAGTAAGCTTCTCATCCCAGACTGAAATGACTGACACCTTTATCCTAAGACTGGTACTACATCACTGACTGATGTTAATGTAGATGTGGTTTCCAGGAGGGAGTCAATGAAAAGTAATCAGAAACCCAAAATCCAAGATCTACCACCTTCTTTGGCCATTGAATGTTGATGAAATTACAGTTGAAATCAATTCCACACCCACTGGGAATTAAATTTGGACCTAGCTGGTTTGTGGCTCTAAATTTTGGTGAATAAGTGATGCCTTTATCCAATTATTCCTTTGGGAGGCTAGTGGAAGAATCACAACACAGTCCGGATGTGCACACCAGATTTGTGTCCCACCTGGTTAACAAGATTGACTTTCAGATTACTTTCTTATTACTGATTTTCCAAAGAAAAAGTGAATTATGGGTCATGCCAAGCCCTCTAAAAGCCTGCAAAACCTTTAGGTAGAGTTAGAATAATCTACTTAAGAGCCGTCTTGGAATGAGTGATGTCGGGTCATGGTGCAGAAACATGGCAAGATACTGTGCTGTGGGTACAGAATTGCTTCCCAATTCCACTGCATTCTATTTTGTGAGGAGGTGCTAAGAGGAACCAGGCATGTGTACCTTCTTGATTCCAGGTGCTTTGTGATCTGGGAGACCAGACAAGATGTAAAACCAAAAGGGTTGTGGTTTTGGCTGTTCATTTGGGGAACAGTTTTACTGGTGCTGGCACCACCTTTCTTTTCTGTGGCATGCCAAAAGATATGAAAGTGACAGACAATGGGCCAAAGCATTAGTTTGAGGTTTTACACTGATTCTTAAAGAAGGGGAAAGAGAAATAAATATTTAAATTCCAGAGCATAAGGCCCAGGTACATTGCAATTTAGTTAGCAGAGGAACTGGATTTTGGATTGGAGAATGTTGGGAATGCAATTAAGGTCAAATTTAGAGGAACACAGTTCTTAATGGATTATCAATTTTGACATATAGAGAGAGGTGAGACCATGTCGGGATATGAACAAGTTTAAGACTGAATTAAGACCTTAATAAATAGGAATGAGAGTAGGCAGTTTGGCCCCCTGAGCCTGCGTGGCTATTCAGTAGGATCATGGCTGATCTGAAATTTGTCACGTTCACATCCTTCATGTGATCCTAAACAATTTGTGCTGGATGGATACTCAATTGATGAATGGCATCAGAATCAAGTCTGGCAGTCTTCGCTTCCTGACGTTTGGGTGTGGGCTCAGTGGAAGATGAGAAATTTATTAAGGGAATTCCACAGCCTGGGCAGTAGGCTATGTTAGTGTTAACTGATGATGCACAGAGCATTGGAGCCAGATCTTAAATGGGGATAGTGGCTGGGAATGGCAAAACAGAAAGAAACTAGATTTTTTTAAAAATTGACCCTATGACCTCATTGCATTTATATAGTGCCTTTCACAACTTCAGTACATCTCAATTAATTTCCTTATTGCTAATTTGGCTATAATAGTACAGATATTAATTTGGATGCAACAAAATCCCACTAACTTACTGTTAAATTGTAATGAAAAAAAATCAACTGTTGAAGTACTCAACAGATCTGACAGCATCTGTAGAGACAGAAAGTTAAGGTTTTGAGTCAGATATGACCTCCAGAGTAATGTATGTTGTTGAGGGATAGATATCAGCCACGACATTGGGGATAATGCCAGGATTCTTCAAAATAATGCCATTGAACCTATTATCACCATCTGAGACAGTAAACAAGACCTCTGTTTAATGCTTCATTTGACACATAATGGAACAGGGATAGGCTTCTCAGCCCTTCACTGTTATCTCTCTTGATAACATCTTGGCTGATTTGATTACTTCACATTGCTGTGTCTCCACCCTAACCTTTTGACTCCCTTGTTGGTCAAGAACCGACGCTACCTTAAAAGTATTCAATGACTACTCTTCCCCTGTGGCCTGGAGAAGAGAATTCCAAAGATTCAGCCTAGTTTTTGTTTTTGAAAAATAAACCCCTTATTTTTGAACTGGAAAACCTATTTCTAGTGTCTCCCACAAGGGTTACCATCCTTTTAACATATCGCTTATGAAGACTTCTCATATCATATATGTTTCAATAAGATCGTCTTATTTTCAGAACTCCAGTGGAGATAGGCACAGTCTGTCCAATCTTTCCTCTCAAAAAAACACCTTCATCCTAGGTGTCAATTGAGTGGACCTTTTCTGAATTGCATCCAACATATGTACATCCTTTCTTAAATGAGATCAAAACTCGACATAACGTAAGTATAGCCCCAATAATATTCTATACAACCATAGCAAAACATTTCCACTTCAGTTTTCCGTTTCTCTTGCAATAGATGACTATATTGTGCTTGGCTTGCCTTCACAGAAAGAAGATGTACCTCCAACAGTATTCACTCAGTATTACACTTGCAATACTGCTGATACAGGAGATATGAAATAAAATGTGTGTTGGAGAAGCTCAGCAGATCTGGTAGTATCTGTAGAGAATGAAACAGTTAATGTTTCAAGTCCTTAAAATTAGAGGAAGAGTGAAGTTCTGAAAAAAGTGACACTGGATTGAAAGATTGTATCTGTTTCTCTCTCCAGAGATATTGCTGAGCCTATTGAATTTGCCTAACATTTTCTGCTTTTGTGACACTTGGAGTGTCATCCAGGATTTTGTGTCCAAGTCCCCTGTTTGGGAATTAACTCAATGTCCTTCTGACTGAAGCAAGCACTCAGCAAACTCAACCACTGCATTGTCATTTGATGTCAAGCCTAGTCTGACTTTTAAGACATGACCACATCTAAGCAAATTCTATACAACATGACTAAATACAAAGTTTTGCACTTCAGTGTGAAAAACAGAAAGCAAGAATATTATTTAAATGATCATCTTTTGGGAAGTATGGATGTACAAAGGGATTTGGGTATCTGTGTACATCAGTCAATAAATGGGAGTTCTGAAGAACTGGACTCAACATTAATTCTCTTTCTCTGCACGGATGCTGCTAGACCTGCTCAGTTTCTTTAGCAATTTCTGTTTTTGAGCCAATAAATGTAGATAGGTGCAACAGGTAATTTGGAAAACAAATGGTACATTGTCTTTCATTGCAAGAGAATTTGAGTTCAGAAGCAGGGGTGTCTTAATGTAGCCATACAGGGTCTTGGTGTAACTACAGCAGGAGTATGGCATGTAGTTTTGGTCTCCTTGCCTAAAAATGGATATATTCCCATGGAAGGAGTGCAGTGGAGATTCACTAGGCTGCTACTGGTTATGACAAAACTCTCAATAAGGAAAAATTGGTTCAACTGGACCTGGTAGAGTTTAGAAAGATGAGAGGGGATCTGATTGAATCATGTAAAGTTCCAACAGGACTAGACTTATTTGATGCAGAGAGGATGTTTTCCCTGTCTGGGAAATCTCGAACCAGAAATCACAGCATCAGACTACGAGAGTTGACTATTTAGGTCAGAGATGAGGAACAATTTCTTCATTGAATTTGTGGAATTCACTGTCACTGAAGGCTGTGGAGGCCAAGTCACTGAATACCTCCAAGAAAGATAGAGATAGTAAGAACTGCAGATGCTGGAATCAGAGATGATACCATGTAGACCTGGAGGAACACAGCAGACCAGACAGAGGAAATATAGAGATAATGGGAACTGCAGATGCTGGAGAATCTGCGATAATAAAGTGTGGAGCTGGATGAACACAGCAGGCCAAGCAGCATCTTAGGAGCACAAAAGCTGACGTTTGGGGAAACGTCATCTTTTGTGCTCCTAAGACGCTGCTTGGCCTGCTGTGTTCTTGCAGCTCCACACTTTGTTATCAGAGAAAATATAGATACATTTTTATTTTATAGATACATTCAAAGGCATTGAGGGGTAGGGGCAGAAAGTAAGGCTATGACATTGAGGTTGAGGATCGTTCATGATCATTTTGAATCCAAGGTTCAAAAAAGTTTGTATGTTTCTAGCACTGGACTGCAGTGATTCAAGAGGGCAGCTCAAGGCTAGCTAGGGATGGGAAATATCTGGTTGATGAATATATTTTAAAAATTCAGTCCTTTTGCTATATTCTTTTACATGTTTCTTTATCAAATATTTACCCCAATCCCCTCCAAAACTGTAATGTATTCTGCTTCTCCAACCTCTGCATAATAAGCTCTCATTTGCTCAGTTGAAGATGACCTTGAATTGATGTTCTTCAGTTAAAAATTCTCTGCATTTGTCATCCATGTGAAAGCTCTGGTGTTTATGTTTTGTTCCTTTTTTTGTTAAAGAAATAAGTCTCTGTCAGAGTTATTTTCCTACATTTCTCCATGATTTCGCAGGTATTTTGAATCGGGTTTTAGATTTCCTTCAGGATTCATTTGTCCTCCTTCGCCCACTGTGATGACCTTTGGCATGTTTCGGGGTGGGGGAGGAAAACACGAAAACCAACCGGGCTTGCTGACTGTCAGGTCCTCTCTATCGTGGCTTTGATTGGCTAAGTGACGTCGCCGCGCGTAAGCGCCTCCTTTTCCGTTTGGTCCTGCCCCACGTCAATCAGACAAAATGTGTATTCGGTTGAGAGGGAGTGTGTGAAAGGGGTGGGAGGTCGGCTCAAGATGGCGGCGTCGCTCAGTTGCATGTGTCGCCGCTCAACGCTGGACCTCTGCAGGAAAATCTTACGCTGCCGGCCTGCGACCAGTCGCAAAAGGTCCGCTTTGAAAAGTTGTGAGGTAAAACTCGGCTCTTCGCCGGCGTGTCGGACCCTGTCGACGGAAAGAGGCCGCGGGCCGAGCGGCGCCGGGGCGGGAGGCCTGGCTCATGCGATCCTGCAGGAGAAGCTGCAGCAGCAGGAACGGGCCAAAGAAGAGGCCGGCAGCGGGGAGCCAGGGGCTGGCAGCAGCGATTCCGGCGCCGACCAGGAGCAGAAACAGAAGCAAAATGCAGCCTATGCCAAGAAAATGGTGCTGAGACTGGCGGGACTGCTGGGGGCCGGCAGCGCCTTCGCGGTGGTCTACGTCTTCGGTGAGTGGCAGTAGTTTAGTGTCCACATCTGAAAAATCTCCAGCTGAAACTTCATGTTGCTGCATTGTTATCTCCCATTTACTATGTCACCTGTCATGCTGCAGTTGCAGACTATAGCCATGGGGTGGCACAGTGAAACGGTTTAGCTTAGGGTCTATCTGAATACTTAAGTGATCTTGTCATTAACAGTGTAACGCGTCTTTAGGAGTGTGGATACACTAGCTTATAGAATTACAGGATTGTCTCAGTATAGAAGCTGGCCGTTTAACCGAGTCTGATGAAGGGCCATATGGATTCAAAATGCCAACTTGCTTTCTTTCCATGGATGCTGTCTGTACCAGTTGTCCAAATGAGCATAAGCTAATGCCTGTTGAATCTCTTCTTAACTTAGGGAGGGTGTTGTACCACATCTATCTCTCACTTGTAGCTGATACAGGAACAATTCTTCCCTTACGCCTTGTGTTACAAAGATTTTCAAATAGCTGATCAACCTGTGTGGCTGCTTTATGATACCGGTTCTGTGGCCATTATATCCTAAGGTAGGCCTTGACCTCGAATTTCTGGTCAGAAGTAGTAAGGATGCTATATACTATGCCTTTAGACTCCTAGTGTAATTTTAATAATTACCAGCTTGGGTGGTTAGCTAGATGTGACTATAGTGCTGGCTGAATTGTACATCTGTTAGTTATTTGAATGTTACCTAAAGATCAAGACCTGTTGTTTTAGCTCTTTGCCTTGCTATCATCAGGGAAAATGCAAGAATGTCAGATTTCAAAATTAACAGAACAGTTTACACTACAGGAGGAACAAAAATGCTGATCAGTTGACAAGTTGGTTCTGATTAGCTGAGTCACCAAAGCAATGGGAAACCTTTTGATTCTCCAAGTTCCTGAATAATTCAGAAAAGCCATGAGGCCATGCTTGTGAAAACTAAAACACAGCACTTATCCATTAGATGTGATTCTGGATATGTCAGTAGGGACACTAACAGCCAATGTAAGGCAATCAAACACATGGGTAATGTGGCTCACCTATTTTGCTAAATGTGACAGTCAAAATAATGTCTATAAACAAAATAAACATGTTCAGGCCTTGCACCTTTTTAAGAATTACCCAAGAACCTAGAATTCTTCACCCAGATCTCAAAGGAACTTGGGACCTTTTTCACTAGTACTGTTTCTCATTTTAGTATGCATTGAGAGATTAGCTTTAAAAATGGTGAAACCATTTTATTACTTCAGTTCATAAATGTTGAAACAAAAAATAAGTTGAATAAATGCAATGAACTGGCTAAAAACTATCTCAACTGGCCAGCACAGTGGCTCAGTGGTTAGCACTACAGCCTCACAGTGCCAGGGACCCGGGTTCAATTCCAGCCTCGGGCAACTGTCTGTGTGGAGTTTGTAAATTCTCCCCATGCCTGCGTGCGTTTCCTCCCACAGTTCTAAGATGTGCAGGCTAGGTGGATCGGCCATGCCAAATTGCCCATAGTGTTCAGGGGTGTGTGGGTTATGGGTCTGGGTGGGATGCGCCAACGGGCGATGCGGACTTGTTGGGCCGAAGGGCCTGTTTCCACACTGTAGGGAATCTAGGCTAATCTAAAGTCATTTTACTTCCTGCAATTCTCTTCTATCTTGACCAGAGATTCTTCTCCAGCTCCGAGGTAACTTTTTCTGTCTTTGATAGCCACATATGTTTCATTATTCATTCATAGGATGTGGGGAGTCGCTGGGTCGGCCAGCATTTATTGCCCAGGGGGCATACAAAAGCAACCATGTTGCTTTCAGTCTGGAGTCATAGGTAGGCCAGTCCAGGTAAGGATGGCAGTTCCCTTCCCTAAAGGGCATTAGTGAATCCAGGTGGGTTTTCTCGATAATCGGCAATGAATTCACAGTCATCAGTAGACTCTTAATTCCAGATATTTTAAAAATTGAATTCACATTCCACCATCTACCATAGCCAGATTTTAACCCAGGTCCCCAGAACATCACCTGGGTCTCTAGGTTAATAGCCCAGTGATAATACCACCAGGCCATTGCCTCCCCGATTTCTTGCTGCTGCTTAGCTTAATCATTTGATGTGAAGAAATAACTCATTCTGCCAACAGCGAGGAGCATAGCTGTTTTGGGCAAAGGAAGTGCTCAGGCTGAAACACACTGTTGCTTTTTCCATATTTGCTATCAAATTGAAGAATACAGTTCCTTCGCATTTCCTGTTTTTCAGCTTGTAAAATCAGAACAAAGTATCCTTGTCTTGAAACATTGGTACCATTTCAACTTTAGTTCTCCCAAATGACTAAAGTACAAGGTGCAGTCTCTGACAATTGCCATTATCTTGTGGTATCAATACAGTTGTGGTACAGAGCTTGCAGCTTGGAGGTCGTGAGTTCAAATGCCAATATAGTAAATTTAAATTGAATTCAGCAAGTCTTGTAATTTGTAGACTAGCTCTGACCAATCAGTGACTAGGGGTACAATTCTTTATCCTTCCTTTCTTACCTGTACTAACTTAGTAAAAAAATAGATATTTTGTTTCCACCAGTGGTATGTAACTGCATGTTATCAGTGTACATGACAAAATTAATTCCAAACATGGATAGAAGACACACACAAATTAGAGTGAACCATTTAGCACATGAAGTCTTTTTACATTCATGGCTGATTTTGGACTTTAACTTTGCTTACATGTCAGTGCATTCACTGTGTCAAGCATCTTAGGATGTAGGCCTTTATTGATCATCAACGTCATAGAATCCCTACAGTGTGGAAACAGGCATTTTGACCCTCAAATATTCCACCTAGACCCATCCCCCTATAATCCACCTAATCTACACATCCCTGAACACTGTGGTCAATATCTGAAGGTTCATTGACTCTTAGTTTCTTCAGTTTCTCTGGTATTTTTCCTGATACTATTTACTTCATTTTTTTCACCTCCATCATGGTTGTTGCCAACTAGTTCTGTTGTACTTTTCTTCTATTATGAAAACACTCATGTTTAACGGTTTGATTGTTTAGTTATCGTTTAAAAACAATGCCTGTGCAAACGCTGGTTCACTGAAGTAGTAGTCAGGAGGCAGAGATCTGTAAAGCTTTATCCTGTGTATAAACCCTATCCTTTCATACTTCAGCATCTGGCCTGTGTCCAGTTTAACAGTGAACATTGCCACCAACTAGTGGGAAAGATGTAGAGGAACAAATATGCAAGGAGATTAGGGAATTGAGAGATTAATTATAAAAGACCTCAATTATCCTGATGTAAACTGGGATGGTAGTGAATAGAAAAAAAATTGCAAGAGTTCCTAGAGGTGTTCAGGAGATTTGTACATTAGTACATTTTCCAATCCAAGAAAAGACAACATTTCTGGATCCGTTTCTTGGGAATGAAGTGGACCAAGTGTTAGAAGAACTACAGGAGCCAGATCTATCATAAGGTTCAAGTTGCTTATGGAGAAGGGTTCGGAACAATCCAGAGTGAGAATAATTAACTGGGGGAAAGCCACCTTTTTAATGGAGTAAGAATGGGTGTAATGCAGGTAAATTGGAGGCAAAGGTTGGCAGCTGAATCTGTACCTGAGTAATGGGCTGCCTTTTGAAGAAAAGATGAGTTAGACATAGTCAAGGTTCTTGTGGACAGGAGTAGTAGGGCAGACAAATTCAGAGCTCCCTGAATGATAAGGGAGATTAAGATGAAGCAGAAAAAAAGTCCACTTGTGATACATATGACTTGCAATAAGGTGGAAGTGTTCAAATCAAAGTGTCTCAATTAAGGAAAAGGGAGGAATTCTGACATGACCAAAATTGTTTTCATGTGGCAGTTGGTTAAGATCAGGGAAGTATTATCGTGCAGTGTAGTGGAGGCAGGATCATTGAGGCATTTAAACGGGAATTACAAAGTTATTTGAAAAGTAAACACAGAGGAGTTGTTCTTTCTAAGCGCCGGTATAAGTTAAATAGTCTCCTTGTAAGTGGAGTTACTTACTTCAGAAACTGAATGAAGCAGGCTATTATTAAGAACATTTAATAACCAAGCTTGCAGAAAGATGGTATGTTTCCTGTGCTGGAGACTGAATCTCGCACCTGTTCATTTTCCCCAACCTTGTGTTTTGTGTTTATAAAATGCCTGTATTTGTGGAAGATGTCTCACTATAATCACTGCTCCAGCCTTTGTTGTGGACTGAGAGAAATTTGGTCCTTTCTCACTTTTGTCAGTTACTTCATTCTAAAATAACCTTTCATCTTGTGTTTGGGCACTTAGTCTTCCTATGAGCCATTTGTTCTGGCACATTCTTTTTAAAACCTTTTTTGTGTAGTTCTTACTCATCCTGTAGGTGACCTATCGGGATTGGCTTCCAGTAACTTGGTCAGTTGTAGTTTTCTTAATTTAAGTATGGGTGGTCATACTGACGGTTTATTTGAATGCAGCAGATGGTTGATAGTTGAGCTTCTCCAGTGAGCCTGTTATCAGCTTTGTGCAGTGGTATCTCTTTCTTGTCTGTTAAAGGTGACAAGATTGCATAATCTAGCCAAACTGCCCAGTGCTGCACTGACAAATTGCTGTCTTTTCATCGAAACTTTAACCCAATACCCTGTCTGCTCTCTGGTCAATGTAAAATATGCCATGGCACAAAGAGGATCAAAGCATTTCTCATGACTTCCTAGTAAGCATGGCTAATAATTATTGTTTCACAGTTTTTTGTGGGCTCTTGTGTGCCAATTAATGCCACATTTCACACATTCTTACAGCAGCTGGATTTCTTGATTACTTCATTGGCTGTAAAGCACTTGGTGATGGGCCATATAAATATTCCAAGCTGCCTCCAACATGCGATGGAATTTGTGAGCATTTTGCCCACAGGATGTGTTTACAGGGTAAATTGGTGAGTTTTCAAGGTGATCCAGGAAAATGTAGCTTCATCAATGGTGCATAAACCATAAAGTCTAGCTGTAAGACAGGCATTGGCGTTGGGGGAGTGAGGGGGGAGAGTCAGAATGTGCTGCTTGTATTTGAGCAGAGGGATAACTGAG
Organism: Stegostoma tigrinum; assembly: GCF_030684315.1. NCBI lineage: Eukaryota > Metazoa > Chordata > Chondrichthyes > Orectolobiformes > Stegostomatidae > Stegostoma > Stegostoma tigrinum. The sequence continues at coordinate 2,959,368 of NC_081392.1, read as the reverse complement.
TTGGGGCTGGTTTCACGCTCAGAAACGTCATTGTGTGTCCTGGCATTTTGTTAGTTTCTGTACTGTGAATGGCAAGATGAGCAGATTACAATCACCCTGCACTCTACCATCCTTACACAGCTGCCAGTGGATACTGAGAATGCTGTGGGGTAATCTGTTCTACCCTGCACTTTTCCCCAACCTGCTCAATTTATTTATCCTTTACTGACTATCATTTATTCTACCTCGTCTTCTACCACATTACAATGAATGGATGTGAGTTTGCTCACTGAGCTGGAAGGTTAGTTTTCAGACGTTTCGTCACCATTCTAGGTAACATCAGTGAGCCTCTGGTGAAGCGCTGGTGTTATGTCCCGCTCTCTATTTATCTGTTTAGGATTCCTTGGTTTGGTGATGTCATTTCCTGTTTCTTTTTCTCAGAGGATGGTAGATTGATTTGGAGCCAATGTGTTTGTTGATGGAGTTCCAGTTGGAATGCCGTGCTTCTAGGAATTCTCGTGTGTGTCTCTGTTTGGCTTGTCCCAGGATGGATGTGTTGTCCCAGTCAAAGTGCTGTCCTTCTTCATCTGTATGTAAGGATACTAGTGATAGTGGGTCATGTCGTTTTGTGGCTAGTTGATGTTCATGTATCCTGGTGGCTAGCTTTCTGCCTGTTTGTCACAGTTCTTGCAAGGTATTTTGTAAATGACGTTCGTTTTGCTTGTTGTCTGTATAGGGTCTTTAAGTTCATTAGCTGCTGTGGTTATAGGCCTATACAGCGTATTCAAAAAGAACGGGTACCCAATGAACACAGTCTGTCGATTTCTCAGCAACAAACAGTCAAAACGTGCCCAGAAACCATAACCACTCTCCCCTACAAAGACATTCCGGAAGTGACTACCAGACTACTTGGACCTCTTGGCATCATGGTAGCCCACGAACCTGTCAACACACTAAAACAGCAGCTAATGAACTTAAAGACCCTATACAGACAACAAGCAAAACGAACGTCATTTCCAAAATACCTTGCAAGAACTGTGACAAACAGGCAGAAAGCTAGCCACCAGGATACATGAACATCAACTAGCCACAAAACGACATGACCCACTATCACTAGTATCCTTACATACAGATGAAGAAGGACAGCACTTTGACTGGGACAACACATCCATCCTAGGACAAGCCAAACAGAGACATGCATGAGAATTCCTAGAAGCACGGCATTCCAACCGGAACTCCATCAACAAACACATTGGCTCCAAATCAATCTACCATCCTCTGAGGAAAAAGAAACTGGAAATGACATCACCACAGGAAATGACATCACCAAACCAAGGAAACCTAAACAGATAAATAGCGGGACATAACACCAGCGCTTTACCGGAGGCTCACTGATGTTACCTAGAATGGTGACGAAACGTTTGAAAACAAACCTTCCAGCTCAGTGAGCAAACTCACATCCAGAAACTCAACCTGAGCTACAAATCTTCTCAACTCACTAATTGCAGTGAGTGCATTGATGTGATCTGGAGCAGTTTCTGTGGATCTCTGTGCAGCATTCTCTTTTGTAACATTTTAGTTCCTTTCTGAAAAATGATGTTTAATTACTCATTACAGCGAAGGAGCTTAAACTTCCTAGTTTGATTGTGCCACAGTTTCAGCAAACATCTCTATTGTTTAAGTCTTTCTCTTTCTTTTTGTTTGTTATTCATATCCACACTTGGCAGAAGCAGTTGTGCGCTGTTATCTAGGCTAGTTATCCAAACTCCAGCTAATGTTCTGGGGCTGTGTGTGTTCGTATTCCACAATGGCAGATAATGAAATATGAACTGAACTAAAAACTAGCTTGGTGGTGAACACATGCCGTCTGTCACTTGTCACAAACGCTATCAAGTTTACTGATCACTGATCACAGATCACCTACAGTGTGGAAACTGGCCCTTTTAGTCTCCACAAGTCCACACCACCCCTCAGCATCCCACCCAGACCTATCCCTCATAACCCATCTAATCTACACACCCCTGACCACTATGGACAATTTTTAGCATGGCCAATCCACCACCTAGCCTGCACACTTTTTTAGATTGTGGGAGGAAACCGGAGCACCCAGAAGAATCCCACGCAGACACGGAGAATGTGTGAGCTCCACACGCAGCTTCCCAAGCGTGGAATCAAACCTGGGTCCCTGGCGCTGAGAGGCAGAAGTGCTGACCACTGAGCCACCATGCCACCCAGTTTACTGATTGATGTTCTTTAGGGAAATAAATCAGCAACTAGTCTAGTGTAATATTTAGACAAATCTAACCTGATATCTAGTCTAGATGTGAAACCAGATGCTTCCTGGCAATTAGGGATAGGCAATAAATGCTAACCTAGCCATCAACACCTATAACAAATCCCTCAAAACAATTTTTTTTAGAAATAGTTTTTGCGTACCGTAGAAACTGTGTAGGAGTAGGCCATTCAGCCCTTTGCGCCTGCTCTGCCATTCATCACGATCACGGCTAATTGTCCAACTCAACAGCCTAATCCTGATTTTTTTTTTTTTTTTCCCTCCCTGTAACCTTTGCTCCCATTCGTCCCAAGCGTTATATCTAGCTGCCTGCTGAATACACTCAATGTTTTGGCATCAACTACTCCCTTTGGTAATGAATGTCACAGGCTCATCACTCTTTGGGTGAAGAAGTGTTTCCTCATCTCTGTCCTAAATGGTCTGCCCTGAATCCTCCGACTATGACCTTTCACATATATGTTGTTTTCCCTTTTGGAGGAGGTTTTAGAATTTACAGGCTGATGAACCTGTTGAATGTTCTTTGCATGACCATCCATTCTGAGTGAGAACTTTTGCTCCTCGGTTAGGGATACTACGGCTGCAGCACAGGACCTGTTTTATTTTTTAATCAACCTGCTTGGATGTTTGTCGGAGCAATGGAAATCTAACCCTGGCTGGGAGGTGTCAACGCTACCACTGTGCCACAGGATCCTGTGTCTTTGTGTTTAAGTGAAATCCCAATTAATATCTCCAACATGCCTGTGTATAACCAACACTATAAAACTGATCAATTCCTTAATATCTTCTCCAATCCAGTTTGTTCTACCCTGCAGTAGACCCATCTGAAGAAGGGTCCTGACCTGAAACATCAAACTTGCCTGCTCCTCTGATGCTGCTTGGCCTGCTGTGTTCATCCAGCTTCACACTGTGTTATCTCATTATCCAGTATCAGCAGTTCTACTATCTCTTGTTCTACCCTGTATTCATTTGTTGGATGTCAGGTAGCTCTGTTTTGTGATTCAAAATCTAATGAGGAACAGACCTTCCTTTAGCAGACACCTGACTGAGTAGCAGGTATGGCTTTGGTTTTCTGGTACTGCATGTTATTTTGGGACTCTACATTTGGTACATCATAGGGAGAAAACCTGCTCAGATCAGTTACCCAAGCAATGTTTAACTCACTGACCAGACACTTGAATAATATTTGTGTCAAATTATACGGCAATAACAGCTTGCATTTCGATAGTCCTTCAGCATCCACCGAGGTATCGCATAGAAGTGACTGGACAATGACTGGACAAAGTTGCAGACTCTTGTTTGGAGACAGTTCCTTAGTCATTTAAAAACTTGCATTGAAAATATTCTTTTGTGTACTACCTAGCTATGTGCTGTATCTAAGACAGGCCTCAGTCTGATATGCAGACTCACCTGTCTAAAAAGTTTGCTTTGTACTTTTTCCAGTGTTTTATACTGTTCTGAAAGATTTCTTCAGTTAAATTTTCCATTTCAATATTGCTACATCCAAGCGATCTCTGCCTGTGTTGGTTCTTGAGCCAAAATTCTTAACTTATCAGCAGTGGTGAGCAGTAAGTGGTGTAATGCTCATCTTGCTAAACAGACTAAGGTCCAAGATAATAAAGTGTGTAGCTGGATGAACACAGCAGGCCAAGCAGCATCTCAGGAGCACCAAAGCTGACGTTTCGGGCCTAGACCCTTCATCAGAGAGGGGCATGGGGTGAGGGTTCTGGAATAAATAGGGAGAGAGGGGGAGGTGGACCGAAGATGGAGAGAAAAGAAGATAGGTGGGGAGGTAGGGAGGGGATGGGTCAGTCCAGGGAAGACAGACAGGTCAAGGAGGTGGGGTGAGGTTAGTAGGTAGGAAATGGACGTGTGGTTGGGGTGGGAGGAAGGGATGGGTGAGAGGAAGAACAGGTTAGGGAGGCAGAGACAGGTTGGGCAGGTTTTGGGATGCAGTGGGGGGAGGGGAAGAGCTGGGTTGGTTTGGGACGCGGTGGGGGAAGGGGAGATTTTGAAGTTGAAGTCCACGTTGATACCATTGGGCTGCAGGGTTCCCAAGCGGAATATGAGCTGCTGTTCCTGCAACCTTTGGGTGGCATCATTGTGGCGCTGCAGGAGGCCCATGATGGATGTGTCATCTAAAGAATGGGAGGGGGAGTTGAAATGGTTTGCGACTGGGAGGTGCAGTTGCTTATTGCGAACCGAGCGGAGGTGTTCTGTAAAGCGGTCCCCAAGCCTAAGGTCCAGTCGAGTTTGATCAAATGTGTTGGGCACTTACTTGAAAAAGTGTAAAATTTACGCAACGATGACAGCAACAGATGCAAATTACTGCAAAGTTTTACCTTTCCCAAATGCCATTAATCTGGAGCCCAGTCTATCTTCAAGCGCAAAAGATCCCCACAGCATGGTTTTGAAGAAGAATAGCAGTGCCTTCCTTGGTATGTTGGGTTGATATTTGTCCCTCCATCGCTTGTTTACAGGATATTGGCTGATCTGGCCACAATCACACTGCTGTTGCTGGGATCTTACCATGTGAAAACTAGCTACTATATTTCTGACATTTCATCAGTGACAACACTTAGGAAGTACATCATTGGCTGAGGTTGTGAAAGGTGCTATTGAAATGAAAGATCTGCCTGTCTTTCCGAGCAGGAATAAGCATGCTTTGTGGCATTCATGTCTCATTGTAGAATGACCAGTACAATCTATCTCTTATTACTGCATTTTCCTACAGTTTTTTTTTTCTTTTAACCTCTCTACTGATTTGATAAAAGCAAGCAGCACAATTGAAACTGAATTCCACCCTGACTCCTAAGCCCCACCCATGGTCTTGCCGAATTCCCAAATGTACTTAATTTCCTACAGCATCTCAGCTTTCGTATCCTTGGTGCAATGACTAACTTTTCTCAAATGTATCTGCTATTTGTGTAGTCTGTGAAGCTGGTATTGCTGATGGCTATTTTTGTCAGGATTTAGGTGATGTTGGCAATCATGAATTCATTGCCAGTTTCTGGTTGTCCTGAGATAATAGTGGGCTTTCTCCAGTCACACTTTTTATTTAAGCTAAAAGGTGTCTTGCTGTGCCATTTTTTATCTGTGGGACCAGAATAGGATGTAGGCAAGAGCAGTTAGTAGTGTCAAGTCTCTAGAAGACTGGTAATAAAAGTTGTCGCAATAGGTGACCAACATTAACTAACTGATTTTCAGGTTTAATTCCATAATTAGTTTTGGGAGCCATTACCGCAGATCACTGAAGATTTCAGACCTTTTGTGCTTTCTCATACTTGCCTTTAATGAAGAATGGAAGAGTAGACAATATAAAAGGCAAGACACTGATAGTACAAGAAATATTTCATAAGTCAAGTTAGCCGATCAGTATGTTTTTTTTCGCCGTTGCTGCCCAGGCTACTTGGGAAAGAGAACGCAGTAATGCTGGTTTAAAAATAGCCTCATTTTGCACATATAGAGTCGTACAGCAGAGAAACAGACCCTTCAATCCAATTAATCCGTGCCGACCATAATCCCAAAATAAACTAGTCCCACCTGCCTGCACTTGGCCCACATCCTTCCAAACAAGTCTTATTCATGTACTTATCCAGATTGCCGTTTAAATGTTGTAACTGCACCAGTTTCCATCAATTCCTGTAGAAGTTCGTTCCACACATGAGCCGCTCTCTATTTAAAAAATGGTTCAACTCATGTCTATCTTAAATCTCTTTCCTCTCATCTTAAAAATATGCCCCCAGCCTTGAAATCCCCCACCCTAGGGTAAAGGCACAAAAACAAATGGAGAGTTTGTTATAAGGAGAGGCCGGACAGGCTGGGACTTTTTCATTGGCGCGTGGAAGGTTGAGAAGAACCTTTTTTATAGAAGTTTCTAAAACCATGAGGGATATAGATAAGGTGAATAGTAAGTGCCTTTTCTTCAGGCAAAAGGTGAAAGAACTTCAGTTGCTGTAAATCAAACAAAACGAGAAATTGCTGGAAAAGCCCAGCATGTCTGGCAGCATCTGTGGAGTGAAAACAGAGTTAATGTTTTGAATCTGGTGGCTGTTCCTCAGAGCACCAGTTAACGTTGATGTCTCTGCATAGATGCTGCCAGAACTTCTGAGCTTTCACAGCAATTTCTGGCTTTGTTCCTGATTTACAGCAACTGAAGTTCTTTCATCTTTTATCTGAAGAAAAGGCATTCACCTTATCTATATCCCTCCATGGTTTTATAAACCTCCTACTAGGTCACCTCACGACCTCCTACGCTCCAATGAAAAGGTCTCATCCTATTTGACCTCTCCTTATAACTCAAACCATCCATTCTTGGTAAATCTTTTTTCTGAACCCTCTCCAAATTAATCATATCATTCTTGTAAGAGTGACCGAACTGAACACAGTACTCCAGAAGAGACCTTACCAGTGTTCTGGATTGTGGCATCAAAGGTCCCTATAAAACTAGAGTCAATGGGAATTGGGTGGAAAACCCTCTGCTGGTTATCTTATGGTCTTAAGCTGCAAGGTCACAATTATTACTACTCTGACATCTAGCTATCAGAGTAGCCCACAAGCTGACAACCACTGAACAACTGCTACTGATGAACATAAAGGATCTCATTCCCAAAACCAGCAAAACTGGGATAAGGTACAAAATACTCTGTAAGGACTGTGAGAAACTACATAGACCAAACTGGAAGAAACCTGACTGGACAGATTCACGAACACCAACTAACCACCAAAAGACACAAACAATTCTCACTTGTCTCACTGTACGTGGACAATGAGGGACATGGACTCTACTGCAACAACGCATTGATAATTGCTCAAGCCAAACAGAGACACGCCAGGGAATTCCTGTAAGTCTGGTATTACAACTGGAATTCCATTAACAAACATTTGTAGCTCAGGTTGAGGTTCTAGATGTGATTTTGCTCGCTGAGCTGGAAGGTTTGTTTTCAGACGTTTCGTCACCGTTCTAGGTAACATGATCAATGAGCTTCCGGTGAAGCGCTGGTGTTATGTCCTGCTTTCTATTTATCTGTTTAGGTTTCCTTGGTTTGGTGATGTCATTTCCTGTTCTTTTTCTCAGGGTGGTAGATTGATTTGGAGCCCATGTGTTTGTTGATGGAGTTCCTAGCATTCCAACCGGAGTTTGGAACTGAAGTTGTAGGCACTGATTGTAGACTGACATAATCAGGGCAAATCATTGAGATCTGAGATCAAGGTCCCATTTGACCTTTTTTTTCCCCCTGTGCAAGTTAAACTGAAAGAACAACTTAAACTAGTGCCAGAGTATTCTGGGTACTAGGCTGAATTGTTAACTCTTTTCAGGGCTGAGACCAACATATTTCTTTTAATCAGAGGGAGTCAAGGGTTTTGGGGATGAGGCAAGCAAATGGATTTGAGATGTTGAGATCAGCCATGATTTCGTTGAATGTTACAGTAACATTGGTCTGAATGCCCTAGTCTGCTCATATATGTTTTATGTTCTCAAAATATGACTGACCTTCTGCATAATTTTTACATGATTTAAGAAATAACAGTTAAAAAGCATTACTTGTTAATTGCATTGGGATGTCTGGGGGCATGAATGACAACAGATGTTCATTCAAATTTTAATTTTCTTACAATGGAGGCTCCTGGTTGGTAGCTGAACTGTTGGAGCTCCCCCTTGTGGCTGTGAAAATGCAGCAGGGCTGGAATACTATTATTTCTAACCATTTTATTCCTGGTGTTCTCCTTTCGTCAGCTAAGTGGAGAGTCCAAATGTAAGCCTGATTGAGAGAACTCAGATTAAGCTGTTGAAGAATATGCATCCAAATATAAAGGTTCTGTTGGTGCAGAGTGCATACCCTGTTTAGAAAGACTCTCTGGATTCACTGAACCGTTTTCCAGGTGGAGATGTTAGTATTGTTAAAGCCTCTGCACCATAAATTTCAAAGAGCAGCGGGGGAGATGTCCCTGGTTTGTGACCAAAGTTTATATCTCAACCAACATTGCTTAGTTTTTAAACAAATCTAACTGAGAATCCAGCCACTCCCTTTGTATTTGTGAGTTTTTGTGTGTGAATTGGCTTTTGCATTTCCCACATTTTAGCACTTGCACTTGGGTATTGGAGAACTTCAGTCTGTCCGGAGTTTATCACAGGTAATATAGTCATGATGTAGACACTTCCTTCAATGTTTAACCAGTTCAAACATAATAGCATTCCAGATCATCATCCTGACACCACTACTTCAATATGGTTAGTAAGTTTGTAGATGACACGAAAATTGGTGTAGTGGACAGTGAAGGATACCTTGGAGTTCAACACAACCCTGATCAGATGGATAAATAGGCCAATGAATGGCAGATGGAGTTTAATTTAGATAAATCTGAGGTGCTGCATTTTTTTGGGAAGGCAAATCGGGGCAGAACATACACACTTAATTGTAAGGCCCTGCAGAGTGTTGCTGAGCAAAGGGACCTTGGAGTGCAGGCTCATAGTTCCTTGAAAGTGGAGTCACAGCTAGGCAGGGTGGGAGAAGGTGTTTAGAATGCTTGCCTTTATTGGTCAGTGCATTCAGTATTGGAGATAGGAATGTCATGTTGCAGCTGTACAGGACATTTGGTTAGGCCATCTTCGTAATACTACATTTAATTCTGGTGTTCCAGCTACAGGAAAGATGTTGTGAAACTTAAAGGATTTGGAAAAGATGTACAATTGCCAGGGTTGGAGGATTTGAGCTATATGGAGGGGCTTAATAGGCTGGGGCTATTTTCCCTAGAGTGTCGGAGGCTGAGGGGTGACCTTACAGAGGTTCACAAAATCATGAGGGGCATGTATAGGGTGAATAGCCAAGGTCATTTCCCCAGGTTAGGGCAGTCGAAAACTAGAGGGGAAAGATATAAAAGGGACCTAAGGGACAATGTTTTCATGCAGAAGGTGGTGCATGTACGAAATGAGCTGCTGGAGGAAGTGAAGGCTGGTACAATAACATTTTAAAAGGCATCTGGATGGGTATATGAATAGGAAGGTTCTGAGGAAGGGTCACTGGACCCGAAACATTTAACTCTGTTTTCCCCTCCACAGATGCTGCCAGACCTGCTGAGCTTTTCCAGCAACTTTGTTTTTGTTCCTGATTTGCAGCATCCACAGTTTTTTTTGGTTTTTATTTAGGGTTTAGCAGGATATGGGCCAAATGCTAGCAAATAGGACTGCTTCACGTAGAATATCTAGTCGGCATGGACAAGCTGGACGGAAGGGACTCTTTCTGTGCTGTACATCTCTATGACTCTATTAGCTAGCTTTTTCTGAGCTTTTAAACTCTTCGTGCTAACATAACTTTGCATGCAGGAATATGTTATATAGCTGTATTTTAATTCATGTTTCTGACTTGCTCAATTGCTGCATATACTAAAGTTTCTCTACTGTTGATTGGAATCATTCCTGCTTCCCTGAGACATGGTGGGGGAAAAAGGAGTCTAACACTGCGGCATTGCTCAGCATAAACAGAGCTTAATGTAACATTTTTGTTTTGTTTTAAAGGATGGCTCGCATGGACGAGTATGTTTTAGATTTGATATCCATTCTGCCATTGCAATAACAAGATGTCATCACCGGGGTGCACCCATGCTTAGTGGTACAACCAAAATTTCTTTTGCTGACAACTGACATCACAAGGTCGTTTGTGCATGTGCAAATGACTTTGAACAGCCGTATTGACAGCTTTGTTGGGAACGTGGATTGCAAAATGTAGGTGAGACACGTGGAGGTGGTAAAGGAGGAAATTCCAGAGGTTAGAGCCTAATCCTGAGATGGCACGATTGCTGTTTATGGAGATACAGCCAGTATTCTCTAGAGTTTAGAGAAATTAGAGTTGATTTCTCTGAAGCATATAAAATTGTTGGAGGGCTCCATAGAAAGTCCAGCTGGTGTGCTGAGACCCAGAATATAGACTCCGAATAGGGCGTAGGCCATTTTTAGAACTGAAATGAGGAATTTCTTCACTCAAATGTGGTAAGTTTTTTGCTCCAGAGGACACTGAAAGCTCTGTTGTTGAGCATATTCAAGACAACCAATGCACTTATCAATATTAAAGATACTGAGATATAGGGATAGTGTAATTTATAATACCCCAACAAAACAGCCAGTATAAACAAGCTGAGTGGCCTCATTCTGCACTATGGACATCTGTTTTTCTCTGTCTGCACTGCCTGTGATAACACAGGCTTCTTAAAAATCCACTCTTGTTATTACAGAATAGTTACTTCCTAATTTATTTTACCTATTTTCCTCATGATGCTTGCTTCCAGCTTTCTGGACAATGGGCCTGTGGCTAGATTGGCAAGTTGAGTCCAAAAGCAGTATTTTGTCTCTTTATTGCTGTCTTGTGGAGAGCATCAGGATATATTCTCAAGTCTTAAAGGCTTACCTTCATGGAAATGAGCAGCTCAAAGCTTGAAAGCTGCAGGGTAAAAAGCAGATCTAGGTTTTTAAACTGTGTGAATTGCACATTAAAATCCCACAGAATTTGATGTCATGTACTCTGTTTACTTGAAAGAAACCACACTGGTTTTGCTTCAGCTGCACTGTGCTTAATTTACCAGACAAAAAGGGATGAATAATCCCAAATACTGAAATCAAAACAAAATTCTGACACTGCCCTGTGGACCACTCATGATGCTGTCAAACTTGGGTTAAGCTTTTGTAAGTGCAAAACCACTGAAAACTAAACCAATTTCCTGAAATGTGAGCCAGCATTGCAGTAGTGTGTGTCTTGGTAGTGTTTCATGTAAATATTTCTTCTTGTGGTCTTGTGTCCCATCCAAAATGTTTTACTTTCGATCCTGTGAGATTGGTGTCTCTCTGAACCAGCTTGTTCACTTCCACTTCTAAATCTGAAATCTGGCTTCCATTTCCTGCAAAGTTTGTAGATGTCTGATTTTAAACCAGACATTGAGCCTACTGCTGTGACCAGGGGACTGGTAAATTCTGTGAGCAAGCTGAATATTTGAAAAGCGATTTGCTTTGCTACTGGAATTGTCGGAGGACTATAAAGCTACCTATGTTAGACCTTGACAACAAGATTTTCAATGTTAGATCCACACATTCTGTACCTAAAAATGATGTGAATTAGGAAATGGAATTGGGATGTTCATGCTGAAGGACTTGATGTGAAGGTTACTTCTCATAGCTCATGTAACCCCATATGTCTGATTTGTACCCGAAATATCTATTGTTGTTTATTTGTTATACGAATTTGAAAAACGATGTAGAAGTAGCAGGACAAAGAGGCTTAATTGAAATTATTTCTTTCACAGGATATTGGCCCAGACACTAGCATCTACATTAACTTCCCTGTCTGAGCTGGAGAAATTGGTGGTGAGCCACTTTCTTAAACCACTGCTGTTCCTGTGGTGCTGGGATGCCCACAGTGCTGTTATGGAGTGTCCCAGGATGTTGACCCAGCTATACTGAAGGAAGGGCAATATATTTCTAAGTTAAGGGTGGTGTTCCCATGAATCTGCTACTGTTCTCCCTCTAGATGGTAGGGGCTATGCGTTTAGAAGAACTGGGTCGGCCTTGTAAAGAGCTGACACAAATACATTGGGCCATATGGTGACTTTCTGAAAAATGATTCCAGTAACTACACTTTGGGCATACTTGATTTTTCTTGATTTACGACATGAAGGGATTAAAAGTCAGACTGGCTGTGTGAAAACAATGTGCTGTGTGACATTTTTTTAGTTGTGTTTTTTTTTACAAAATGCCAGTAGACATTGCAGCCCAAAGCAGATTTTTAGGTCAACTGGGGAACTTGTTTGTAGCAGGATTGGTCAAAGGAACTAAAACAAATTGCTGGTAAGACTCAGCAGTGTCAGGCAGCATCTGTGGAGAGAAAGCAGAGTTGATGTTTCTGGTCCAATGATCCTTCAGAACTGATTTGTGGCTTGGAAAAGGTTAGCATATATAATGAAGATGGGGAAGAGGGATAGTAAACAATAGGTGTAAATTGAATCCAGAGGGAGTAAGAAAAATAGTTGGGCAGACAAAGAATGGGTAAAAGTTAGTCTGGGGGATCTCAGCTGCTAACGGACACTTTGTTTTGTTTGTTGTAGCAATCCATCTGATTTACAAGGCTTGGTGTGTAGGACATTGGGGTCAATGGGAGAAGGTGCTCAGGCCCCAAAATGATTGATTTGAGTTTGATATTGAGCCCCAAGCAGAAACTGAGATGCTATTATTCCAGCAAACCTAAAACCAACAACAGGTGGCAGAAATCAACAAAACCATCAGAAGGTTACAGTTGATTGATTAGAAAGATTGTGAGCCTGACCAATAGCACATCTTGAGGGCTGTACCAAGATGTAATTCAGGTACAGAAAGGACATGAGCTTTGGAATAGGTGGGAGAAGGAGCTACTAATCCTGGAGCTTTTCATTGCAATAATTGTAAGCAAGGCAAGTAGGAACATTGGTTGAAATGAGCAAACCACAAAAATGCACTCCAATAATTTTATTTAATATTGGAAAATAGTTTTATGGTGGTGAGTCAACATGATGGGAAGCAAATGACCATAGGCTCAAAGACATACAAAGCTTTGTCCAAAGTTTGTGTCAGGAAAGAGAAGTTTGAAGAGACAGATGTTTTGAGAAGGAATCTAGAGCATAGGCCTAGGAAATCTGATGTCACAGTCACTGTCACCATTGAATCAGTAAAGTGGATGATAGAGGCTTGAGTGACAAAAATGAATTCAGAACGGAGGGTGGTAGGTGATGGGATAGTGTTACAGGATTGAGGGGCTAAAAAGTTTGAGGTGGAAGATGCAAAATCTGTGTGATCTAAGCACTAAGGTGAGAATATGCAGTTCAAGATGTTGAAGGACCAAGATCCAGTGCAGCTCAGAGGGGCTGGGGATTGTTGCAAGTGAAGCTTGCAAGGTAAAATACAGGCAGTGGAACTATAGATTAAGAACATTCTGATTTTAAGTTTTTAACAGTTGGCCTAAATCCGGACCTTGGGTGATTAGTGTTACTGGAGGTGCAATTTCAGCTTTGTGATAAGAGTTCTGCTCTGTTGAGCACAACACCATGAATGCAAATAGTTTGGTTTAGCCTAACATGCCTCTCTTGATCTTATGCACTTCTATAAGTTCCCCCCTCAGCCTCCTACGTTGTAAAATAAAGAAGCCTTACCGGTCTATAACTCAGTCCCTTGAATCCTGGCAGCATCCTTGTAAATTTCTTCTGCACACTGTCCAGTTTAGTAACATCCTCCCTATTAGCAAGGTGAACAAAACTCAACACACTACTCCAAGTACGGCATCACTAACTTCCTTTATGACTGCAACTTAACTTCCCAGCTTCTATACTCAATATACCCTGACTGAAGGCCAGTATACCAAAAGCTGCCTTCACTGTCCCCTCTACCCGTGATTCCACTTTCAGAACAATGCCCCTGAACTCCAAGGTCCCTCTGTTCCACTGCACTCTTTAAGGTTCTACCATTCACCATGAAATTCCTGTTCTGTGGTGGAATCATTGACTTAGGAATGGACAGTTAGATTTACGTATGGTGATTTGTGAAGACTTCATGTTTGAGGAAAGCATGAGCAGAAATACCTTTTGGATACATCATTAAATTCCCAGAGCCATTTCTAGTCTGGCCTTATTTGCTAGGGCAAGCAAGAAAAATGACATAATTATTGCAGCAGAAGTAGACCATTCACCTCATCAAGTCTGCTTATCCATTCAATGAGATCATGGCTGATCTGATAATCATGTCCACTTTCCTGCCTTTACCCCATAATCCTGATTCCTTTACCGATTTTATAAATCTTGGTCTCAGCCTTGAATATCTTAATGGTTCAGGACTTGACAGTTCTATGCAATAAAGAATTTCACAGATTCTCTTCCCTCTGAGAGATGAAATTCTTCCTTGTTTATGTCTTAAGTGGGCAACCCCTTCCTCTAATACGATGCCTTTTATAAGTCTGAGATTCTCCTACAAGGCAAAACAACCTTTCTGCATTTACCCTGCTGAAACTTTTACATTTCAGTAAACTCCACTCAATCATCTGAAACTCCAATGAGCACAAACCCACGCTACAAAACCTATCTTTAATAGAAAATGTTGTTTGTCTTGGTTGAAGACAGAACATTAGCTCGAGCACCCAGAAAACTCTGGCACTATTGCTTAACTAGTGCCATACGGGTTTTAACTTACACACACAAAGCTCAAAGGTGCCTTAGTCTCCAATCTCAATGACGTGCTCCAGTCATAATGTCAGTCTGCCACGGGTGTTCATTTCCTAGGCCTGAATGTGCAATATTCTGACTCTCGGTCAAACTGACTTTCTTGTAACATATGCAACAAATATAGGCATTTAAATAATGATACAGAAAAATTAACATAGCAGACATGATAGGTCAAATGGCCTCCTCCCTTAGAGTTAACTGTTTCTGATTTGCAGCATCTGCAGTTCTTTTCTTTTAATCAACCTGAACAGCAGAATAGTGAGCAGAAGACTTTTCACAGCTGCCCCAGATAATTCCTCCAACTTCAAAAGGCATAAGCCATCACGTTGGTAACCCAAGGATATGATTTTACAGATCTGGAGTCCACCAAGTTTCACCTGTATCTAAGCTGAATTGGATTTAGCTGTGATGCCACGCTCTGTTCAATAGCTTCTCCATCCTCTCTCAGGAAGAATAGCCACTTGACAGATCTGAAAACATAAGGGGAACTGGAAAGGGGGAAAAAAAACCCAATTCAGACTACAACAGCTGCCAGCTCCAATATCATCGATCATTAAAGCCTGTCCCTCCAGATGTATCTTGGGTACAGAAATATAATGGTGTCACAGATATGATAAATGAATGATCCAGCAAAACTTTTTTAATTCCACCAAAGCCAGCCTTGCATTACTTTATGAAAAAGCCATTTTATTTTAAAGCCACTTTTATTTTGAAAAAGACCTACTCTTGGCATGTGAAGATGAGTAACTAAAACGTACACATTTTGTTATACTTGCCTTAACGAGAAATTTTTTTTGTTTTATTCACTCGTGGAAGGTGGGTTTCGTTGGCTGGATCAGCATCTGATGCCCATCCCTAGTTGTTTTGAGAATTTGGTTGAGCTGCTGCCTTGAAGCACTGCAGTCAAATGCTGTAAGTAGACCCACAATGCTATTGGGAAGGGGGTACCAGTACCTTTACCCAATGACCCTGAAGGAACAGCAATATACTTTTCAAATCGGGATGATGAATGGCTTGGAGAAGAACTTGCAGGTGGTAGTGTTCCCATGTAGTTGCTGTTCATCGTCTTCAAGATGTAAGTGGCCATTGGTTTGGGAGATGATATCTAAGCTGCTCAACTCGAGCTGATTTGATCAGAGATAATGCGAACTGCAGATGCTGAAGAATCCAAGATAACCAAGTGTGAAGCTGGATGAACACAGCAGGCCAAGCAGCAGCTCAGGAGTACAAAAGCTGACGTTTTGGGCCTCGACCTTTCAGAGAGCTGATGAAGGGTCTAGGGCCAAAACATCAGCTTTTGTGCTCCTGAGATGCTGCTTGGCCTGCTGTGTTCATCCAGCTTCACACTTTTAGTTATCAAGCTGATTTGAATTTATTTTTCCCAACTGAAATGGCAAAGATGTCCACTGGGTGGCAGCATCTACTTTGTTTGGACAAAGGCCTTGAGCTATTGCTGAATAGAAACTGATGCCAGGTTTGTGGTGAGCCAGCGTCTCTGGTTCACTGAGGGATCAACTCTAACAAATACATTGGGCTCTCATTTATCCCTGGAATAGGAACGTATCTCTAACTTTGAAAGGATTTGCTGGCAGATGGAAATGGGACACAGTCTTCTGCCAGAAAAGAAAAGATCATGACTGAAGTGAAAGCATAACCTGCGCAATTTCTAAATGATGTGCTGCGACCCACGTATTTAATTGATGAAATGGGGTAGCAGGTTTTCAGCTTTTGCTGTTTGAAGCTCCAGTGCAAGATAGCGAGCAGTGTCTTTTTACTGATTTTAAGTTTCATCTCAGCCTGCCTCTTTGATACCTTTTCAGCAGCTCTTGTGATACTATATATCTTGAATCTTATTTGGACAAATTGAAGGCAAGTTATTAGACGCTGTATGGGAAGTGTGAGGTAAAGTTTGAGTGGTTCACAAATGTTAGTTTCATCCATTAATGTCAGTTTTATTTGCCTGTTTCTTTTATCTTTCTCTCTCTTGTGCTGTCACTGAACTTGTTCCATCTCACATATAGGGAGAACTCTTAGTGTTAAGTGAACACCAAAAGTATGCCTTTTTTGCTGTGATGCTTTTTCTGCCTGCGCTAAAACTGTGTTCAAGGTTAACTTAAATGTAACTTCTTCAATGGTGACTTTCACAGAAAATTAATACAAATATACAACAGACTTTGTCCATCAAACTTCTTCCACATAGTTGTGTTGCAACTGTGCAACATCTTTTGATATACCCTATTCATATGCTTTCCATTTCTTTGGAAGAAACCATTCTGGAAAATTCGTCTTTTGCTCAAGGACAATGGAGTTTCAGGGGATTTTAATGTTCATGAAGTCCTACCTTTTGTACACAGTGATATGTTTCCTCTGGGAACTTTCCCAGTTCCCATTTGAACATTTATTGTGAACTTTCACTTGCTGCAGAAACCAGTAGCTCATTCCACTGATCAGTGACCATCTGGAAAAAGAGAGCACGTGACATCTAACTCAGCCTTGTCCTTAAACAACAAATTCTCATGTGACCTCATTCTTCTTGACTTGTCTTTGTTAAAATAATCTGACTGCAATGTATAACCTTTTTTCATATTTAAAATGTGGCATTTTTGATGCATGGTCTCCAATTGACATTTTTATATAGTAGATAGAACTAAAATGTTAAATCTCAAGTATTGTTAAATAGAGACAGTTGGTGTCCTATTTTTCAAATCTGTTACTTATAGCCCAGACTTGAGGGCAAGACAAAAAAAATTGCTTTTTCTTTTGTCTCCTTTTTAGCAATGTTTATAGTGGCAGGCTTAGAGAAGGCAATTGTGATAATTGAGTGTGTTTAATCTGGTGACATTTAAACCTTTTTTCTGAACCTAAGAATCTGTCACTGTGTGTAAAGGGTCCAGAAATAGGCAAATTATTCCAGATGGGTCTTAATGACCGGAATTGTGCAAAGATGCCAAAGTCATTCCAAAAGCAAAGTGATGCTGGAGATGCTCACCAATCAGGCAGCCTCTGTGGAGGGGAAACAAAGTTAATGTTTCACCTCAGTGACATTTCTATCTGGATGAAAAGTCACTTAAATCATAAATGTTGCATTTTTTTGTTTTAATTTCATGACATAACCTGATTTGTGCTTGACCAACCTCGCTGTCTATATTTTCTTTCTCTGGCCCCTCTGACCACTGGGCATTGACTTTAAGACTTAATTCAGAGCTTAGTATGATAGGCACATGCCTTTATGTTAAGTGCAGCATATTCCTCCTCCTCTCTGCCCCCCCCACCCCATTCACAGTATTTTGTTTTTTCTATTTTGCTACGCAGGTTCTGATACAAACATAAGATTGCACCATCCATAACAGATGAACAAAACCTTGACGCCACCATTCAGATGGTTGATGTAGATTGTTGAGTAATAACCCTAACAGTGATCTTTTTGTTGGACTTTTCTGCTCTGGGACAGTTCTCATCATCAAATTCACTTGCCAGACAACCTGCCCCCTCCCCATGCAAACTATGATCTGCTCTTCAATCCCTTTTGTCATAAACCTTGTGTGATAAACTTTGTGTGGCATCTTATCAGAACAATTTTGTATGTGCAAGTATACATTGGCTATAGGTTATGTTCATCCATCAAGCTTGAAGAATTCTGTCAGATTGGAAAGATTTGATAGGTGCTGGAATAGTTTCTTACCTGTTCTACTATTCCGGTGACGTTATGAATAATGTGTACCTTGACTCCTGTCTCATTCTCCTTGGTTCTGTGAGCCCAGTGCAATGATTAGTCTGGCAAGGATAATGTTGTCAAATAACCATTTTGTGTACTCCAAAAGCACCACCTCTGTCAATATACTGGTAAAAGTCCTGGAATCTCTACATAGTGAAATTGGGCTCACTCAGATAACTTGAAGCAGAGGTTTTAAATGCTGGGCCTTGACCTCATTGTGTCTGAGGAGGAATCTAGGTGATTGCATTTTTGAGTCTCTGCCAACAGATGCCTCTACTTGTTGACTTGTACATCATGTTTGAAACTAATACATATTTGATGCAATGATACCACATTTTTTTCTACTTATTTCTTTTACTGTAATCTTTGCATGTTTATACACACGGTCACTTGCAAGCAACTGGTTAAATCAATAATTCGGAATAGAGGAAGTGGAAGTCATTTAATATTCTGAAGACAAGGCAACTTGTTTGCATGCCACACTTCCTTCCATTTTTCCAAGGAATCACCACAGCCCCAAACAATTAAAGCTGAACAATTAGTTTACTCACCATAATCTGTAATTCCTAGCATTTTTTTTGGGAGCATTGCAGGCTTAGGTCATTTGTTTAGATTCAGCTGATGTTCCAAATCATTCTGCCAGTCTTGTAGTAAATAATCAGTAATGTTTAGCATGTGTTACAAGCAATCCCATTATTTTTGGGAACAGTGCTTGGGTGATAGTAAGTCCCTGTGTCCAGTGCGGTATATTTCACCTTGGTGCGGTAGTTTGTGCTAATGTTGTACTTGCCTCTGCAGGCCCAGGGACCAAGTTAAGAGATGTGCAGCACTGGCAAAGCCAGGTTCTGTTGCCTATTGCTAAATGTCCTTGAACTGAGTGGATTACAAGGGCCGCTGGAGAGGAAAGTTGAGTCAACCACATTGCTGAGAGTCTGGAGTCACATGTAAGCCAGTCTGGGTGAGGATAACAGATTTTTTTCTTTTAAATTAGTTTTATGGTCAGCGTGATCAGCTTTAGTGTCTATTTTTAGCTGCCTTGGCTCAAAGGTCCTACCGCCAGGATACTGTCCTGGGCCTCATGAGTTCTATGTTCCACTACATTAATTCCCTACGCAGGTAGTCTAACTAAACTCACTGAAAAAGGGAAAGCCACAGAGTCACATGTTTAAGTGTGGAAAATGGTGATGTTTGTATATATCTGTGCCATGGATTTTCCCGTCCTCTGCTTTGACAGACTGTCAGTTTGTAACTTAGGAAATGTCATTGTCTTCAGGATATGCAGTCTGGAATCCCACCTTCATCTCCCCTTAGGATTTCAAGTTGCTCATGGGTCTCAATCTCCTAATGTTGAGACTGTCCGTGAAGCTATCCTCCCCTTCCTCCAGACCGAACCCCAAACATTTATCCACTTTTTGAATTTTTCTTGCTCTCCATTTCCCCTCCCAGTCTTTCCAAGGTCATTTTAGGATCACAGTTCCATTCTCTCTGCAGTGATTTATTAAACACAATCCTTTTCCTGAATCTGTTAGCCATAATAACCTTGAATCTTCCTCGCACCCTTAAAAATTCCAGTATTGTAACGATTGTAACAAGGCCAACCAGGTGGAGCTCGTAGAATGAGTTCCCTGACAGGGGCTGTTAATCTAGTCCAACCAGGGAGTGCTGGCTAACAAGTAGAAACAGGAGAGTCAAAGGTTCTGCTCACCGAGAACTGGCTCTGAGGAAGTCAGATCTATGTCAAGTGCTATGCATGTTTAAATAAAGGGTGACTTGATGACAGAATATCAGACTCTGTGGCTTTTCCTTTGTCAGTAAGTTTAGTTAGATTACCACTACGTTAATTCCCTACACAGGTAATGTCCTGGGCCTCATGAACAGTATCCTGGGGTAGGACCTCAGAGCCAAGGCAGCTAAAAATAGGCATTGTAAAGCTGATCATGCTAACCATAAAACTACTAATTTTTTAAAAGAGAAAGTCTGTTTTCCTCACCCAGACTGGCCTACATGTGACTCCAGACTCTCAGCAATGTGGTTGACTCAACTTTCCCCTCCAGTGGCCCTCGCAATCCACTCAGTTCAAGGACATTTAGCGATGGGCAACAGACCTGGCTTTGCCAGTGCTGCCACATGTCATCAAAGAATAATGAAGAATAAAAACAACTTAAGCCCTTGGTTTTCCTCTCATAGCTATAAAGATCTTTCCTCCTTTTTACTTTTCTTCATCTGCATCTGTATCATTGTTATCTTTCCACCATTTTCTCAACTCCTCCACTGCATTTCTGTTAACCTCTTATTGTGATATCAAATAAAAACAGTGCTGGAGAAACAAAGCAGCACTGGAGGAGGCAAAGAGAAGCTGAGTCAATGCTTAGAACGCAACAAAACGCTTCCTTGGAATGGATTGGACTCAAAATGTTGGCCCTGTTTTCCATCCCCATAAATGTTGTCAGATCTGCGGAGTTTCTGCAACATTTTTGGTTTTTAATTTCAGATACCCAGTATCTGCAGTACTTTTTTTGTTTGATGTTGACCCTTGGATGAGCAACCATTCCCTTTTGTCCAGAGCAGGCTTCGCAATTAATATCATATCTGTCAGACCGTTCTATCAGAATCAGGCCATTCGCGTTTATGACAATCAGTTCAAATCCCCATTTGCTTAACTCATGCAATATCACAAGGATCACACACTTCTCACTTTTTCAATGCTCCCAACCCCTCTCTTTTATCAAATGCCATCCTTTGCTAAAATTTTAATTATGTGCCTGTGCTGACTGTCACCTATAATATCTTCCTTGTTAATCTTCCATTCTTCAAGCACTGCACTTTTCCCAAAGTTCTGCGGTATGTATTCTAGGCTACATTGTCTAGCTTATCTTCACTGACTCCCTGTTCCTGAATGCATTAAATTCAGAACCTTTGGTCTTTTGAAAATCCCTCTGTGACTCACTCATTCTCCAATTTCCTCTTGCTTGATATCCTTTCCAGGAATTTTTAGTTGCTTTATTTCTGTTTACGACATTGCACCCTCGATTTATCTCTGCTCTTTAGAATCCTCTCATTAAACACTTCTGTCTCTCTTGCTATCTCTGCACCTTTTGAAAGTCGCACTATATCTCAATCCTGCTTTCATTCACAAGTTTGACGACCTTCCTTGCATATATTTATGAAGTATCCTGAGACATCTTATTTCAAATGTAAATTATTTTGAATAAGAATAATCACTATGGAAAGGACACATATATGCAGAAGTAGAGAAGAATATAATTATATTTGTCAGTTAGATAACTGCTGCATGAGCAGGAACAGTTTATGAAAGTAGCACCATCTCTATTATGGTTGCTTGAAAATAGATTTATCCTGGTGTATTGCCAAAGGACCATTGTGTCTTACTGCTTCATTTTAAGTATCCTAATCCTTGGCCTGTTTCTGCTTTACCAGCTAGTTGTGAATTTGTTGATTTTCTTGACCTTTTCCAATTGGGAAGCAAACAGTTTGTGTTTCATTTAAATGAGTTTGACGACAAATCTGCCAGAGGCTTGCTGCCATGTGTTAGTGTGCGAGTGCCAGCAGTTAAAGCTAACAGAAGTATTAGCACCCCTGCATGTAGCACTCTGTCTGCTCCCCTGCTGCTACCCTGCGGTCCCATCTGCTTCACCAGCTAACTTAATTGGTTCCTTTTGTTTTACGTTTTTGTTGAGGAATACAAATCCTTCCCTATCATTAACCCCTTTGAGAAGTGCTACAACAATTCTTTTCTCCGAAGATACAACACGCGTGCAGTCATTGCCAGTAAAGTAAACACTGAACCACAGGAGAGGTTCAATTGTGAAGCGAGCCCTTGTTGCCTTGAAAAGAGAAAAATCAGTTTGTTTAATTTGGAAACTTTATGAACAGTATCTTTTCATTTCCTATCCTCGTGAGTTGATTGTTTTATTCAAGAATTGAAATGGGAGATTTGTTTCGTTGTATGAAGGTTTTAAGGGCAATGTAATGCAGTGTCTTAAAGGTGTGTCTCTTGATTTAACTTGTTTCAAAATTCATAGGTTTATGTGCATCTTATCACATTTGAATATCTTGATGCTTTTCATGCAATGCAGCACCTTTTTAACTGCAGTGACTTGCATAACTGTCAATAGAGCTTGTAAATATGTGATGTGCTTCTTCCTTTAATCAGGGCTGCATGACACTGCAGGGCTTGGTCTTTGTATTAAGTTCCTACAAATTTAAAAATCAAAGTTGAATTTTCATATATAACAAAGTGTGAAGTTGGATGAACACAGCAGGCCAAGCAGCATCTCAGGACCACAAAAGCTGACGTTTTAGGCCTAGACCCTTCATCAGAGACCACTCTCTGGTAGAACATAGAACATTACAGCACAGTACAGGCTCTTCGGCCCTCAATGTTGTGCTGACCTGCCATACCAATCTGAAGCCCATCTAACCTACGCTATTCCACGTACGTCCATATGCTTGCCCAATGATGACTTAAATGTACCTAAAGTTGGCGAATCTACTACCGTTGCAGGCAAAGCGTTCCATACCCTTACTACTCTGAGTAAAGAAACTACCTCTGACATCTGTCCCATATCTTTCACCCCTCAATTTAAAGCAATGCCCCCTCATGCTCGCTGTCACCATCCTAGGAAAAAGGTTCTCCCTATCCACCCTGTCTAACCCTCTGATTATCTTATGTTTCAATTAAGTCACCTCTCAACCTTCTCTCTAACGAAAACAGCCTCCAGTCCCTCAGCCTATCCTCGTAAGACCTTTCCTCCATACCAGGCAACATCCTAGTCAATGTCCTCTGCACCCTTTCCAAAGCTTCCACATCTTTCTTATAATGCGGTGACCAGAACTGTACGTAATACTCCAAGTGTGGCTGCACCAGACGTTTGTGCAGCTGCAGCATAACCTCTTGGTTCTGGAACTCTATCCTTTTATTAATAAGAAGGCATACAGTGTTTCAGCTTTTAACAGCCCTGTCAACCTGGGTGGCAACTTTCAAGGATCTGTATACGTGGACACCGAGATCTTTCTGCTCATCTACACTACCAAGAATCTTACCATTAGCCCAGTACTTTGCATTCCGGTTACTCCTACCAAAGTGCATCACCTCACACTTGTCCGCATTGAACTCCATTTGCCACCTCTCAGCCCAGCTCTGTAGCTTATCTATGTCTCTCTGCAACGTACAACATCCTTCGTCACTTTCCACAACTCCAGTGACCTTTAGTGCTGTCTGCAAATTTACTAACCCATCCTTCTACGCCCTCATCCAGGTTTTTTATAAAAATGACAAACAGCAGTGGACCCAACACTAACCCTTGTGGTACACCACTAGTAACTGGACTCCAGGATGAACATTTCCCATCAACCACCACCCTCTGTCTTCTTTCAGCAAGCCAATTTCTGATCCAAACTGCTATATCTCCCACAATCCCATTCCTCCGCATTTTGTACAATAGCCTGCTGTGGGGAACCTTTATTGAACGCCTTGCTGAAATCCATATACACCACACCAACCGGTTTACTCTCATCTACCTGTTTGGTCACCTTCTCAAAGAACTCAATAAGGTTTGTGAGGTACGACCTACCCTTCACAAAACCGTGCTGACTATACCTAATCAAATTTTTCTTTTCTAGATGATTTATAAATCCTATCCCTTATAACTTTTTCCAACACTTTACCAACAACTGAGGTAAGGCTCACTGGCCTATAATTACCAGGGTTGTCTCTACTCCCCTACTTGAACAGGGGAACCACATTTGCTATCCTCCAGTCATCTGGCACTATTCCTGTAGACAATGATGAGTTAAAGGTCAATGCCAAAGGCTCGGCAATCTCCTCCCTGACTTCCCAGAGGATCCGAGGATAAATCCCATCCGGCCCAGGGGACTTATCTATCTTCACCCGCTGTAGGATTTCTAATACCTCTTCCTTGTGAACCTCCATCCCACCTAGTCTAGTAGCCTGTATCTCAGTATTCTCCTCGACAACAACATTTATTGTTTTCTAGAGTGAATACTGTCGAAAAATATTCATTTAGTGCTTCCCCTAGCTCCTCTGACTCCACACACCACTTCTCACTACTATCCTTGATTGGCCCTAATCTTTCGTCATTCTTTTGTTCCTTATATACCTATAGAAAGCCTTAGGGTTTACCCTGATCCTAAACGCCAACAACTTCTCATGTCTCCTCCTGGCTCTTCTGAGCTCTCTCTTTTAGGTCTTTCCTGGCTACCTCATAGCCCTCAAGCGCCCTAACTGAGCCTTCACATCTCATCCTAACGCAAGCCGCCTTCTTCCTCTTGACCAGAGATTCCACTTCTTTTGTAAACCACGGCTCCCGTGCATCCTCCCAGCCTGACGACAGGTACATACTTATCTAGGACACACAGGAGCTTTTCCTTGAATAAACTCCACATTTCTAATGTGCTCATCCCCTGCAGTTTCCTTCCCCATCCTATGCTCCCTAAATCTTGCCTGATTTCATCATAATTTCCTTTTCTCCCAGCTATAACTCTTGCCCAGTGGTATACACCTATCTCTTTCCATCACTAAAGTGAACATAACAGAATTGTGATCGCCATCACCAAAGCGCTCACCTACTTCCAAATCTAACACCTGGCCGGGCTCATTACCCAGTACCAAATCTAATGTGGCTTCGCCCTTGTTGACCTGTCTACATACTGTGTCAGGAAGTCCTTCACACACTGGACAAAAACTGACCCGTCTATAGTGCTCCCAGTCAATATTTGGGACGTTGAAGTTCCCCACGACAACTACCCTGTCTCTCTCACTCCTATCGAGAATCATTGAGGGTCTAGACCTGAAACATCAGCTTTTGTGCGCCTGAGATGCTGCTTGGCCTGCTGTGTTCATCCAGCTTCACACTTTAAATGCTGGAGAATCCAAGATAACGCAGTTCCCATTATCTCTGAATTTTCCTATGTTTTCTTTTGGCTTACGAAATATTTGTGGAAAGCTGTATGACCTTTTTTGATTTTTTTTTTTCCAAATAAACATATTGCATCAGAGGAGCTGAGAGTACCAGCTAGGTTAGGGAAAGAGCCTTCCCTGGGCTAACTCCAAGGCATGTGCAATCTTGTTACTATAAACTGATGGGTGAATTCTTCCTAAAATGTTGGCTAGTTTGTCAAGTGTTTATCTTTATTACCTTTGTCAAAATGTTCCCTGGTTTCTTATGCAAGACAAATTATCTGCTTAGCACATGCTATTAAAATTTTATACTTTGTGTAACTTTAGCAGAGAGAAGTGGAATTTCACTTGGAAATTGCTAAAGATCCATTGGGCAGAAGGGTAGGAAGTAGTTTGAGTTTGTGCTTGTGCTGCTGTGCTATTGATCTTGGCCCTGTAGTAATAACATTGAATGAGATGTTAGTCCAGAGATTGAAAACTAGGTGAAAAAAATCAGTTCCATGATGCTGGGGCCACAATTATTTGCAATATATATTACTGCCTTGGATGAGGAATGTGCCAAAGCCAAGTCTGCAGTTGACACAAAAATAGGATACAAAGAATCTGCAAAGGGATAGAGCCAGGTTTAATAAAAGCAAATAACCTGACTTGACAGGTAGAAAATAATGTGGGAAAGAAGAACAGATGAACTAAATATTATTTAACTGGAGAAGGATTGCAAAAAGCGACACAACTGAGGGATGAGGGATAAGGGACACCGTCAATGAATCTCAAAAAAAAAACAGCATCCAAGTTCAACAGGAAAGAGGGACCCTTGACTTTTATACTCCATTTCATTTATTTTAAAGGGAATGGAATATAAAAGTAGGCGAGTTTTGTTAAAACTTAAGGCACCCATCAGACCAGAGCTGAATTACAGTGAGCAGCTTTGGCCTCATCTTTAAAAGATGGATAAACATTGGAGGCAGCTCAAAAATGGTTGACTGGGTTGATACCACATGAAGGGACTGGCTTGAGTAGGCTGAACCTATACTGATTGGAATTTAAAGCAACCTTATTGAAATGTGATTTGGCTTTGTCAGAAAGAAGTTGTACAGATGTGGTTAAAGTTTGAGTGTTGAACAAGCATGTCGTGAGGGTAGTGCAATTGATGTAATTTATGTGGATTTCAGTAAGGCCTTTGACATAGTCCCACATGAAAGATTGATAAAGGAGGTACAAGCACACGGTAACTTGGCAAGTGGATCCAAAGATAATGGGAACTGCAAATGCTGGAGATTCCAAGATTACAAAGAGGTGG
Organism: Stegostoma tigrinum; assembly: GCF_030684315.1. Lineage (NCBI taxonomy): Eukaryota > Metazoa > Chordata > Chondrichthyes > Orectolobiformes > Stegostomatidae > Stegostoma > Stegostoma tigrinum. Next base: position 2,932,916 of record NC_081392.1, on the reverse strand, counting down.
GTCTGGATGAACACAGCAGGTCAAGCAGCATCTTAGGAGAACAAAAGCTGACTTCTTGGGCCTAGACCCTTCATCAGAAGAGGGGGGTGGGGCGAGGATTCTGAAATAAATAGGCAGAGAGGGGGAGGCGGACTGAAGATAAGTGCAGAGGAGAGTATGGGTAGGGAGGAGGGAGGGGATAGGTCAGTCCAAGGAGGATGGGCAGGTCAAGGGGGTGGGATGAGGTTAGTCGGTAGGAAATGGAGGTGCGGCTTGAGGTGGGTGGAGGGGATAGGTGAGAAGGAGAACCGGTTAGGCAGGTGGGGACGAGCGGGGCTGGTTTTGGGATGCAGCAGGGGGAGGGGAGATTTTGAAGCTTGTGAAATCCACATTGATACCGTTGGGTTGCAGGGTTCCCAAGCGGAATATGAGTTGCTGTTTCTGCAACCCACGGGTGGCATCATTGTGGCACTGCAGGAGGCCCATGATGGACATGTCATCTGAGGAATGGGAGGGGTAGTTGAAATGGTTCGCGACTGGGAGGCGCAGTTGTTTACTGCAAACTGAGTACTCGTCCCTCGCCCTACCCTCGCAAAAACCACCAAAGAGAATCCCACTAGTCCTCACATATCACCCCACCAACCTCTGGATACAACGCATCATCCTCCGACACTTCTGCCATCTACAATCCGACCCCACCACCAAAGACCTTTTTCCCACCCCACCCCACCCTTGTCTGCCTTCTGGAGAGATCACTCTTCCTGCAACATCCTTGTCCACTGCACACTCCCCTCCAACCCCACCACGCTCAGCACTTACCCCTGCAACCGCAGGAAGTGCTACACCTACCCCTACACCACCTCCCTCACCCCCATCCCAGGCCCCAAGATGACTTTCCACATCAAGCAGATGTTCACCTGCACATCCGCCAATGTGGCATACTGCATCCATTGTACCCGTTGTGGCTCCCTCTACATTGGGGAAACCAAGCGAGGGCTTGGGGACAGCTTTGCAGAACACCTATGCTCGGTTCGCAGTAAACAACTGCACCTCCAGTTATATTATATTATGTAATATATAAATGACATTGGGGTTTGGTGATAAGTTTGTGGATGACATGAAGATTGTACAGGTGATAGACAGCAAGGAAAGAAGGTCACTGAGTATATAAATGGATTGCTTAGATGGACAGATAAGTAACAGTTGAAATTTAGCCCGAATAAGTGTTAATGTACTCAATGAATGGGAAAATAGTACCAATCTCAGAAACAGAGATCTGTGTTTAAAACATCTCATCCACAGGACACAACTTCTGACAGTGACACATTTCCTTGGTTCTGTATTGCACTGGCACGTCAGCCTTGACTTATTTTGTTCAAATCTCCCAATAGGATTTTAACTCACTATCTTCTAGCTCAGAAGCGAAAATGTTTCTGACTGATTTTAGATTACCCAGTGAGAGAGATCTCTCCCATTATACTTCTCCTCTTCCTGTGTTATTGGTTTGTATTTCTGTCTGAAACTCTCACATGAGCAATTACTTGAAGAACATGAGAATGTGGTCACTGCTACCCTTAATGTGAATATCATAAATTGATGCCTTTAGGAACAGAGGAACAGCTGATGATAGAATCATCAAACGGTTACAACACAGAATGGGGCCATTCAGCCGTCGTGTCTATGCTGACTCTCTACAAGAGCAACTAACCTTGTGTTGTTCCGCCACCTTTTTCCCAAGACCCCTGCAGATGTTCCTAACTAACATTGTTCTTGGAAGATGTGACATTAGAGCATAACTGAGATCTCAAGGAGCGAGCATTTCTATTAAATGCAAATCATCTTAAGGGCAAGTTTTAATGAGCTATGTTCTCATGATTTCCTTATCAGAGGGCAAAGTGTAGAATATGTGCAGTGAATTTCAGATTCTGATAATTGTGCTTTTCTCAAAACTACTATTGTGCTGACATGAGAGAATTTTTATAAGCAACCAAATCTGTTATGAGCTCACCCTTGTTCCTAGGACTTGCGTACATCTTACTTCCTGCCATCAACAATGCTATGCTTAGCCCACCCCTTAAACATGATGTTTAATTGTGTAAGTCCCTGGCATGCTAACTACGAAACAGATAATTGAACTTCAGACTTTGCTGGCCTGTTGCCTCAGTTACCTGAAACTAAGATGAATCTGTTTAGCTGCTCATCTTCACATTGTTACAGGAAGTAGAACATTGGAGCTTGACAGTTATTGGAAGCATACTTTTATCTATTAGCTTCTGAGAAACTTCATTAAAGGAAGTTAATTGCATGGTTCATTACTCTGAGAAAAATGAAGAATATACACTGTTAAAACATAGGGATTGCAAGTCAAACCAAATCAGCCTCTCTCCCTGGCCTTGCAACATAGTAAAATTAAAACGTGGCTATCCAAATTGCTGAGCTGATTGGTAGCATACTTTTTGTGTAATAAATATAACACATCAAGGTTATAACTTCAATTTAAAGCTAACAATTTAATAATAATGTACCTTTAGCAGAACATGGCTAAACAACAAGGCAATTTAATATCTGTTCAAAGCCCAATCTTCTTAAATCAGAAACTCCACTCTCTCTCTCAGATCAGACAGATGGGCATATATAAGGGATAAATGAACTGACAATTGCATTTTTTAACAATTGACCATGTGTACCAGGCCTTCAAAAATCCTTAGTTGATGGAACTGTTTACAGACAAGTAACAGCAGGCCTTGTTTGAATTCCAAAGTCGCCAATTTATGCCAACAGATCTGGTAGCCTTCTAGAATTATTCACCATTTGTTGGAGAGGGGTATTTTCTCATGTGAACAACAAACAAGCTGGCAACTACTGTGAAAGCCAAATAGGGGGAGAGAGAAACACATCAGCTTTTTCAAGAACACATGACTTCAAAATTCCAGCCAGAATGGGTTCACTTTCTTTCAAATTTTTAACCACCATTCTCTGTGATTGGTCAGCACTGCCCTGCCCTTTAATGATCAACTCAGCGTCCAACCAACTGCTAGTCCTGATCCTTGAGCAGCTGGGTGCCAAAATGGCTATAGTTTTCTTAGGGCAGTAATAAATGTACTTTAAATAAATAAATCTTTCCATGCCAGTTTGTTTGCTGCCTCCACCTTTCCAAAGTAAACTGATGCTCGAAGTTTAAAGTTTATTCTCAACCCCAGCTCTCAGTTCCAAACCAAAATGACAAAAACAAAATTACAGTTTTGAAAACACCACTTTTATGAAAATTTTTGGTTCTGTAAATTTCATGCTTTTTTTAAACCATTGTGTGTTTGCAAAAAAAAGTACACAAGTCCTAAGGGAGATACAGAGAATAGATAATGTGGCAGTGGGGATATTACTATTGTGTGGTGTGCTGTGACATCCATGATATACTGGAATAGAGGTTGTCTTTCTGCACAGACAACCTAATCTTACACATTTGATTGAAGGAAGTTCTGGAGTGAGAGGAGTTTGAGGGTGGAGCTGATGTAATTCCACAAAACGAGTTGGGGGAACAAAGAATCAGAGGTATCTGCACACTGTCTAGTGACTAGTGAAGAATGTAGAGTTCTGGGCTTAGTTCCTCTCTTTCATGTTAAATCTTTAAGTTTTGTGATGTGAACAGTCCTAGTTTCGAAGTTAAAGTACCATCTTTGTGCGATGTTATGATCAGGAAACCTGGTTCATTGTCCGTTGCTTACATAGAATTTTATCATGACAATAATGATGCATAGCCAGTCATGTTTGTGTCTTGTTATTTATAAATCTTCACCCTTCTGATGATAATTTAGCAGTTAAATTTATTGGTATATAATCTGTACATTATCAGTCTCTGGTAACAACTGCAGCTCCTAGTCCTGGGAGAACAGCCACAACTTGCTATTAGAAAAGGATTGAGTATGTGAGAAGTAACTTTGAAATAACTAGAAGCTGCCGTCACTGTCCTGCATATGTCCTGCCGGCGGGACAGGACAGACCCCACAGAAGTGACAGCACAGTTGGGAGGGAGTTGTCCTAGGAGTCCTCAGCATTTATCCTGAATCCCAAAATTCTCATGGCTTCTGGTTAAACATGGATAAGGAAAGCTCCTGCTGTTTACCGTGTACCGTCCTCCCTCAGCTAATGAATTAGGGTTTCTCCATGTTGAACAACACTCCGGAAGCACTAAGGGTGGCGGGGTGCAAAAGATAACCCAGGGGATTTCATTGTCCACGGTCAAGAGTGGCTCGGCAGCAGCACTACTGATCAAGCTGGTCGGGTCCAAAAAGGCGCAGTTTATCCACAACAACAAAAACCAAGTTGCTGGAAAAGCTCAGGTCTGGCAGCATCTGTGAAGGAGAAAACTAAGTTAACCTTTTGGTTCTGGTGACCCTTCCTCAGAACTGATGGTGGCTGGGAAAATGTCACCTTTATATGCAGAAAATAGGGAGGTGGGTGGGGTTGGGAGTAAATAATAGGATAGAGCTCAAAGGGAGAGAAAGACAGTTGGACAGACAAAGGAGTTGCTAACGATTAGGCTGGGAGGCTGAATAATTGTTGATGGGGACTGTTAGTGACTAACAACAGCAGGTGTGTAATGGCAGGCAGTGTGGTAACAGGGCCTGGTGTGTGGGGTCGGGGTCGGGGTCTGGGACATGGGAGAGTTTAGGCCCTAAAATTACTGAACTCAATATTGAATCCAGAGGGCTGCAGGGTCTCCAAATGGAAAATGAGGTGTTGTCCCTCCAGCTTGCGTTAGGTTTTGCTGGAATACCACAGCAAGCCAGAGACACATGTTGGCCAGGGAGCAGGGTGGTGCATTGACATGGCAAGTAACAGGTAGTTCAGGGTCTTTTTGCGAGCAGAATATTGATGTTCTATGAAGTGGTTGCCATGTCTGTGCTTTGTTTCCCGTTTTCCCCAATGTAGAGGAGCTCACATTGTGAGCAGCGAATGCAGCAGACGAGATTCTTGGAAGTACAGGTGAAGTGTTGCTTCACCTGGAAGGTATGTTTGGGCTCTTGGATACTGGGGAGGGAGGTGGTAAGTGGGCAGTTGTTGCAACTTTGCCAGTTAGGTGTTGTCGGGCTGTGAGGTGGTGTTGGGGGTGAAGGAAGTGTGGGCCAGGTGTTCCGAAGGGAACAGTCCCTGTGGAAGGCGGACAAGGGAGGGAAGAGGAATATGTGTCTAAATATGTGCCTCTTCCAGGCATAGTTTCTAGACTAGGTCAGCAGCAGGTAGTGAGGGAAATGTATAACTTACCTCATCTGTACCAATCTACTGGCTGCAGGTCTATCTGTCTGTGTCATTATTTGTAAGACTGACCATTGCACAGTCCTTAGCAAAACAAAATTCTGCCTTTGTGTTGTTTAGCACTCTTGCTCTGCTAAATGAGACAGACTTTGAACAGATCTGGTGACTTAAGACTGGGCATCCACAAGGTGCTGTGAACCAACAACAGTAGAATTTTACTCCACAATCTACAAGCTTGTGGCCTAGCATATCCCCCTACTTGTCAAGCCAGAGAATCGGTCCTGGTTCAGTAAGGGATGCAGGCATGCCAGAAGTAGCACCAGGCGTACCTTAAAAATGAGGTGCCAATCTGGTGAAGCTATTAAACAGGATTGCTTGCAATGCCAGACAGCATAAGCGGCAAGTGGTAGACCGAGTTAAGTGATGCCATAGCCAATAGATCAGCTCTAACCTCTGTAGTTCTGCTGCATCCAGTTACAAATGGTGGTGGACAACTAAACAACTCACTGGTGGAGGAGGTGCCACAAATGTCCCATTCTTAATACTATGGTATAGCCCAACACATCAGTATAAAAGATAAGGCTGAAGCATTTGCAGCAATCTCCTGCCAGAAGTGTTGAGTGGCTGATACATCTGTCTCATCCAGTGGTCCACAGTATCACAGTATCTTCAGCCAACTTGATTCATTCCACGTGATATCAAGAAATCGTTGGAGGCACAGGATACTGCAAAAGATTTGAGCTCTGACAATATTCCGGCAATAACACTGAAGGTTTGTGCACCAAAATCTGTTGCTACCCTAGCCAAGCTGTACCAGTACAGTCTCAACACTGGCATTTACCTGATGTGGAAAATTAACCACGTATGCCCTGTGCAAAAAAAGTAGGATAAATCCAACCAGGCCAGTTGCTGCCCTATTTAATGTACTCTCGATCATCAGTAAAGTGATGGAAAATACCATGGGCAGTGTAATCAAGCAGAACCTATTCAGCAATAACCTGGTCAGTGATGCCCAGTTTGGGTTCTGCCAGGTCCACTCAGCTCCTAACCTTATTACAGCCTTTGTTCAAACATGGACAAAAGAGGTGAGGTGAGGTCAGAGTGACACCCTTTGACATCAAGGCTGCATTCTACTGTGTGCTAAGGAATCCTAGTGAAACTGAAATCAATGGATAGCAGGGGCAAACTCTCCACATGGAGTCCTACATATTTGGCATATAGAAAGATGGTTGTGGGAGTTCAGTCATCTCAACTCAGACCTCTTTGCAGGAATTCCTCAGGGTAGTGTCCTAGGCCCAATCACCTTCACCTGCTTCATCAATGACCTTCCCTCCATCATAAGGTCAAGTGGGGGGTTTTTGATAATAGTGAAGTAGTCCATGTTTAAATGCAACATGATTTAGACAATATTCAGGCTTCAGCTGACGAGTGGCAAGTAAGGTTCCTGCCAGATAATGCCCATCTCCAATTTTTAAAAAAAAAATCTAACATTGCCCCTTGACATTCGGTGCTGTTACCATTGCTGAATCCCTCACCAACAATGTCCTTGGTTACCATTGATCAGGCACTCCTCTGGACTTGCCACATAAACTCAGTGGCTTCAAGAATAGACCAGAGGCTAGGAATACTGCGTCAGCTAACCCACTTCCTGAATTCCCAAAGCCTGTCCGTCATCTAAAAGGCCCAAGTCAGGAGTGTGATGGAATGCTGTCTTTGGATGGCTGCAGCTCCAACATCACTCCAGGAGCTTGGCACCGCCTACACAAACATCCACTCTTTCCTCTAACATTGCTCAGTAGCAAGATCTATTATCTACAAAATTCACTGCAGATATTCACCAAAGATCCTTAGACAGCAACTTCACAACCCTTCACTCCCATCTAGAAGGATAAGGGAAGCAAATATATGGGAACGCCACCACCTGCAAGTTCCTGTTCAAGCCAGTCACCATCTAGGCTTGGAACTATATCACTGTTCCTTTAGTATCTCTGGATCAAAATCCTGGAATTCCCTCCCCTAACAGCGTTGTGGGCCAACCTACAGCAGATGGACTGCAGTGGTTCAAAACCACTTATCACCACCTTCTCGGGCAGTTGGGGGTCAGGCAATAAATGCTGACCAGCAGCAAGGCCCACATCCCATGAATGAATTTGAAAGAAAAATCTCCTCTTTTAGGTCAGTGACACCTGCTTGTAATAAAATTATAGTACCATGGGTGATGAGTGCAGCCAAGTGGTTGTTGTTCACGTACAGGACTTAACATGGTAGTTAATGATTTATTTGGTGGTCAGGGAAGCAATTCTGTCACTCTTTCTATTCAGAGTTCCAGTAGGTGTCACAGGATAAAAGCAGGCAGGATAAACCTGGAATGTTTTCTTGTTACTAACCTCTAATTATTTTATTTAAATTTCAAAATATTCTTTTCATACAACATATGTCTTTCTACATAGTCATAAATGCAGTGGTTCTGAATAATAGTATTTCAAAGGTATGAAAACTTCGGAGTTTGTCTCGATCCAACAAACCAAAAGCATCTCTTACGCACAAGACTATATTGACATGCATATGAGGCACTGGAAGGCCTGATAAATTTACCCAAATTGGCACTGAAGAAATTTAAACTATTTTTAAAAGGTCAGCGTGGTCTCTTGCTGAAAAACTCAGTTGAATCCCCTAGGACTGAGCTGTTTTGCAAAATTGCCAGTTTGTTTTGCTTAACACGTTTTTTATGTAGAAAAGCACAAGTGCTTGGCAGCATTATCAGAAAAGCTGTGCAGTAATTAATTTTGCCACTTGGACACATGTTTGTATTTGCTACTTTGCAGTTAAAATGTGTCATGTAAATATTGTTTTCCCATAAAACCGCTGAGCCAATTAATCTCTGCATTGAAAGGTGACACAGATACTTCTGATACTAACATTGTGGCCATTTTGCAATGTTTCTTTTTCCCCTCCCCTTCTCCTCAAGGCACTACTTCGTACTGAGGGAGCAGTTCTACAGCACCAACAACTAGGTATCCTGCCTAAGTGACGGCTGTTCCTGCATAAACCTAGACAGCCGAGTGCTGGCATGTTCTAATGTTTGACAACATAGCAGATGAGCTGATCTAGGCCAGATGTAGTCACAATCTGGCACAGAATGGTCCCAACGCTGCTCCCTGAATATGTGCTCACTTCTGCAGTCAAATTGATTCTTCTCTTCTGCCATTCAATCTCTTTTTTTTTATTCCCCACCAGACCAAAGTCTTACAATGCTAGTAGTTGCAGTCACTCCGCTTTCCCACCTATGCAGAATCAGGTTGTGGAATCTTCCATGTTTGCTTGCCTGATGTGATACGTTGGCAGGGAGTGCTGCCTTTACCCAATGGCACAGCATAAACCTCGCACTTTAGTTTTCGAGAATCTTAAATCCAGTTTTGAAGAACTGAACTTGAATAATAAAAAATGAATACAGATTAAGTCAAGAAGCCCAGCTGCTGGTGATAACTGTGACTAACACTTTTTTTAATTGTACCAGTATGACCAAAGCTGCAAAATCAGAATGTTAGACATAATTGCTCCTAAAAACTCATGGGTCCTATTTCTTGCATGAAGATGAAGCTAAAATTTTTTTCAATAATGCATATTGAGTTAGAGTACTCTTAATTGTGTAAAATAACTCCTCACTTCAGCTTACCTTGTGTTTTTAAAACACCAAATCGTTGCTTTCCATTATTGGTTGTTAATGCATTTTTTTATCTTTTTCTCCCTCCTCAATTTTTTTTTACAGGTAGCAATTCAGTCGATGAAGCTGGAAATAAGGTAAGAAATCTTTGATTTTTCTTGCTAGCACTGAATGTATGTTTACAGGGAGTTCAGTATTTGCAGCACGCTGTCATCCAAAAGTTTTACCATAAAATTCTACTAAACGGCCAAGAATTGTCCAGCAATAGAGGGGCTTTTCAGGAATCAGGCTATGATAGCCAGGGTATTATGAGAATTTTTTTCCTTCTGTGTTTTCTGTCCTCTCTACTCCCTTTTCTCTTTTGCAGAGTCTCTCATCTTAATTGATTAGACAAATGCACACTCTGCTTTCAGGGCAGTTCTTCTCTCTGCTCAGCTGACAGTATCTGTTGGCTGGATTGATTTGCTTCCTGGTCTAAAACCATTGACTTGGAAAGTAATTTTTTTTTTCAACGAAGGAGGAAATTGCAGAACTAAGAGGAATTCCATGCAGACGTGGGGAGAATATGCAAATTTCACAAACAGTCACCTGAGGGTGGAATTGAACCAGTGTTCCTGGTGCAGTGAGGCAACAGCACACACTTAAAAAGTAACTGGCTGCCTACATCTGCTTCAATCCAACTTGCCCATGCCAAACAGATAATCCTAAACTAATCTAGTTCCATTTGGCCCATATCCCTCTCAACCCTTCCTATTCATTACATCCAAATCATTTATATAAATGACAGAAAGCAGTGGGCCCAGCACTGATTCTTGTGGCACACCGTTGGTCACAGACCTCCAGTCTGAAAAGCAGCCCTCCACGACTCCCCCATCTGTCTCCCACCTTTTGAGCCAGTTCTGTATTCCATATGGCCAGTTCGCTCTGTATTCCATGTGATCTAACCTTGCTAACCAGTCAACTATCCTGAACCTTGTTGAATGCCGTACTGAAGTCCATATAGATAACTTCCACCATTCTGCCCTCATTGATCCTCTTCGTTGTGCACAATTCTCCACTCCCAAAGCCATGTTGACTATATCTAAAATGTCCTTGCCTTTCCAAATACTTGTAATCCTCTTCCGCTGGGTTCCCACCAATGGCTTGCCCACCACTGATGTCAGGCTCACTGGCCTATAGTTCTCTGGCTTTTCCTTTCATCCTTGTTTAAATGGTTAGCTAACCTCCAGTCTTCTGGCACACTGTTTATTGATGATACAAATATCTCCTCATTGAAGGATGGGCAATAAATGCAGGCCCAGCCAGGGAAGCCCACAGTCCATGAATAAATATTCAAAAACTGAGGATAGTGAATTTTTGGAATTCTTTGTCCCAAAGGGTAGTGAAGGTTCAGTCATTGAACATATTGAAGACAGATCCACAAATTTGAAGTGTTAAAAGCTATCTAGGGATATGGAGATCATGTGGGGAAGTGTTGAAGTTGAGGATCAAGCGTAATCAAGCTGGATGGCAGAGCAGGCTTGAGCCAAATGGCTTATTTCTCCTATTTCCTATGTTCTTATTTCTTTCTGCCGTATGCATCTATCTCCTACCTGGATGAGGCTTTTTTGTTTTTAAAAAAAAAACACAGCTCTTCTTGGAGTATAAAGAATTTCCACTACTTCAAAGAAATAGGCACTAGCTCCCTTTTTGACAAAGGGAAAAAGAACAGCTACAGATAAGGGATCCGATCAAAAGCAAGCGACAGCCTGGTGGCTCATTCGTTAGCACTGCTTCCTGTCAGCACTAGGGGATACGGATTCAGTTCCACCCTTGGGCGACTTAGTATGTGGAGTTTGCACATTTCCCCGTGTCCGCATAGATTTCCTCCTGCTCTGGTTTCCTCCCGCAGTCCACAGAAGTGCAAGTTAGGTAGATTGGCCATGCTAAATTGCCCATAGTATCCAGGGATGTGTAAGTTAGCCATGGGAACTGCAAGGTTACAAGGATAGGGTGGGATGCTCTTTGGAGGGTCGGTGTGGACGTATTGGGCTGAATGGTCTGTTTCCACACTGTAGGGCTTCTGTGGAACATCAGGGACTACCTTATTTCCCGTGCATGTTCCCACTCCCTTGCTAGTGGTTCCAACCCAGGTACATTTCCTTGCAAAGAACAATTAAGAAGTGACACACTAAGTTTGTTGGATCTGGCTTCTGGCCAAAATCCACCACCATGATTTTAATCTTCTCCCATTTCCCTTTGGTGTTTCGGTCCATAGACTGACACAGCCATCATAATTATCTTTGTGAATTCAAAGTCTAAGCTGAAACATGACCATTATGTCAAAAGCCTGGAATTTCCTCTCTTCGTATTGTAGGTGTACCTACACCGTAAAAAGGCAGTTCACCAGGATCTTCTCGGACATGGAGGCATAGAGCTGTACAGCATGGAAACAGATGCTTTGGTCCAACTTGTTCATATCAACCACATATCCTAAATTAATCTAGTCCCATTTGCCAGCATTTTGCCCATATCCCTCTAAACATTTCCTATTCCTATACCACCCAGTATGCTTTTAAATGTTGTAATTGTACCAGCCGCCTCCTCATCCTCTGGCAGCTTATACCATACGCAGACCACACTCTCTCTGGAAAATGTTGCCCCTTAGGTAAAGGAAACTTGAACGGCCTTTGTGGTTCATGATTTTACAATACTGCAATTTAGCAAATTATGACGTGTTTCATGTCAGTAGTGTGGTTAGCATTGTGGAATGCAATTGTATCCCTTGTATAGGTTGTTAAATGATTGGGGTGGTTAGCACTGCAGCCTCTCAGCGCCAGGGACTCGGGTTCGATTCCAGCCTTGGGCGACTGTCTGTGTGGAGTTTGCACATTCTCCCCATGTCAGCATGCGTTTCCTCTGGGTGCTCTGGTTTCCTCCCACAGTCCAAAGATGTGCAGGCTAGGTGGATTGGCCATTCTAAATTGCCCGTAGTGTTCAGGGGTGTGGGTTATAGGGGGATGGGTCTGGTTGGGATGCTTCAAGGGGCCATGTGGACTTGTTGGGCCGCAGAGCCCGTTTCCACACTGTAGGGAATCTAATCTGATCTAAAAAATAACAGGGAAGAATTCTTCACTGGAATGTTTTTGATGTGTACACCAGAGTATACGTTGGCATTGACCTTACAAATTACAAAATTGCAATTGACTTCATTGTTTAAACGAAAGCATTGAAATACACCATAAATGTTCCCACTCCTTCCCTGCTGCTACCTTTAGCCATTCCTGTTAGAAGATTTTCATGGTATGCCACAAACAACTGTTTTGCGCTGTGCTCTCGCAGTAACTTTTAGTTCATTTTCAAACACTTTGTGGCAATCATTTATTTAACTACACCTAGATTCACCCTTCTTTCTGCCACCTTTCACTTTGCCACCAAAGAGAAGACTGTGTAGCTTTTCAATTATGGTCAAGTTGACTGCAGTACTGTCACTTCATTTCTGTGTGTCACCTTTTGGAATTGCTTTTGGTCTTGCAATTTCAAATACATATACACTTGTTTTACGCTAGAAACTTCAGAATCAAACTATATATTCCCCACTGCATGTGCTGAAGATCAAAAAGAATCCTAAAATACTTCAGCTGTCGGTTTTGAATTTTTCTCTCTCAATTGCTTGATGGAGATCTTCCCGTTTTCACACTGCTCTGCACAGTTAGTGGTGACTGGCATGTGTTTTATGGATTTGTTTCTTAAGAAGTTGGTGCTGCTGGTAATTTCATGTTCATTGCCCACTTGCTGTAGACCTGAGAAGTTGGTGATGGACTGATGTAGTAGCTGGTGATACAGTGGCATGATCATTGCCCACTGAAATATATAGGCTGAGTAACTTGCATTGCATTGAACTTGAGTTATGTGTAGGTCAAACCAGGACAAAATTTTAGGTTCCCCTGCCTTAAAAAGATTTTGAAGCAGCTAGGTACAAGAGGACTCTCTGACAGCTTTTGTGGTGGCTGTCTTCTGATTCTAGTGAATGGGTCATTTGGTCAGCATTTGGATGCATTTTTGAGATTGTACTCACGACAGTATCATAGTTCATAGCTGCATACTGCATTTAAAAGTTGAACCCTGCATCCATAAGTGTAAATCAGTTGAAAATAGAACTACCCCTAATACTGTGGAATCTGGCCTCAAACTGTTTATTCCTAATTTTTAAACTGAAGTTCTGAGAGCAGCATTTTGTTTTGTTTTTGGGGGGAGAAAAGATTCTCTGACATTTTCCCACTTAATCGGGTACGTTTGAAAAAGGGCCAGATGATAGTGCACTGTGGGAACAGAGTCTGTCGAACAAAATTAACAAGTTGCTCTGAAGTACTTTCACAGGCTGTTGTTACATTGTTCAAAAGCATGCCGTTATTAAACCTTGAGGCCAGGAGTTGCAATGTCTTGACATTTTACAACTCATAAGTATCGTTAGCAGTCAGACAAGATATGATGCGTACGTGAGAAAAGTGTGGCTCATGGCACACTCCACCGCTGAGAAACAGCTTTTTCCCTTTTGAGTTTAAGGTAGTTAGCAGTTCGTGAGTTGGTGCTAACAGACATGGGAAGCATTTTGATTCCCTCTCTCATCGCATAGTTCACATGGACTTTGAGCACACTGCCCACTGATCCACTGCCAACTGCCTTAAATGAATATGTGGCTGAACTTCAGTAGTTTTCTCACCTTAAATTTTCCTGTTGTTAAATCCCAGCTCATTAACAGATATTAGTGAGTTTTCTGTAGCCTCAAACCACTCCCTCTGAATTACAAAGAGCTCATTGTTACCTGCCTGTCGTAACCTGATACTGCACCACAACAGGGCATTTGGCCCATTATGTCTGTGACAACCTTTTTTAAAGAACTACCAATTAGTTCCCACTCTCCTGCCCTTTTTCCCCTACTTCTATAAATTTTCAGTTTTTGTGGAAACTGCAGACTTCTTATTTAATTGGCACCAGTGGGACCAGGAGTATGCCGATTGATTAAATATTCCAGTGGGTCAAAAGGTCCACATAATCTAAAAATAGGGACTAAGTAATAGAAATGTAATGCACAGAGTATAAACTTCACTGTTATAGTTGATTTACAGCATAAATCAACTATAAATAATAATTCTCACTTGCACCTTCGACTGCCTAATCAGAATCAGAGATTGTGATAATACAGTAAATCTGTTTCAACTACATAACTTTTGCCAATTTAATGAGTGTGCCGCTTTGTAAGATGACAGTTAAAACAAAGTTTGCTCTATCTCCAGTTCTCATTTACAAGTTACCGTGAATCATCTTTTTTGGGCAGTTTATTGTGTGTACATACACCATTTGAGTCAAGATATGGAGGTGAATTACCTGAAGGAGTGAGGCTCTGAAAGCTTGTGTTTTCAAATAAATCTGTTAGACTATAACCTGGTATAGTTTGAGCCAAACAATAGCCTTGTCAGTGGTGACATTGATTTCTTTAAGGCCACCTTAATAGTGAGTTATTATTTGGATTGGATCAGAGCTGAAACCTGGATGATTGCGGTGACTCCACTGCTGTTGGGTGGCTGAATAAATGCCTTGACCAGCACAGAAATGGTTTAATGGAGGCCAGTGTGACTGCAGGAGCTTTAAAGCTAGGTGAACAAGTGGTGGGGAATGATTTCTAGCAGATGTTTTCTATGGCAGACTTCCTGCCAGAGATCCTCAGTTGTGACTCCTTGATGACATGTTGGGTTTAATCACTTGGGGTGGAGTGAAGGAATGTGTATTGCAAGTTGGTTGAATAAGGACAGGCTTTGGTAGGGTTAGACCTTTCTCCACCAGCTTAGCTGTTGTACTTATTCTCCTGAAGAGGATTTGGGGATGATGACACTGCTGTTCAGGCTGGGTGCCAGGGCACTGAGTTAGTGGAAGAGGTACTCCTTCATGTTGAGTTGCGAATTGCTGTTCTTAAGCAGGTTGCTACCGCACTGAGATGCAGTATAATGCATTGACTGTATTTTGCCAAGAGGAGAAATCCTTAAATCTTGGCCTGTGATCCACGTGAGGTACTGGCCAGTTTACTGAGGAGCTGGTTGTGAGTTTTAATTTTTTTAAGTCTTGATGAGCTGTTTCTGTATGTTTTAAATTTAGTCAAGTCTGATACCTCCCTTAAATTGGCTGGAATCTTATTCTGGATGGCCAGAGACTGAAATAAAGATTGATTTCCTTTTATCAAGGGCATTGTGAAGGTCAGAAGAGCAGGAAAATGTTTTATTGGTGCTCTGCTTTGGGCACCAATTCTTGCAGTACTTGGGCCACCTTTATTATTTAATATATCCTCCAACTCAATGCCACAGCAAAAGTCACCCGTGTCAATACTCTTCTGCAACTGGGTTAAGGTTAGATCATTTCTGTACATGTTGAACAGGGCTAAGGCTAAAATGAGACCTCAGGTTAGATCTTTCATCTGTGCTTTTTTCTAGGTACTGGACCTTTCATCCATTTGCACCTTGAATCATCTGTCCTCAAGTCTAAATTCAATGGATCAATAACTCAAGGAGGGAGAACTCTGTTGTCTGTTCTGTTCCTCTCTTCCTCTGTTCTGAGGAAGGGTCACCAGACCCAAAGCATTAACTCTGATTATTTTTCTTCACAGATGCTGCCAGACCGGCTGAGCTCTTCCAGCAACTTCTGTTTTTGTTGTGAGGGAGACTCTTTGTATTTTTTCGAACAGACCCATGCACTAGATTGAGTTAAAGAAAAATTGGCTGTTCTTGGATCCCTTTGTGAAATATTTTCAATGAGAGTGGTTAGTGTGAGGATCTGGAAGTGATTTACAAACATTGCCAAACATTTTTTTGGTAAGGGTGTTTGTAATTTGTCAATGGGTACTGCCCCCCAGTGTTTTATTTTCTGTCATGGTTATGTACCTACTCCTCGAGTGGTAGCAGTCATCTTGCTCCCATTCATCGCACATCAACCCCAACCCAAGTTGAAATTGGCTGTTTTACCCTGATGCTGTAATGATAAACAAAAATTGAGGTCACCAATTCTGTTGGCTAAATTTGTTTCCTTTAACCAATGCAAACATGCATTGATCAGAGTAAATTTAGTATGAGTGCCTTGGTACTTCAAACATCTCAGCAATTGTTAGTTTGTTCTCGGATGGTGAAAACATTCTGCTTGTTCATTTTCTAGTTTTAATTACAAATGCTGGTCTTCAAACATATTTGCCAATTTAACACGTGAAAAAATTTATTTTTGTAGCATTTGCTGTTGGTTACGTGTCTGTGGTCACTCCAGTGCAAGAGATGGTCCCAGCCCAGTGGATGAAAGCTTGCATCATTTGGGGCTCTTTTAGGTCTTCCATCAATAGATTTGTGATTTATTACTGGCAGTTGTGCAGTATTCCAGATGTCAACTTAATTTTGGATGTTTCTCCCCCTGTCCCCTAGAGTCTTTGTGTTGATTTTTCTGTCACGCAACACTGGACCTATAAAGGGTTAGCTTCGGGCAGTCCTTGCAGTAACTACACTCCCCACTGCATGAAATGAATGTGCCTCTGGCACTGAGCTTTCCCTGGAGCAGTACTGATGTAACCAAAGTATGGCTTGAACTTATTGCCAAGCTAATGGCAATATCCTGTTTATAGTTTCATTTTTCCAGGGTTTTCTTTCGTAGTGTCACATAGGGTAGCAAAGCTAAAGTCAACGGTCTCTTATTTGAAATTTACTAGTCCTGGTAATCAAGGCCGTGACTATCTTTTGTGGTTATAGACTCCAGGATTTTTTTTAAAAGATGGTTGCAATTATATCTTCGAACTCACTAGTCTCTGCACTGTTTCACACTCAGGATGTTCAAACAAAAGTGTTCAAACAAAACCCAGCTATAAAGTCAAGCATTTTTTTTTTGCGAAAAAAAATTCCATAGCTGGTATGATATTATGGTGATTATCTGTAAGGTTTATCTTAAAGTTGAAACTGATTCATTCAGGAGTGATATCAACAAGTCAAAACAGTTTTTGACAGAAGAATCTACCTCTTCTCCTCATCCCCAAAAAAGGGCCCATGAATGCTGGGGTTCACTTGCAGCTTTAGAGATCTGAGATTTTTGTTGCTTAAGGACACCAGGCATATCGTTTAAAGGTGAGAATATCATGTGGAAGTGCTGATCAGCTGTGATATAATTGAATGGTGCAGCCGCTCTGAGGGGCTGGGCAACCTGCCTTATAAGCCCATGGAACATGGGCTCTTGAACATCACCCCTAAAACAACTTAGATGCTCTCGAGTGGTTTAGTGTCGCAGATAAGATGATGTCAACCCAGACTGTAAACTTTTGGTGAACATTCATTCTGTCAACATGATGCAAGAGTCCCATCAGCTGTCTACTTTGAAGATAATTGATCTGAGGCAGTAATTGTCATGCAATGTTGGCGTTGGAAAATGTACTGGTCCCATGTGGTCTCCATCTCTAATATAAAGTTTAGATTGTCATGCTGTTGAAGAGAGATGGATGGTTGACATTGTTGCTGTGGCTAGGCTAAGTTTATTTCAGTGCCAGTGTCAAAATAGTTTTATTTCCAACTCGTGAACCTTCCCAAGGGAAAAGGCATTTGCAATTGAAAAAAATCTCTCAAACATCTATGTATTGAAAGTATTTAAAGAGGAAAAACATAGATTTTTGAAATATCAAGGAATTGAATGCTATGATGATCTGGTTGGAAAGAGTTGAAACCTGGAGCAGATCCGTTACAACACTGTAAAGTGGTGCGGCATGCTTGCAAAGCCAAATGGTGCATTCGTGCTCCTATTTAAGTGTACTGCAGGATTGATGTTTTATCACAGTATCGGAAGCTTTCACTACTAAAAGATGCTTTTCCATCAAGTTGTTCTTGAAAGAATTACTCTAAACGTCTTCATACAGTTCTCCTACATTTTATGTTGACTTTCCTGTCAAAGGTTGACTGAGAAGATGTGAATTCAATTCTTGTGTGTGTGCATTCTTAGGAGGGGAAAAAGCATTGGAAATTTTTTTAATCTTGGAATTGTCAATCTAACATTGATTATAATTCGCATGAAACTTGAAGCCAGGCTGCTCATCTGCATCAGTTCATTCATACTTACTGTGTTTTTGTACCACAATGCAGCAAAAGACCTTTCAGAATTAGTGTTCAGTATTTGTTAATGCGCTCATTGTTAGCATAATGGTTGGTAGTTTGTATGAAAGTAGATCTTGAGGTTTGTTGACTAAATCGTCAACTGTTTACTCTGAGGAGAGCAGTTGACCTAGGCAATCAGCAGCACTTGCACTGAATCTGAAGCCTGTGCCATTTCTGTAGTTACTATTGGTAGGCATCCTTCACTATAAACAGGTATCGTTTAGAACATAGAACACTACAGCGCAGTACAGGTCCGTCGGCCCTCGATGTTGCACCGACCTGTGAAACCAAACTGAAGTCCATCTAACCTACACTGTTCCATTATTATCCATTTGTTTATCCAATGACCATTTAAATGCCCTTAAACTTGGCTTTTTGAAACTTCAATAGCAACAATATGCATTTCTATAGTACATTTTAAAGAGAAAAAAGTTGAATATGTATTAATATAGCACCTTTTTAAATATACAAAAACATCCTAAGGCACTTGATGGAGTTATTTGAGTAATAGTTAATCTCCAAGCTGATGTAGCTGAACTCCCCAAGACGTAGGGATGTGAAAACTCACTTAGTCCTCTTGGTCTTGATTTGCTATTTATTGAGCACTGATTTAAAGTTTGTTTGTGGCGACACAGTATAAAAACGCACAAATTGAAATAGTTTGTTGAAAATTGTCCATATTCCCTGTCTGTACTCCAGTATGCCACACCCAAGGAATAACTTAAAGAACTGATGCATTCAGAGACTGTGTTTTCACAGTTGACTAAAAGCAACAGTTTTGTTGGTTTGAAAATTGAAGGTTCTCACCGATTCACCTGCGGCTAGTGTTTCACATGTGCCTGAGGTGACATTGCTAACACCTAATGCACAGTGTTACTTTATACTCAGCACATGCCAGCAACACTCCATTAGGTGAGTCTGTGAACCTTGGCACTACCTAAAACATTGAATTTCTGCTAGTGGGCAGTTTACAAAGCCCTTTGATATACAGTCACTTTGAAATAATGACCAGTCATCAAAGGAAAAGCTTTGATTCTCACTGACATTGCAAGAATATCCCAAGAGTACTTTCTTTGTTTCTGTGGGAGCATGGATCTTTTCACAATGTAATGTAGCATCACTTGAATAGTAAAGGTTGCTGCAAAGCATCATGATAGATGTATTCATCCTCTGCATGCATGAAGCCATAACTTATACGCTGGTAAGAGTAGTAACAGTACCTGTACAATGGGACAGAATAAATTGAGTGACAATGGGTGCGTGTAACAAAGCCTGCATGTTCATTATGGGTGACTTTAATCTTCACGTAGATTAGGATGGCCAGATTGGCAGAAGTGGCAATGAGGAAGATTTTACAATTTGTATTCAGGGCAGCTTCTGAGAACAGTGTTGTGGATCCAACCAAGCTAAGGCTAATTTTGAACTGCCGTTGCATAATGGCGCAGGTGTAACAAAAGATTTCAGAGTAAAAGATCCCCTCAAACAGTAAGTATGACGGTTCCTTCATATCAGACTGAATGCTAAATTCGAAGTGGAAAACAATTGTTTTAAACTTAAATAAAAGTAATTTCAAAAGAATGAGGACAGAGCAGGCGAGAGCGGACTGGTGAAGGAGTAGAGAGAACAATTGCAAACTTTTAAGAAAATAGTTATTGTCTCAGCGCAAAAACATTTATTTCATTTGATGAAGGAGGATTCTAGGAAAGGAATGTGGCCAAGGTTAGTGGTAAGCCAGAGGATTTGGACATTTTTTTAAAAACAACCAAAAACTATGCCAAAAATTTTAAATAGGGACAAAATAAACTTTGGACGTGAACTTGGAAGTATTATCAAGATGGGCAGCAAGAGCTCCTTTTTAAATAAACAAAAGGGGAAAAAGAGAAGCCGAAGTGGGCATAGGCCCCATAGAGAAATATAATGGGACAATAACAGAGAACCAGGAAACAGCAGAGGAGTTGTCACTCTAGATGACACCAATAGAATTCCGAAATTAGTAAATAATCAAAGAACAAAAGGCCAGTACGTCCCCTGGACCTGCTGGGGCACATCCCAGGATATTAAAGGAAGTAGCTACAGAGGTAACAAGGTGTAGAGCTGGATGAACACAGCAGGCCAAGCAGCATCAGAGCCAAATTGGGAAGACCTGAACATGGACTGTAGTCGATTGGGGATGATCTGGTTTTGTAGGCAGGTACCAAGAAAGGTGATATGGCTGAGTACCTGGTTTGCTTCAGGATGTGGCCGAGCAGTTTCAAGGCCAATGAGATTACGAGAGAGTTGCAGTGGGAGAGATCCGCTGAGGTTTTTCCAGAGGGAGGAGGGTAACTACTTCAGGGTAGGCATTCTTCGAAGAAGCTTCGCAGTGGGGTTAAAATTATTTCAGAGATAGTAGGAACTGCAGATACTGGAGAATCTGAGATAAGGTGTAGAGCTAGATGAACACAGTAGACCAAGCAGCGTAAGATTCTGATGCTGCTTGGCCTGCTGTGTTCATCCAGCTTTACACCTTACTATCTCCCTAGCTACAGAAGTAGTGGATGCACTAGTATTAATTTTTCAAGAATCCTTAGATTCTGGAAAAGCCCTGGAAAATTGGTAATTTTCCAATCTGACAATTTTATTTACAAACAGTCAAAAATGGGGTCACTATAGGCCAGTTAACTTAGTGTTTGTTGTGGGGAAAATGTTACAGATAATTTAGAGATGCATATAATCAAGCAGAGTTAGCTTCATCAAGGGGAAATCATGCCTGAAAATTTTACTCGTATCCTTTGAGGAGGATAGATGGACAGGAAGCAATGTATGTAATATATTTGTATTTTCAGAAGATGTTTGTTAAGGTACCACTCATCAGCCTACCTGATAATTTAAGACCCCATGATATAGGTAGTTACACTGGCATGGATGGAGGATTGGCTAACTAATAGAAGACAGTTGGGATAAGGGAGCCATTTTCAAGCTGACAGCCTATAACTAGAGGAATACCAAAGGGATCAATGCTAAGGCCACAATTAATAATTACATATATTGAGATTGAGGAATGCAAATGCGCTGAACAGAGTTTGTGATTGACACAAAAATAAATAGGAAAGAAAGTGGTCAGGAAGACATGGGAGTCTGCAGAGGGATATAAACTAGATAAGTGAATAGACACAAACTTAACAGATGGAATATGTGGGAAAATGTGAGGGTACGCACTTTGGCAAGAAGAGCAGGGGAGCTGAATGTTATTTAAATGGAGAAAGCTACAGAGCCATGGGATTTGGGTATCTTTGTCCATGAACCACAAAAAGCTGGCATCCAGGTTCAGCAGCTGATAGGGAATGCAAATGGAATGTTGGCCTTTCGTTCCGAAGGACATTACATATAAAAGTGAGGAGGCCTTGATAAAAGTATACAAAACTCTAATCAGAACACATTGGAATATTGTGAAATGTTTTGTGCACCTTTAATTAAGGATAGACAGATTGGCATTTGAGGCAGTCCAGAGAAGGTTCGCCTAGGCTGGAGCAACGAATTAAGGAGCTGTCTTATAAGTTGAATATGTTCGTCCTGTATTTGATGAATTTTGGAATAATGAGAGTGACCTTATTGTAACATACAAGATTCTTAGCCGATTTGACAACATTGATGTGGAAAGATTGTTCCCCCTTGTGGGAAAGCTTAGGTTCAGAGGGCATGATATCAGGATAAGGAGCTGCATATTTAAGACAATTAACTTCTAAACATAGTGAATCTGTAGAATTCTTTACACTCAAGGGTTAATTTTGCTTTGGTCAGGTCTTTATCCTAAGTTTCTCTTCTATCTTTCCCGAATGCACTGAATTCCACAGGATTAAGTGTCCAGAGATACTGAACACTCCTGTTGGGCTGTGTTCCACAAGTACTAACTATCTGTCTGAGCCCTGAGTCCACAGATTCTGATTTTCAGTGTTATGACACTCACTCCACTCACGGTCCAGTGAGAGTCAAAGGCACTTATTCTCACTGGGGTATAGATTCATTGGCATTGGCTCCATTTGAACCATATCTGTGTCTGCTGTCCTTCATTGGCTACAGCTTTCACAGACACTGATTCTGACCCTGGGCTGAGGGTCAACTAATCCTCATCTGATATTGTGCCCAAATCCAAGATGCCACTTGTGAACCTGTGATTGCGGCTGTTTAATGCATTGGGCATCACCATTGAGCTTGGTTCTATTGTTACCTGCTCTATAAATAAGGATACTTTGGAATGGATGGTAAGCATTATCTGTTTTTATTCCCGATCAAAGTTGATTCTTTCTCCAAAAGAAAATGAATACCAATTAATCTATTCCACGGTGTCTGCTAATACCACTTGCTCAAAACTTTTTAATTACTTTTGCTAGATAACAGTGTAGCTGGATGAACACAGCAGGCCAAGCAGCATCTCGGGAGTACAAAAGCTGACGTTTCGGGCCTCGACCCTTCTCTGATGAAGGGTCTAGGCCCGAAACATCAGCTTTTGTGCTCCTGAGATGCTGCTTGGCCTGCTGTGTTCATCCAGCTACACACTGTTATCTTGGATTCTCCAGTATCTGCAGTTCCCATTATTTCTAGTTACTTTTGCTATTCTGTTCCAGTGAGCGCTGTCATTCTGAATCTCCCTTTGGCAGCAGGTTTGAGATTGAAGCTGCAGTATGTCAGGAAATTGCTAGCTCGAAAGTGCATCACCACCTTACCTGCGGTAGGTCTGATCTGGGTCATTTCATCTGAGGGTTGGCCCATTGAGCATGAGCAATTGTACTGATAAACTGTGCAGGCACAGTGCTAATATTTTTGTTTGTTCTTCCGATTTGATTTTTAGTAGGATTATAAATTTATTTCCACAAGACTAAAGTGCAACTTTATAGATTCTCACCTTGTCATCCAGCAAGCAGATGGAAATAGTAAGAATCTTAAGAAGGAATCTTGTATTTAAATAGCACCTTTTCACATCCTTAGGATATTCCAATGAACGTTTAAAGGTGATTTGGTAAATTTACAATATTCTGTGCAAACCACAAGTTCTCCAAATGGCAATGAGTTAAATACCATGATACTCTGTTCTACTTATTGGATAAGCAATAAGTATTGGCTTGGATACTAGGCAGAACTAACCAATTTTCCTTCAGTTGATTCCATGGGCTTTTTCTCGACCATCTAAGGAGACTGGTGGGCTTTTGTTTAATACCACATCCAAAGGATGACACCCCTCAATGGTGCAGCGCACTCTCAGCAATGCTCAGGAGTCTCACCTTCACTATCCTAATCGTGTTTTGGGTGGCATTTGAACTTAAATACATCTCACCTGAGGTGAGTAATACAACTGAGTTACAAAATGACTTTGGCTATAAAAACATAAGTGATACTTGAGAAGTCAGTTTATTTAGTAATAATGTTGACCGTACTATTTATGGGGGGGTTTAGTTGCCTTTTTTTGGATCTGTCACCCTTCTGTTCTGTTTATGGAAAAATTTTGTTTTTCTTTTAACTTGCTGGTGCAGACGCTTTGGGCTGGTTGACCCCTTTTGTGTGCTTAACTTCCGTTTTCATTTACATGTGCATCATGTGGATATTGATCGTTTGGATGCCATAGCTAGCACCTCTTGCTTTCAGGAAATGAAGAGCAGAGATAGCAAAGGAGGAATGGAAGATCCCTTGCTACTCTTCAAATAAGAACATGGAAGTTGTTCTGATGAACTGTCTGACATTTATCTCTCTTAACAAGGCAATTAACTGGTCACTTACCTTGTAGCTGTTTGTCCACAAAATACAAACGTTACAAGTGGGAGCAGGAGTTGACCTTTTTGTTTAGGTCCTTGAACCTGCCCTGCCATTAAATAAGGTAATTGGTGATCTGACTGTAATCTCAATTCCATATTCCCATCTACCTTACCAAAAATCTACCAACCTCTGCCTTGACAATATTCAAAGACACTAGCTCCACACCTTTTTTGAGGTAGCCAACTCCAGGGACATGATCCTTTTGAGAAAAAGGCCTTATTTCTGTTCTAAATGACCCCCTTTCCTATTTTTAAAATAGGACCCTAGATCTTGATTCTTCAAAAAGAGGAAATATCCTGTCCACGCCTATCCTGTCATGCAGTCTCGGAATCAAGTTGCATCTAACTTAGTTACAGCCTGTTCATTCATTTTTTTCATAACAAAATCTGTCTATTTCCAGGTACAGGCAGTCCCTAATTTACAAATGTCCAACTTAAAAGTGGGTTACTTACAGGCACATGTTAATATTAATGTTAAATATCTGACATTTACATTTGCTCGTACCTATAAACCGTTTTACATTGTACTATGCTATGTTCCAACTAGTGTAAAAATTGAGTGTGTGTAGGGAAGTGGCGTTGAAATGCCCATCAGCCATGATTTAAATGGCAGAGTGGACTCGATGGGCCGAATGGCCTTACTTCCACTCCTATGTTTTATGGTCTTATGGACTTATGAATGGAATCCGTTTGTAAAGCATGAACTGCCTGTATTAGTCTAGTAAACCATTCCTGAACTGCTTGCATATTTGCATGCGTCCTTAAGTGGATTACTGTGTTTGCCTATGTAATGGTGATAACAGTTTAAGTAACTTATTGGTAATGACTCACTTAGATATCACATGGGCATGAAGAGAATTGTAAATATGTTTCCTTTCTCGAAATAAATGAGAGACACAAAGAACTAAAACAGTAATTGCTGCAAAAACTCAGCAGGTCTGGCAGCAGAGATAATGGGAACTGCAGATGCTGGAGAATCAGAGATAACACTGTGTGGAACTGGATGAACACAGCAGGCCAAGCAGCACCTTAGGAGCACAAAAGCTGACCCTTCATCAGAAGAGGGGGAGGGGGCAGAGGGTTCTGAAATAAATAGCGAGAGAGGGGGAAGGCAGGTCGAAGATGAATAGAGGAGAAGATAGGTGGGGAGGCGAGATCCCCTGAGGTTTGTCTGGAGGGAGGAGGGTAACTTCAGGTTAGGCATCCCTGGAAGAGGCTTAGCAGTGAGGTTAAAATTGTATCAGAGATAATGGGAACTGCAGCATCTGTTCAGAGAAAGCAGAGTTAACATTTTCAGGTCCAGTGTCCCTTCTTCAGAACTGCCCTCCAGTTTTGAAGGGTCCCTGGACCCGAAATGTTAACTCTGCTTTCTCTGAACAGATGCTACCAGACCTGCTGAGTTTTTCCAGCAATTTCTGCTCTTTTTTGTTTCTGGTTTCATTATCCACAGGTCTTTGATTTTTTTTGTTAGAGAGAAAGGAAACTTTGGCACTAGTTATTAAAGGCAGCATTTTAAGTGCACGGGTTGAAGAATGGGTGGACTTGGACGATGAAGCAGGAAAGATCATTTTGGCATGATGCTTGTTGCCAGTCTTGATCATTAGTGAGGTACAGTCAGTACCAGAGTCTAATCGAGCAAGCAATCTTCAATTACTGACTTAGGGTAAAACCTGTCCTGGCAAGAATTGCAGGCTTCAAGAGCGAGCAAAAGTAAGTTTGTCATAGGGGAAGAATTTACAGACCATTGTCAGCAGAACAGGGGAGAGTGACTAACTGGGTAGATCTGCCAAGGAACCAACACTGGCATACTGAGATGAATGGCTGATCCCTGCATGTTATGGAAACTTTATTTAAAATGCAAGTAGTATTTGCACAATGTTTTCTAAAGAAAATTGATCAAATCAGCTGCTTCCTTGGGAATTTGAAAACTTGACAAATTAGTTTGATTCTCCTTTGACTTTGTTCTCACGTTCACATGTCCACTTTAGCTGGGGTTGAATAATCTAATTCATTTTGTGTGAGACTGCAGCACACTTGTGTTCAGCTGTAAAAGTGACTTATCCTTTGAACCTTTGATTGTAAATAACACCCTCGTATTTAAAATGCAGTGTGCCTTTTGCATCAGATCTCAACACAAGTTTAAAAACCTGGAAATGAATAGATGTTTAACCATGAGAGAGCTTGTTGAAGTTGCAAACCTGTATGAGATTGTTGAAACTGAGAGGATGTACCATTCTTTAAAGAACTTGCTTGCAGTTTAAGAATGCTGTAACATGTGCCACACTCCTTTTATACCAGAATGGAGATTGTGAGCATTCTTGTGAGCTTTGGAAAGGAATTAATTGGAGGTCCATCTGATTACGGTTTTATGCCCTGTTATCTCAGTACTCAGCTTTTCATCAATATACTGTTAGCATTTACAATAATTTGGGCTTTTGTTAACTTTCCTCTGTTTTATCCTTTACTGCAGTAAGCAAACAGGTTTGATTATATTTTGCACTTTTACTTATTTTGGCAAGGTGTCATTCTGTCCTGCAATTTTACAAGGAAAGAAACTAATTTCTTTGTTAATCTGCTGCATCAAGAATTATAGGCACTTAATGGTTGTACTATTGGTTACTTAAACCTCTGTGTTGTTAAAATACTAGTTTTTACTGCAGCATTATGATTCAATTTTTATGCCAACAAATGCTGGACTTTCATGCTGTTAAGTTGTTTCCTTGTGCCAACATTGATGTTTTGGGGCTTATCCACGATGGGGTCATCAAAGCAAACCACTGCTGGCTTCTATTTTCATATAATCATAAAATCCCTACAGTGCAGAAACCGGCCATTTGGCCTATTGATCATCCCCACCCAGACCCCCACCTTATCCCCTTAATTCACCATTTCCCCTGGCCAACTTCTATTCAGCAGTGATCAGTCATTGGAACCTTTTTTGCAGTACCTCCTGGGGTGCTAATTACTTGAGGTAATAAGTCTTAATTTTCCATTTTCTTAGGACAGTGATTGGGAGCTCCCAAATACATGTGTTATTGACTATTGTAATCTTCAGCTCAGATGCCAAGCAAAGTTTGTGTCATGCCAGTGAAGGTTGTTCATCTTGTCTAGTGCATATTTCAGTAATTCCCTAGTATGAACCTTGCTGGTTTCTTAACCCCTTCTATCCCAGTTCTGGCTATTTGTAGCATTTGGTTGAGATGAACTGGCAAGAGACAGCTTGTTTTGAAACTGGGGTCGCCAGGCCTGTCATAATGCCCAGTGCCACACTGGATACTGTATTTGCTAATGGAATGGAATTTAGCCCTTTTATGTTCAGTAGTGTAGTTCTGAATGAAAGCCTGTAAATTTCTGCAGTTGTGCTACATTGAATAATTCAAACTCAATTTTAGTAATAAATGTTCTTTTCACTAAGTTCATAATGTGCGTAACACCCTCTCCTTCTGACTGTGCAGAATTTGGTTTCTTGCTGAAAGTGAAGTAAGAGAACAAAACTGTTTTCTCATTTAGAAGCATTATTTCTAACTTGTACTCCAAAAACATCCAGTCATAAAAGCAAGTAAAGGCAAGTATATTCCTGTGATTAATGGGAACTGCAGATGCTGGAGAATCCGAGATAATAAAATGAGGCTGGATGAACGCAGCAGGCCCAGCAGCATCTCAGGAGCACAAAAGCTGACCCTTCATCAGAGAGGGGGATGGGGTGGGGGTTCTGGAATAAATAGGGAGAGAGGGGGAGGCGGACCGAAGGTGGAGAGGAGAGTATAGGTGGGGAGGGGATAGGTCAGTCCAGGGAAGACGGACAGGTCAAGGAGGTGGGATGAGGTTAGTAGGTAGGAGATGGAGGTGCGGCTTGGGGTGGGAGGAAGGGATGGGTGAGAGGAAGAACAGGTTAGGGAGGCAGAGACAGGTTGGACTGGTTTTGGGATGCAGTAGGGGGAGGGGACGAACTGGGCTGGTTTTGGGATGCGGTGGGGCAAGGGGAGATTTTGAAGCTGGTGAAGTCCACATTGATACCATTGGGCTGCAGGGTTCCCAAGCGGAATATGAGTTGCTGTTCCTGCAACCTTCGGGTGGCATCATTGTGGCACTGCAGGAGGCCCATGATGGACATGTCATCTAAAGAATGGGAGGGGGAGTTGAAATGGTTTGCGACTGGGAGGTGTAGTTGCTTATTGCGAACCGAGCGGATGTGTTCTGCAAAGCGGTCCCCAAGCCTCCACTTGGTTTCCCCAATGTAGAGGAAGCCACACTGGGTACAATGGATACAGTATACCACATTGGCAGATGTGCAGGTGGACCTCTGCTTAATATGGAAAGTCATCTTGGGGCCTGGGATAGGGGTGAGGGAGGATGTGTGGGGGCAAGTGTAGCATTTCCTGCGGTTGCAGGGGAAGGTGCCGTGTGTGGTGGGGTTGGAGGGCAGTGTGGAGCGAACAAGGGAGTCACGGAGAGAGTGGTCTCTCCGGAAAGCAGACGAGGGTGGGGATGGAAAAATGTCTTGGGTGGTGGGTCGGATTGTAGATGGCGGAAGTGTCGGAGGATGATGCGTTGTATCCGGAGGTTGGTGGGGTGGTGTGTGAGAACGAGGGGGATCCTCTTTGGGCGGTTGTGGCGGGGGCGGGGTGTGAGGGATGTGTTGCGGGAAATGCGGGAGACACTGTCAAGGGCATTCTCGACCACTATGGGGGGAAAGTTGCGGTCCTTGAAGAACTTGGTCATCTGGGATGTGCGGGATTGGAATGCCTCATTGTGGGAGCAGATGCGGCGGAGGTGGAGGAATTGGGAATAGGGGATGGAATTTTTGCAGGAGGGTGGGTGGGAGGAGGTGTATTCTAGGTAGCTGTGGGAGTCGGTGGGCTTGAAATGGACATCAGTTACAAGCTGGTTGCCTGAGATGGAGACAGACGTCCAGGAAGGTGAGGGATGTGCTGGAGATGGCCCAGGTGAACTGAAGGTTGGGGTGGAAGGTGTTGAAGTGGATGAACTGTTCGAGCTCCTCTGGGGAGCAAGAGGCAGTGCTGATACAGTATTGTGCTCGGTTCGCCATAAGCAACTACACCTCCCAGTTGCAAACCATTTCCACTCCCCCTCCCGTTCTTTAGATGACATGTCCATCATGGGCCTCCTGCAGTGCCACAATGATGCCACCCGAAGGTTGCAGGAACAGCAACTCATATTCCGCTTGAGAACCTTGCAGCCCAATGGTATCAATGTGGACTTCACCAGCTTCAAAATCTCCCCTTGCCCCACCGCATCCCAAAACCAGCCCAGTTCGTCCCCTCCCCCTACTGCATCCCAAAACCAGTCCAACCTGTCTCTGCCTCCCTAACCTGTTCTTCCTCTCACCCATCCCTTCCTCCCACCCCAAGCTGCACCTCCATCTCCTACCTACTAACCTCATCCCACCTCCTTGACCTGTCCATCTTCCCTGGACTGACCTATGCCCTCCCCTCCCTACCTCCCCACCTATACTCTCCTCTCCACCTATCTTCTTTTCTCTCCATCTTCGGTCCGCCTCCCCCTCTCTCCCTATTTATTCCAGAACCCCCACCCCATCCCCCTCTCTGATGAAGGGTCTAGGCCCGAAATGTCAGCTTTTGTGCTCCTGAGATGCTGCTGGGCCTGCTGTGTTCATCCAGCCTCACGTTTTATTATCTAGCAAGTATATTGCTTCTCGCTTTCTGCTGTTACACTCTTTTTAAGTGCCTCCTTTCTGAGTTCAACAGATATTGAGTGCTCAGCAATAGCACTTAATGGTTGTCTTAAGTGGTTTTGCTTCCATGTTTTAAATTACATTTTTAAGCTTTTAAACTATTACATTTTTTAGTTTTGGTTTTATGTACATTTTTACTACCCATTTAAATGTAATGAATCAGAAGAATCTTCATAATAAAGCCCCCCCACACTGACCCAATTCAGAGTACAACCTGTCAGTCTACTGTGCTATTGATTGCAGCCTCCATTTTTAAGCAGCGTCAGTCTGTCAAGTCACATTGTGCATTGTTTTGGAGATGTTTGGTCATGCAGTATTCTCTGTTGCAACAAACTAAGTGAGTAACAGAAAACAATGAAGATCTTAGTTAATTGGAAGTAGTCTGTTTATGTATATATCTTTTAATAATGGGCATCAACATTGACCCTGGTATCACTACTGAGCTTGATTCTGTCTTGATGCATATTTCTAGACCAGTTTACCAAATAATTATTGAGAGCAGAAATGTCAACTAACTGCCGTATTGGCTGCAGCTAACCTTGGTTCAACCTTTTATGCCTTGGATGCAAGAGCACTTCTTGGCTTAGCGTAATGTTGAAGGGCTTAATACAGTGAATGTTTAGAATGAGTAGAAAAAGGATTTTAAAAAAAACTTAGAGTAATTGAGGGATGGGGTTGGCCTGAAATCATAGTCAGAAGAGTTTTTGAGGAACTCTGGAACATCTTGGCCAGTTCCCAAAAGTGTAAACGTGTCGTGGCTGAATGAGCAATTATCGTTGGTGAGGAGTGAACACATGATATTTTAAGACAAAATCAATTTGTCAAGCCTGTTACATGGTCAGTTGCTATAATCTTTCTATCTTTCTATTACCATCTTAGTAGACCAAAAATGCACCCTGGTGCCATTCTTCACTCCTGAGTAAGCACTGTCGAGTATGGAACTGAGATTCAGAGAGCTGGATTTCCAGCTCAGGAAACCGAACAGCACTTAATGTAAAATGGATTGTTGTCTCAGTGTTAGAGGTTAGAGAAATGGTGTTGATAAAGGTGATAATGTGATTAAAATTAAGGAATTGAATACGTTATTGTACTACTTGAGCTCATGTTCACTTGTTAAACTTTTAAGGAAGTGCATTGTATTGAAGTGCTGTCTTGCTGTAAAGAGAACTGTGCTTTGGAAAATGATTTCTTGTGAAATCCTGACATTCTCCTCCTCATTCCCAATTACCCTTGCAAGGCTAAAACTAAATTTACTTTGATGTTTTTTCTATAAAGTACATGTCAGCCCAGTGTTAGCATTTCACTCAAATGCAATCAAATCTTGGTCATTGTGAAGCAGAAGTGCCAAAGTATCTAGCCTTGTTAATTAGATGTGGCTTTAATAGAAAACTGAAGATGATGTAAAGAAAATATGCCATTAATATTGTAATATGGTTGTCTGTCTTCTATAGGAAAAAGAGAAAAATGTTAAAACAAGACTTCTGACTGTAAAGGATTGAGTTGCAATCTCTTAGTGATGTGCTGCTGGCCAAAACCCTGGAATTTCCTCCCTGATGGCATTGAGTGTACCTGCAATACATGGACTGCAGTGGTTCGAGAAGATAATTCCTGCCACCTTCTCAAGTAACTAGGGATGGGCTATCCCAGCCAGCGACTCCCATGAGCGAAGAAAATAAAATGCTGTTTTGGTATTTTGCCTAGTGCTGCTGGTTCCTTCTGTGCAGTCTTGTTCAGCCAGCAACACCACCACAGTTAATTTAACAAAGCCAGGCAGCAAACCTTTTTTACAAAATGAAGCATCTTCCTTGCTACAGCCATTATTCAAGAGTGTAATAGCTGAACTAATCTGAAGCTAGATAGAAGTAGTTTATCTAAGAAGTGTGGAGAAATTTAAAACCCACTTACAAATTTACTGTTCAATTGCAAACTTGTCAGTGTTAATTTTCTATTTAACAATGTCTCTGTGGGATGGTGCTCTTCTCTGGCTACTCTGCCCCTGTGACAGCCCATTGAACAATTTCTGACCTGGAAACTGGAGCAAATGTTGTCCAGAGGATGGGCAAATTTAACATTATCTTGCTTATTTTACAGCAGAGGTGTCTTTTAAAGTCTAGCATCTGATTTTAATCTTTGCTTTTGAAGCGAAATGAAAGCAATTTTTGTTTTCACTTCTTCGGGTGTTTAATGTCTTGAAATTACTCCTGTATGCTCTAAAAATGGGGTTTTCGCTGTGGGTTCTCACTAGGCTATAATCTATGGTCACGAAAGCTCTTGGATATTGTGGCAAATGGCCACTATAAAAATGCAACTCAAACTATAGAGCATTGACAGACAAATTATCTTAATCAAAATTACTGGTAACCCTGATAATTGCAGAAACAATAAGGAGACCGAGCTCTTTGCTTGGACTTTTTTTGTTTTCCTAGCTCAGGGCAAGCAGACTGATTTCAAGCACCCCTGTTGTTGACTAAATAGGCTGGATGGTTGAATCCACTTGTACTGTCTGTACACTATCTCATTTTGCAATGCATTTTTCTGCATTTGGAAAATCGGAAGTTGTTTTATCACTCCTACTCTAGCTTTGCCTCTCAATCGGTGACTTTATGGGTGTCAGCGAGGAAATTCTGTGCAGTTTGAGGGTGACTACGTGCTGGCTGAGCAATTTAATAATTACAGTTTAAGTTACATCTGGTTTTCATGAACAAATGTGTGGTTTGCCACTAGTAACTACACATGTAGACCTGAGTTATGGGTGACCCCAGCAAATCCTTGAGAATTGGCAGAGATTACTCGTATAATTGCCATTATAATCCAGAATGCTTGAGAGAATTCAAATTGTTTTATCATATTCCACATGATATATGAACTTGCACAGCTCTGATCACATTCATTTAAATTTTCTTTTTAACTGGGGTGTTAGAACCTATGCATTAACCAAGCGTGTCACAAATTTCAGAGTGAAGAATCCCTTGAGGTAGTGGTGTACATGGGAAGGTGTCCTCAGCACACATCTTGAATGCGCAGCCTATAATCAACAGACTGATGTGACAAGCTGCCTCTAACTGCTAGCATTTGTTTGAAATAGAGGATCTTTCTTCTTCTTGTACAGGTAAATCTCTATTTTATGGCAAGTCCCCAGTCATTTCTTTTGCATCCTTTGTGTGCCTCATGCTGAGCAAGGGGGCCTGAAAGTACATGCAGCACACTCTCACGTTTGGGCGTGAAAGCTGTTCTTTTGATCTTGCACTTGTGCTAACTGTGTTTTGCTAGTAGGCATGCTGCCTTAAGCATGTGGCACACTTTTCATGTGCTGTGTGGGACATTAGATGAAGAGATTGATCCTAAAGTTGTCTTCACACTCCCCTGCCCGTCTGCTACTATGTTAATTGCCAATATGTCCAGCTAAGGCTAATGGCCCAATTATTTTGCTCCCTCTGGCAACCCCTGAAGATGAGGCATCACTAAAGGAGATGAAATTGGCTGTGCAGGTACCTGTATAGACATTGGTTATGTTTTGTTGCCCTGCTGGCTGAGTGATTTGAAGTGATTTCAACAAAGGAGAATAACTTGTAGACTCTGAACTATCTCAGGACAGGGAGGAACAGAGTGCACCATGGCCAAAAAAAAATCATAAACCACAATTTGAGATGTTTTGGTGGTACTGAAGTGTTATTCCCTGGTAATATATAGGCTTTTGTACTGTCTGTTTTTTTTCCCTCAACGTTCTCACCCATTCCTCCTGTCACTACTTGCATAATAGTGCAAAGCGACAGTGATTTGCGCATTCTGACACTGTTGGGTGTTACCACATCTGATTCTCTTGCCTCTATGCTGTATGAAGTCGTAGAATAATGCAATACCTTAGAAGCTCTTCCCTGTGCGCAATCTCCTGGGTTGGGCGGGGGGGGGCGGGGTGGCAGAATCTGAAACTGTCTGCTTGTGTGATAGACATTTCAAAGTTGTTTTAAATGTGGTTTCAGGAACAATAGCCAAAATTTCACAATCATAGGCAATAATGTATTTATATAGTGATTATAATTTGCAGGAAGTGGTTCCATAAGAACACAGGCAGCATAACTGACCCACCTAGGTACTCTATGTATGTGTATGTTCAAATGAGCATAATGCAAAGTTCATCTCCTCAAATAGTGAATGCCATCTTAACCTAATTCAGGAAAGGGTGTATGATTTCTTGTAGGAGGGAGTATTTGAAGTGCTCATATTTGGGGGCTACCTTCACTATTTCCAGCTTCCAGAAAAACTTCAGTTTTGACCTTGGAGCAATGTTGTAGGGGCATTTGTTGAATTTGTCATGGTGGTGAGCTACCTAGTGTGTATTTGATAGTGTTCATCCTCATCACCCTGACCCGAAAGGTCGACTTTTCTGATCCTCTGATGTTGCCTGGTCTGTTGTGTTCCTCCTAACTCTACGCTGTATCAACAGTTGGGGGTACATGTTTGCAGAAAAGTTGTCATTTCAGGTCAGGACTGAGTCCTGATGAAGAGTCACAGCTTGGGATGTCGACTTTGTCGTTCCTCCAACCCCACACTGAATTGACTCTGCAGCATCTGCAGTTCTTGCTAGCTGTCAATGACTGAACCCCCAAATGGTTCAGTAACCTACTGCAACCAATGTTTCTTTTTAACAAATTTTCTTCTGCCATTGTGACGGAATTCTTCACTTTCACAAAGATTCGGCAACACCTATATGTGGCAGTACAGAGCCCTTTTGATGTTGCTACCTTATGTACCATAACCTGGCAGAATAGATTTGCAACCAGTGTCTAAATCTGTTTTCAACAAAGCTATGAACTTGGCAATTTGTGTGGTTGAATCAGCTTCAGCAACACCACTATGTAGATGGGCTTTCAATAACAACACCTTTAGGCCCAGTTCTCACTAATCCCTTGGTTGGCTTCCATGAGAAGTGTCTACTCCTTGCATATGTGCAATATATAACTGACACGTTTGCTATAGTTGAATCTGTAACTGTATCTAATAATCATCTTTTACAAATTTTAATGAACCCCATCCTGTGTGCAATCACGCCCTTTTGAAATGAAGCAGTCAAAACAGCTCCCTCTGCTCAAATTGGACAATTTCTTAATGGGTTTTGACTGTCGACTGCAAGGCTCCATTTACTAGTCCATATTTACTTTAGAATTCTTATTGAGATAGGGCATATCAAAACTATCCTGTGGTATAATGGCTACCCTGAACAAATTTTTGTTCACTGTATATATCCCACTAACTCATAAGCCCAAGCCTACCACTGTTGGCCCTGACAGCCAGTATAACACTGATTAATGCTTAAAAGGAAAAGTGTCTCAAAATTTGAACAACTGGTGAAGTTGACAATCTCCTAGACTTAGTTATATAGCACAGAAACAAACCGTTTGGTCAAATTCATCCAAGCAACTAGGTATCCTAAACTGATCTAGTCCCATCAGCCAGCATTTGGCTCGTATTCCCTGTAAATCCTTCCTATTCATGTACCCATCCAGATCCCTTCTAAATGCCCTAATTGTATCAGCCTCTTCCACTTCCTCTGGCAGATCATTTCATGTATACACTACCCTCTGCACTGTACCTTGAGTCCCTTTTTTAAATCATTCCCCTCTCACCTTAAACCTATACCCCTTAGTTTTGGACACCCCTAGCCTGGGAAAACGACCTTGGCTGTTCACCGTATCTACGCCTCTGGTTTTATAAACCTCTCTATAAGATTAGCCTTCAGCCTTCAACTCTGCAGAGGGGGATAAATGCCTCAGCCTATTCAGTTTCTCCCTCTAGGTCAAATTCTCTAATCCCAGCATACCCTTGTAAATCTTCCCCAAACCCTTTCAAGTTTCACAACATCATTCCAATACCAGGCACTGCTACTTTTACAGTAAACATAAGTGGTGTTCTCCACTACTAGAATGCTGCTGTTGTGTCCGAAAGCCATTCTGCCTGCCACACAAATGAGTAATATAGTATGAGTTTTAATGTA